>NC_064923.1:757170438-757474301 GCF_023897955.1 Schistocerca gregaria
ACAATTGAAATGATTCTCTTTGACAGACAATTAACTATTGACGAAGTGACATATGGTCTGCAAATTAGTCACGGTTCTGCGTACGAAATCACCCACAACAGACTTGGGTTTCATAAAGTTTGTGCAAGATGGATCCCAAAACAACGCACATAGTTGCATAAACAAACGCGCTTGTACATCTGCAAAAAACATTTGGATCGCTACGGTAACGAAGGAGAAAACGTCTTAGACAGGATCATTACTGCTGACGAAACATGGATCCATCATTACGAGCCGGAGAGTAAACGGCAGAGTATGGAACGGAAACATCCAAATTCGCCGTGCAAGAAAAAGTTCAAGACCTAACCGTCTGCAGGAAAACTGGTGCTTACGGTTTTTTGGGACACACAAAGTCCAGTACTGGAACATTATGGGGAAAGGGACACAACAATAAACAGTGTACGTTACAGTGAGATGCTTACTGCCAGGCTAAAGCCTGCAATTCGAAGGAAACGCCGAGGTTTGCTTTCAAAAGGTGTTCTGTTGTTGCACGACAATGACCGTCCACATATTGCTGCCCACACTGCTGAAACGCTCCAGAAACTCAAATTTGAAGTACTGGATCATCCTCCATATGGTCCCTATCTTTCCCCTTCTGACTGCCACTCGTCTGGTCCACTCAAAAAGGCATTAAAGGGCCGTCGGTTTGCCTCGGACGAAGCAGTGAAAGAAGCGGTGCATTCCTGGAACGCTATTCAACCTAGAACCTTCTTTTATGAGAGTATCAGGAAGCTTGTACAACGATGGACCAAGTGCGTTGAAACTCAAGGAGACTATGTCGAAAAATGATGTTGTTGTAAGTTTCCTATTTGATTACAACAAAGTTTTATAACTCCTCTGCGGATATTAATTGACTTATCCTCGTATGATTGTGGTGATTTAGGAACCCCCGAGCATGTAATGTTCACACACCTTCACCAAGTGAAAACTATGAGACATGAAGGCACTCACGGCGAAATTCAATACTTAATATGGAATACTGAGACAGTTTTTACTGAACATTGTTACAAATATGTCTAAGAACAAATTATTCAAGGGCAGAGTAGATATTATAGACAGAAACACAGGTTGGGGTTCAAATGGTTCAAATGGCTCCGAGCACTATGGGACTTAACGTCTGAGGTCATCAGTACCCTAGAACTTAGAACTACTTAAACCTAACTAACCTAAGGACATCACCCACATCCATACCCGCGACAAGATTCTAACCTGCGACGGTAGCAGTTATGCGGTTCCGGACTGAAGCGCCTAGAACGACTCGACCACCGTGGACGGAACAGGTCAGGGAAATATTCACAGAGAAAGGGGTATGAGTGAGAGGGAAGGTAGAGGAGGTGCGAGTAGACGTCAGTAATGCCGATGGTGATGAAATGAGCGCCTTGCTGCGATGCGTAAGCGACGGAAACCACGAACAAATGCATGAAAGTAGCGCAGAAACACTGTGGGGTGAGTGAGCCGTTGCGTCTGTTGCATGGTATATGTAAATTGTAGTGCAGTTTCACGTGAGTGCATCAGTGAGTAATAGTAGGATATCATCTTCATCTACAAATAATTGTTGTTAGAAAATTAGCGTCTCATTGATTACGAATTACACTGGTACCGAGGAGTGATCGGTCGAGACACACACTAAGCGGAGGCTTTTTATAGTACACACCACACGTAGCTTTTATAGAGGAGATATTTGCCAAAAATGTTCAGGTGGGTGTAAATGTAGGTTATTTTCCTAAACGGTGAAGGCAAAACTCGAAGACATACCGAGGTAACCGCAGACCGATGGTCAACAAAAGGGATCCACGTTAACTGAAAGCATTATTGACAACTTAATACATTCAATATTGTTTTTTGTTTCATTAATTATTTTCATTTCAGATTCTTCCTAATAATCTGGGATTTGGAAACTACTTATTTTTAAGTTTTATTCCGTACATATATACATTCCATACATATATAATACATACACACACGAACACACACACGCACACGCACACAAACACACACACACACACACACACACACATATATATATATATATATATATATATATATATATATATATATATATATATATATATATCGGCCTGCTTTACACACACCAGAGGGCAGGTTTGTAGGAAGCAATATATAATACACTATGGTTCAAATGGCTCTGAGCACTATGCGACTTAACTTCTGCGGTCATCAGTCGCCTAGAACCTAGATCTACTTAAACCTAACTAACCTAAGGACATCACACACATCCATGCCCAAGGCAGGATTCGAACCTATGACCCTAGCGGTCGCTCGGCTCCAGGCTGTAGCGCCTAGAACCGCACGGCCACTCCGATCGGCGATACATTATGCAAGGGCGACAATCAAGTATACGTCTCCTACGAGAGGAGGCAAGCGCTGGCTGATTACTTTCACAACGGAAGCAAACCTAGGGGACAGCCTACACTAGAAGTGCGTCAGTGCGGGCTTAGTTTCAGGTTGAGAACATTCGGAACGGTTCGATTTTACGTAACGTCACAGCTTTTCGCATCACAGTCGTTCGATTACGAAGTCGGCGCCTTTCAGACTCCAGCAGAGAACGCTGAGATGCCACCGTGACGCCTGCTTTGGATGCTGGAGCGATAACGGTGTGGCGGCGCTGTCAGCGAGACACTCGGCCCGCGAGCGGAATGGCTCCAGAGAGCCCTTCTTCCTCCCATCTGCCACGCTGTCCTAACGGCACTCGGCTGTTCTGTGCTGCTGACAGCTCTCTGAAATAGGAGGACGCCTGGTGTACACGAGTCCCAGACACTGGGATCGGCAGGCAACTCAGCGGTGCACCGCGACAGCCGCTATCCATCCAAAAATAACATCACCATAAACTTTCCGCGAATAGAATAGAAGAAATCTTTGTGTAATTCGTTTGTTTCACCTGATTAGTATGAACTACGGGTATCTACGTGATGCGCCCCAAAATTTGTGTGTTCTGACTGAAAATGACTTGGTTGAAAACACGAAATTACAATTCACGGTGTTTCAAGACGACTCATCTGATCTCACATGGTTTCTAGACGAATGAAGATAGAAACATGACTAAAATTAACTTAAACCTTGATACACTGACGCAAAACGCGTGTGACAAAAACAACATTGTCTTAATTTAGTAGCCTATTTAAGATCCTAGCCAAAAAATCATTAATATTTAAATTAATAGCAATTGACAGATCAACAACATTAAAGATGTGACTACAAAGTTTCACCAACTGCGACATAATCGCGTATACAAACAGTGATCCAATACTGTAAAATGCTTTTTTATTCCAGTCTCTGATCACAATATGAATTCTTTAGACGATGACCGGTTTCAGTCCGTAACGACCATCCTCATATCTAAAACATATAAATATATACATCTAGTGACCAATGTGACAGTATATTGTGATGCATATTGCTGTTTTATGTTAAAAGACACACTGCTTACTAGATCTATATATTTATATATTTTAGATCTGAGGATGGCCATTACGGACTGAAACCGGTCATCGTCTAAAGAATTGATATTGTGATCAGGGACTGGAATAAAAAAGCATTTGACTACAAAGTATTTGCTTCCCAAAGAATCGCCCGGTTTTAAGACAGGCTTGTTTATGCGACCTCAAGATAGTTGTACAATTACATTTAAGATAAAAATATGCAGCTGCTGTTCAGCTGCACTCAACAAACAACCACATGATAGTCAAGTTGGATCTTTACTTTTGGGGGTTTATCTGGAGCTACTGCGCTCGCTGCTAATGCTATGCGCCTTTGTAATTCACTCAAAGCTCTTGGAAGCGGAGACACATACAAGGTAACGATTATTAAACTACGTGAAATACAATCGCTTCTGAGCGGTTTGCGTTAGTATGTTCAAACTGCACAGTTGGCCGCGGGGCATGATTGGAATTAGTAAGTGAATGTGATTTGGTTTAGCGACGAAGCCAACTTCCATTTGGATGGGTTCGTCAATATGCAAAATTGGCGCATTTGGGGGACTGAGAATCCGCATTTCGCGGTTGAGAAGTCTCTTCAGTATCAACGGGTGACTGTGTGTTGTGCAGTGTTCAGTCACGCCATAATCGGTGCGATATTCCTTTATGGAACGGCGCGGCGACTACCAAACGGAAGGTCATGGTTTTGGAAGATCATCCCCATTATCCAAAGTGATCCTGATTTCGACTAGATGTGGTTCATGCAACACGAAGGTCGACCCCATCGAAGCAGCAGAGAGTTTAATATCCTGCAGCAGCAGTTTGTGGAGCACATTCTGACTCTGGACCGAGCGAGGTGGCGCAGTGGTTAGACACTGGACTCGCATTCGGGAGGACGACGGTTCAATCCCGCGTCCGGCCATCCTGATTTAGGTTTTCCGTGATTTCCCTAAATCACTCCAGGCAAATGCCGGGATGGTTCCTCTGAAAGGGCACGGCCGACTTCCTTCCCCATCGTTCCCTAATCCTTTGAGACCGATGACCACGCTGTCTGGTCTCCTTCCCCAAACAACCAACCAAAATCTGACTCTGGGGTACTCTGGGCCAGTGGCATGGGCTTCGATCGGCCGCCATATTCTCCGGATCTGAACACCTGCCACTCCGTTCTGTTCGGCTATGTTAAAGACAAGGTGTACAGCAATAGCCCCAAAAGCATTGCTCAGCTGAAAACGGTCATTCAGGAAGTCATCGACGTTCCTACGCTTCAGGGCGTCATGCAGAATTTCGCTATTCGTCCACGCTAAATCATCCACAATGATGGCAAGCGTATCGAACATCTCATAACCTAAATCCGAATATCTGTAGTGATGTTTACATGTTGAATGAAGTGTGTGGACGCTGTAATTTGTAGCTAATTTATATTTTTTTCATATATTCAATAACTGTCACCATGTAAATGGAGCATTTCACAACCTCCCCCCCCCCCCTAAAAAGAAAGACCTTAAGGTCAAGTGAAATAGGAGAATGATGGTGCAACGCAACGACCGCACGCGCTCTATGTTGATGCTGCTACTGGTTAAGAAATGCGGCTACAAAGAGGTTCCAGTGCCATGTGGTCCGTTCTGCTGAAACGGAAATGCAGAACTTCTTTTGTTACACTATCAAGACCATGGCTACCTTGTTGCATACTGGGTAATGAACGAGAGAGCTCACTACAGGCATCCTGGTGAACGAGTAACTTACAACTGGCGCCAGGGTAAAATCTTAGTTCCGATGAATGACTTAATATTAATTTGCCTACAGGATATAGTCTCGTGAAACTGGACGGATCTTCCTGCAACATCGCGCAATATGCACATGTCGCTGACGCTAGCCGAGTATCTGAGTATAAACGCAAGTCCTAAGCTCACATGGCGCAAAATCTAGTCTTTAACTCATAAAAAGGAGGACTGTCTAAGATTACAAGTAAATCAAAGGTCAGCAGAAATTTCAGAGAAGGGAGAAGCTTGGTACTGTAGTCATACATGCTTTTGACTTTTTGATAAGAAATAGAAAAAGTTCATTACAAATCAAATGGCTCTGAGCACTGTGGGGCTTAACATCTGAGGTCATCAGCCCTAGAACTTAGAACTACTTGAACCTAACTAACCTAAGGACATCACACACATCCATGCCCGAGGCAGGATTCGAACCTGAGACCGTGGCAGCAGCGCGGTTCCGGACTGAAGCGCCTAGAACCGGTCGGCCACAGCGGCCGGCTAGTTCATTACACACCTATGACATATTTACTCCGTACTAATGCCACTGTGTTGCCAGCGAAAGCTGACGTTTCCTGTTCGTACGCCATCCGAAACTAGCTGTAGAGATTAGCATAAAGAAACACAATTTTAAGAACAAAGCCCGATTAGTGGTTCCTGCGTTGAAGCTTCGTGTGTATTGTTGTCGGGGATATTCTGCTGTATTGTTATGTCTTCTTGGAACAATATTTCCGGCAACAGAAACATCGTACATCATCAGTGCCGACAGAGTATTGGTATCTTAAGTTATATTTCATTTCATTGCTAACGGGGCACGAACTTACTGTTCTATCTCACACGTTTTATTATCAATTTTTCCTTAAAAATCGAAGTAAAATTATTTACAATGAATCCCATATCTATTGAACGGGTTTATGTTCAGTGTGAATATTTAACTTTCACATCTTGATGTAGAGTCGCTTCACGTAGAGGCTCTAACAGCGTACTGAATAGTTACTTGCCATCAGCTACTGAGTTCCTGTTCATGTCACCGCATGTCAGATTGCTACTGTTATACCATAAAACTAGCTTCTCGTCTTCACATAAGGTAGTGAATGCCCAGAACATAAAAACGTTATTTGGAGAAGGAGCAAGTCAGTGTTTGCAATGTAGCTTTCTTTCTTAAAACACTGTAACGTATGAGCCCTTTTTTCCGGTTCGAATTTGAAGTTCCATTCGCAATGAGCTTATTTCATGCAGAGCATAAGGCCGCATTAGGAAGAAGCAAATTGTCCACGTCATTTTCAAAGGATGCGCTTCATCATTTACCTTGAGTTGTTTAAGAAAACCACAAAAAGGTATATCTCAATGATGTTGGGAGGGGAATCAGAACTCTCGTCCTCCGGAATAGCCACTCCAGTGCATTAAACACTGAGCCACCTATCTTGGTGCCTGTTATTCTGAGTGGAGCCTCAACGCAAGTGGGAGACTTTCCCTAGTTAGTACTCACAGCTCCACATAAGTTAACTGTAGACTACTCGACCCAAAAGTGAGACTATCGGTAAACGTGTTAGCTATTTTCCAATGTAATATTAACGTTTTTTAGCCATTACACGGTTTAAGATGTACACTGTACAAAAAATTACTCACTCTAATAACGTGCAACACAGTCACTAGATGATGAGTCCAAAATCAGCGAGGAGAAGAGTCCACAGACTCTTTCAGCTATGTTATATTCATCTGAAAAAAATGAAATGTCGTACAACGTTGTTGGCTGGCGTATCCAAAGGAGTGAATTCAGATACCTGTCAGAAGGGATGTTATTCTTCCGCACTCACTGGGCCCCTTTCTTGTAGGCTTGTGAGACTGATGGAGGAAGGGACTGGGTGAGACGAGGTGTCCGCACATAGCCTACTCGTCTCGAATAGCGCCAAGGAAGCCGTCGAACTGAACCATCCAATGTCATGCACTGATCATCAACAGTGTGATTTGCCCTCAATTCATGACATGCTGCAGAGAAGTTTCGAATTTGATCACGGATAGTGGAACAAAGAGTGGTGGTCATAAACTTCACGCCAACACCTCTCTTCCTCCTGCTGGCCAAATGCTGGCAATGAAAACTTCATCCAGTACCAGGGTTCGAACCGGCTTACCCCGGAGTCGAGTGTCACTGCACTGGTGTGAGTTACCAGCCTCGGCTACTGAGGCAGTATACTTCTGAAACCACTCACTAGTGGCAAGATCCCTTAGAAATATCAGATTTCAAGGGAGGTTTATTGGCATGTATCGCCGTCCGTTCCAAATGGTCCCAGAATTTTTGTATAGGATTAAGATCGTGTCATTTAACTGACCAGTTGGGGAGCGTTAGGACGCCCGACTGTGGATTAAACCGGGAAGTATGCGTGCGACCCTGTGAACAAGGCTGTTATCTTAGAAGTCAACATATCCATAATGAAGATGTAAAAGAAAGGGAAATAGGTTACCAAAAATATTGAAATAATCATCCTGGTTCCTGTCCACAGCAAAGTCAATGGGTGGAACTTAGCCGTAGTATGAAAAACACACTCCAAAATACCACAAAACCATCTTCGACCCCAACTAAACCAGCTACATGCTGTGGGTTAAACACTTTATTGGGCCGTTGGTGTTGTTACTGCCTTGCCTAACTTGTGGGAGGCGAAATCGTGACTCGTCAGACCACACTGCACGCTCCCAATCAGAAATGTGTCCAGTTTCTGTCTTGCTCGGCCCACTGGAGACGTGCAGCTTCATGTACCACGTTGAGCGATGACCTTTAGCGAGGCACCTGTCTTTCAACATTAACTGAATATACACTCTTGCTCATAAATTAAGGATAATGCTGATACGTGGTGAAACAACGCTCTGGTGGGCGGTTTGCGGGTTCAGATCACCTCATGGGTATGACCATGCGGTGCATTTGATCTGCGGTCGTCGCACGGTGGCGCTGCCAGCAGTCCACCTACGCAGAGGTGTGTTGGTGCATGTCACAGTACGGTGCAGCGAGTAAGTGTGCAGACGTTTTCAGACGTGCTAATGGTGACTGCGTGTTGAAAATGGCTCAAAGAACACATATTGGTGACGTTATGAGGCGTAAAATACTAGGGCGACTGGAGGCTGGTCAAACACAGCAGGTCGTAGCACGGGCCCTCCCTGTGCCAGAAAATGTGATCTCACCATTATGGCAACTATTCCAGGAGACAGGAAACGTGTCTAGGCGCTACAGTACGGGACGTCCACTGTGTACAACACCACAAGAAAACCGATATCTCACCATCAGTGCCGGCAGACGGCCACGGAGTACTGCAGGTAGCCTTGCTCGGGACCTTACCTCAGCTAGTGGAACAGTTGTCTCCAGACACACAGTCTACAGACGACTGAACAGACGCGCTTTATTCGCCTGGAGACCTGCAAGGTGCATTCCACTGACCCCTGATCACAGGAGAGCCCGTGAAGCCTGGTGTGAACAACACAGTACACGGTTATTGGAACTGTGGTTATGTTCACGGACGAGTCCAGGTATAGTCTGAACAGTGATTCTCTCCGGGTTTTCATCTGGCGTGAACCAGGAACCAGATACCAACCCCTTAATGTCCTTGAAAGGGACCTGTATGGAGGTCGTGGTTTGATGGTGTGGGGTGGGATTATGATTGGTGCACGTACACCCCTGCAGGTCTTTGACAGAGGAACTTAACAGGTCAGGTGTATCGGGACGTTATTTTGCACCAGCATGTCCGCCTTTTCAGGGCTGCAGTGGGGTCCACCCTCCTCCTGATGGATGATAACGCACGGCCCCACCGAGCTGCCATCGCGGAGGAGTACCTTGAAACAGAAGATATCAGGTGAAGGGAGTGGCCTGCCAGTTCTCCAGGCTGCAGATGAGCACATCTGGGATGCTCTCGCTCGACGTGTTGCTGCACGTCTTCAAACCCCTACGACACTTCAGGAACTCCGACAGGCACTGGTGCAAGAATGGGAGGCTATACCCCACAGCTGCTCGACCACCCGATCCTGAGTATGCCAACACATTGTGGGGCCTGTGTTCGTGTGCGTGGTGATCATATCCCATATTGCTGTCGGGATACATGCGCAGAAAACAGTGGGGTTTTGTAGCACATGTGTTTCGGGACGGTTTTCTCAGCTTATTACCAATACTGTGGACTTACAGATTTGTGTCGTGTGTGTTCCATATGTGCCTATGCTATTAGCGCCACTTTTGTGTAGTGCTACGTTGTGTCGCACCACATTCTGCAATTATCGTTAATTTATGAGCATAGCAACAGTTCCTGTTGGATTTGAAACCGAATTTCGGTGAGAAGACCTGACTTTTATCTCCGGTCCTTGTCGGGTAGGATTTTGTTAGGACTGCTGTTCATATGCCGCGTTAAATGGTTGCCAGCGGTACTTCCTTGTAGACACGTTTCACGGTCAGCGTCGATAGGGCAAATTTAATCCCTCGTGTTTATGAACACGATAATCGTTGCTGTTATCCTATCAGGTCGACCCATGATGCTACTCTGATTCCATACAACATGTCGGAACGCACACTGTATCCCCTCCACGACTTACGCCAGTGAAGCAGGGCAACACTTCTGCCTCATCGTAGTTCTGCGGCACCTACAGCACTCCTGGTGACCAGTGTGCTCGTTCTGGGGGGCTGCTAATGTTTTGTTGGTAAGCCTGTCATTGACAGTGATTGACTCCTAAAAGTGAGCAAATTATGCAGAACAGATTGTCTCAGGTTTTCTTGCGCGCGCTGCCTGGTATACACCTGTGGAGATAGTAATGACAAATACGCAAACAGTACGACGGTCCATGAAAATAACATTCTAGGCTCTTTATCTGCACAATATCGCTTCCACAGTAAGACACTTGGCGTGTTCTATTGGCTATCTCCCGTGATACACCGGCGGTGTGGTTGACCCCCAGCTGGTCCTGTGTCACACTATGCGCCTGGATAGCAGCAGCGGTTGTCCTGGTTGTGGAGCCGTTAAAGTGGGATGGCAGACGCGCGCGCAAGCCAGGGTCCCCAGCTAAAAATACGACCTCAGCCAGCGGCGCCACAGAAACCCCATTCAGTGGAGTGGGAAAGTCGCGGTCCATCGAAATTGACAGCTGCGAAGTTAATTTGTTCTCCGAGTTATACAAGAGGCAAAAAATATTATAACAACGTATGTTATAATTGTTCGGAAGTTCATATACAGGGCGGTCCATAGTTAGTGACCGGGCCAAATATCTCACGAAATAAGCATCAAACGAAAAAACTACAAAGAACGAAACTCGTCTAGCTTGAAGGGGTAACCAGATGGCGCTATGGTTGGCCCGCTGGATAGGTCAAACGGATATCAACTGCGTTTTTTAAAAATAGGAACCCCAATTTTTTATTACATATTCGTATAGTACGTAAAGAAATGTGAATGTTTTAGTTGGACCACTTTTTTCGCTTTGTGATGGATGGCGCTATAATAGTCACAAACGTATAAGTACGTGGTATCACGTAACATTCCGCCAGAGCAGACGGTATTAGCTTCGTGATACATTACCGGTGTTAAAATGGACCGTTTACCAAGTGCGGAAAACGTCGATATCGAGTTGATGTATGGCTATTGTGATGAAAATGCCCAACGGGCGGGTGCTATGTATGGTGCTCGGTATCCTGGACGACATCATCCAAGTGACCGGACCGTTCGCCGGATAGTTACGTAATTTAAGGAAACAGGAAGTGTTCAGCCACATGTGAAACGTCAACCACGACCTGCAACAAATGATGATCCCCAAGTAGCTGTTTTAGCTACTGTCGTGGATAATGCGCAAATCAGTGGCAGACAAATTGCGCGAGAATCGGGAATCTCAAAACCGTTGGGAATGCTATATCAACATCGATTGCACCCGCACCATATTTCTATGCACCAGGAATTGCATGAGGACGACTTTGAACGTCGTGTACAGTTCTGCCACTGGGCACATGAGAAATTACGGGACAATGACAGATTTTTTGCACGCGTTCTATTTAGCGACGAAGCGTCATTCACCAACAGCGGTAACGTAAACCGGCATAATATGCACTATTGGGCAACGGAAAATCCACGATGGCTGCGACAAGTGGAACATCAGCGACCTTGGCGGGTTAATGTATGGTGCGGCATTATGGGAGGAAGGATATATGGCCCCCATTTTATCGATGGCAATCTAAATGGTGCAATGTATGTTGATTTCGTACGTAGTGTTCTACCGATGTTACTACAAGATGTTTCACTGCATGACAGAATGGCGATGTATTTCCAAAACGAAGTATGTCCGGCACATAGGTCGCGTGCAGTTGAAGCGGTCTTGAATAGCATATTTGATGAGAGGTGGATTGATCGTCGATGCACCGTACCATGGCCCGCACGTTCACCGGATCTGACGTCCCCGGATTGTTTCTGTGGGGAAACTTGACGGATATTTGCTATCGTCATCCACCGACAACGCCTGACAATATGCGTCAGCGCATTGTCAATGCATGCGTGAGCATTACGGAAGGGGAACTACTCGCTGTTGAGAGGAATGTCGTTACACGTATTGCCAAATGCATTGAGGTTGACGGACATAATTTTGAGCATTTATTGCATTAATGTGGTATTTACAGGTGATCACACTGTTACAGCATGCGTTCTCAGAAATGATAATTTCACAAAGATACATGTATCACACTGGAACAGCCGAAAGAAAATTTTCAAACGTACCTACGTTCTGTAAATAATTTTAAAAAGCTATATGTTACCAACTGTTCGTCTAAAATTGTGAGCCATATGTTTGTGACTATTACAGCGCCATCTATCACAAAGCGAAAAAGGTGGTCCAACTAAAAATGGGAGTTCCTATTTTTTAAAAAAAACGCTGTTTATAACCGTTTGACCAATGCCAGCGCCATCTGGTGGGCCAACCATAGCACCATCTGGTTTCCCCCTTCAAGCTACACAAGTTTCGTTCTTTGTAGTTTTTTGGTTTGATGCTTATTTCGTGAGATATTTGGCCCGGTCACGATCAATGGACCACCGTTTATATGTTATCGCTGTGCTCGTAACGTACGTGAATATTCAGATATAATTTCCAGCAAAAACAGAAATTTTAAATTTTATTTTATTATACAGGATGGTTTCAATTAAACTTTCGTTTCTTGAACCATTATAGATGGAAAACTGTTTACTGGATTGGTACCCAACTTTATAGCAATGATGCTCGTACTCAGGCTGTGCGCTGCAGGATTCGCATTGCCGGTAGTGTTAGAGTGTCACGACTTGCAGTTAGGAGCCGGTACTGGTACGACCACCTAGGGCTAAGACACAAGCATCACTGTGGCAGTCAGTCAACACGGTCTGCACAAGCCGAGCGGGGCTCTACTCCTACAGCTGTTTCATCAAAACAACAACAACAGTGCTGCTTCTCTCCGCGAGTGCCGATACATTAAAGGAATAGGGAGAAGTCCTGTTTCCGCACAGTAGTTGATGGACGTGATTCGGAGGTTCGAAGAACTCGCGATTTCGGACTTGCTCCTGGTAGAGACCGACGGCCAGCTGCGCCACAAATACTGTTGAAGAAATTACTACTGCTGTAGCTGAGGACGCTGGACGCGATGTGCTGTCTTCAAGTAGCGCACGAGCTGTCTCACGACTGAACACTCCATGCCCCACCGCTGACGACTGTTGTGAAATGGTATCCGTACAAACTTCACAGTGCTCATAAATTTTCGCCAGGTGACGCAGACATTCGAGTAGAATTAGCTTTTACATTTCTCGCAGAGGCTGAAGTTGACGGCATGTTGTCTTGGTACATTCAGAGGAGTGACGAAACCCGTTTCGCGCACATTGGGGCAACAGACAGTCAATTGTTCAAATTAGGGTATATCGCCATCAACGAACGTTCATGAAATTCCCCTGCGTAATGAACGTGTCCTCCCACAATGAACCATGGACCTTGCCGTTGGTGGGGAGGCTTGCGTGCCTCAGCGATACAGATGGCCGTACCGTAGGTGCAAACACAACGGAGGGGTATCTGTTGAGAGGCCAGACAAACGTGTGGTTCCTGAGGAGGGGCAGCAGCCTTTTCAGTAGTTGCAGGGGCAACAGTCTGGATGATTGACTGATCTGGCCTTGTAACATTAACCAAAACGGCCTTGCTGTGCTGGTACTGCGAACGGCTGAAAGCAAGGGGAAACTGCAGCCGTAATCTTTCCCGAGAGCATGCAGCTTTACTGTATGATTAAATGATGATGTCGTCCTCTTGGGTAAAATATTCCGGAGGTAAAATAGTCCCCCACTCGGATCTCCGGGCGGGGACTACCCAAGAGGACGTCATTATCAGGAGAAAGAAAACTGGTCAGGTGAATACAGGGTTATAAATACAAAATCAAATAGGGGTCATGCAGGAGTAGGTTTAATAATGAATAAAAAAATAGAAGTGCGGGTAAGCTACTACAAACAGCATAGTGAACGCATTATTGTGGCCAAGATAGACACAAAGCCCACGCCTACTACAGTAGTACAAGTTTATATGCCAACTAGCTCTGCAGATGATGAAGAAATTGAGGAAATCTATGATGACATAAAAGAAATTATTCAGGTAGTGAAGGGAGACGAAAATTTAATAGTCATGGGTGACTGGAATTCGTCAGTAGCAAAAGGGAGAGAAGGAAACATAGTAGGTGAATATGGATTGGGGGGAAGAAATGAAAGAAGAAGCCGTCTGGTAGAATTTTGCACAGAGCATAACTTAATCAAACTTGGTTTAAGAATCATAAAAGAAGGTTGTATACATGGAGGAATCCTGGAGATACTAAAAGGTATGAGATAGATTATATAATGGTAAGACAGAGATTTAGGAATAAGATTTTAAATTGTAAGACATTTCCAGGGGCAGATGTGGACTCTGACCGAATTCTATTGGCTATGAACTGTAGATTAAAACTGAAGAAACTACATTAAGGTGCTAATTTAAGGAGATGGGACCTGGATAAACTGAAGAACCAGAGGTTGTAGAGAGTTTCAGGGAGAGCATAAGGGAACAATTGACAGGAATGGAGGAAAGAAATACAGTAGAAGAAGAATGGGTAGCTCTGGGGGATGAAGTAGTGAAGGCAGCAGAAGATAAAGTAGGTAAAAAGACGAGGGCTAATAGAAATCCTTGGGTAACAGAAGAAATATTGAATTTAATTGATGAAAGGAGAAAATATAAAAATGCAGTAAATGAAACAGGCAAAAAGGAATACAAACGTCTAAAAAATGAGATCGACAGGAAGTGCAAAATGGCTAAGCAGGCATGGCTAGAGGACAAATGTAAGGATGTAGAGGCTTATCTCATTAGGGGTAAGGTAGATACTGCCTACAGGAAAACTAAAGAGACCTTTGGAGAAAAGAGAGCCACTTGTATGAATATCAAGAGCTCAGATGGAAACCCAGTTCTAAGCAAAGAAGGGAAGGTGGAAAGGTGGAAGGAGTATATAGAAGGTTTATACAAGGGCGATGTACTGGAAATGGAAGAGGATGCAGATGAAGATGAAATGGGAGTTACAATACTGCGGGAAGAGTTTGACAGAGCACTGAAAGACCTGAGTCGAAACAAGTCCCCCGGAGTAGACAACATTCCATTAGAACTACTAATGGCCTTGGGAGAGCCAGTCATGACAAAACTCTACCATCTGGTGAGCAAGATTTATGAGACAGGCGAAATACCCTCAGACTTCAAGAAGAATATAATAATTCCAATCCCAAAGAAAGCAGGTGCTGACAGATGTGAAAATTACCGAACTATCAGTTTAATAAGTCACAGCTGCAAAATACTAAATTCTTTACAGACGAATGGAAAAACTGGTAGAAGCGGACCTTGCGGAAGATTAGTTTGGATTCCGCAGAAATGTTGGAACACGTGAGGCAATACTAACCTTACGACTTATCTTAGAAGAAAGATTAATAAAAGGCAAACCTACGTTTCTAGCATTTGTAGACTTAGAGAAAGCTTTTGACAATGTTGACTGGAATACTCTCTTTCAAATTCTAAAGGTGGCAGAGGTAAAATACAGGGAGCGTAAGGCTATTTACAATTTGTTCAGAAAGCAGATGGCAGTTATAAGAGTCGAGGGACATGAAAGGGAAGCAGTGGTTGGGAAGGGAGTGAGACAGGGTTGTAGCCTTTCCCCGATGTTATTCAATCTGTATATTGAGCAAGCAGTAAAGGAAACAAAAGAAAATTTTGGAGTAGGTATTAAAATTCACGGAGAAGAAATAAAAACTTTGAGGTTCGCCGATGACATTGTAATTCTGTCAGAGACAGCAAAGGACTTGGAAGAGCTGTTGAACGGAATGGACAGTCTCTTAAAAGGAGGATATAAGACGAACATCAACAAAAGCAAAACGAGGATAATGGAATGTAGTCAAATTAAATCGGGTGATGCTGAGGGAATTAGATTAGCAAATGAGACACTTAAAGTAGTAAAGGAGTTTTGCTATTTAGGGAGTAAAATAACTGATGATGGTCGAAGTAGAGAGGATATAAAATGTAGACTGGCAATGGCAAGGAAAGCGTTTCTGAAGAAGAGAAATTTGTTAACATCGAATATAGATTTAAGCGTCAGGAAGTCATTTCTGAAAATATTTGTTTGGAGTGTAGCCATGTATGGAAGTGAAACATGGACGATAACTAGTTTGGACAAGAAGAGAATAGAAGCTTTCGAAATGTGGTGCTACAGAAGAATGCTGAAGATTAGATGGCTAGATCACATAACTAATGAGGAGGTATTGAATAGAATTGGGGTGAGGAGGAGTTTGTGGCACAACTTGACCAGAAGAAGGGACCGGTTGGTAGGACATGTTTTGAGGCATGAAGGGATCACAAATTTAGCATTGGAGGGCAGCGTGGAGGGTAAAAATCGTAGAGGGAGACCAAGAGATGAATACACTAAGCAGATTCAGAAGGATGTAGGTTGCAGCAAGTACTGGGAGATGAAGAAGCTTGCACAGGATAGAGTAGCATGGAGAGCTGCATCAAACCAGTCTCAGGACTGAAGACCACAACAACAACAATGACCGTGTCGTTATGTGGTATGGTTCAAATTCAAATAGTTCTGAGCACTATGGGACTTAACTGCTGAGGTCATCACTCCCCTAGAACTAAACTAAGGACATCAGACACATCCATGCCCGAGGCAGAATTCGAACCTGCGACCGTTGCGCTCGCGCTGTCCAGACTGTAGCGCCTACAACCGCTCGGTCACTCCGGCCGGCAATGTGGTATGACTTCGAGATACAGTTCGTAATAGTTTATTTTTCTTTGAGCAACTCGGACCCCAAGGACCAAGGACACGGAACGTGAACGGCACCCGTTACCGTGATATGCTTGGCCAACACGTGATTACTGCTTCTGTGTGTGAGAGAGAGATGCTTGAGACTCAACCATTTTGATACGGGATGGAGCTGCACCTCACATTACTCTTGAGGTCACTTGGTTGCTTCGTAATACGTTTGGGGAAACCCGAAACATTGGCCCATCGTTTTAAGATCCGTGGCCACCAACATAACTAGATTGGAACCTGTGTGATTTCTGGCTGTGGGGTTAGATGAATGAAAGGTTTTGTTAACAGGTCACAAACACACAGATCGAAGATAAGCTTAACGTAGGACGTTGTCAACACCCCACCTGAGATGTTTCGAGCAGCAGTAAAGCGATCGGTATTGCGGTTCCAAGATGTCGTGGATGCAGTTGGTTGTTACATTGAGCCACGTTTGTAACCCGTAACGTGAACATGATACGAAACTTACAAATGTTACCCTCTCACGCGGATACTAAACTGTGTTTGTTTCAATGGTTTGTTCGTTTTTTCCTTTCCACATGTCCTTGCAGATATTTTCAATTTCACTGTCCTACGATCAGATGTTTTTCATGGTGGCCTATTGAAGTAGCGACAATTTCATTATAACCATCCTGCATATTTGTGTGGACTGACTTTGGCACAGAAAGGGGTAAATTATGCTGCCACAAAAGTCTTTGGGCACCTACCAAACAGCATCAAAAGCCTGACAGATAGCCAACTAACATTTAAAAATAAATTAAAAGAATTTCTAGATGACAACTCCTTCTACTCATTGGCTGAATTTTTAGATATAAAGTAAGTAAAAAAAAAAAAAAAAAAAAAAAAAAAAAACTTAATCATTAGTGTCATGCAATATTTTGTGTAATGTAATTTCTTGTACAGACATCTTTTATTAACCTGACACGTTCCACATCATTACGAAGTGTCGTATTCATGATCTATGGAACAAGTATTAATCTAATCTAATCTAATCTAATCTAGTGATTCCAACCAAAGTTGTTACACGCATAGTTTGCTATCTTAATTGAAAATACCGTGGTTGTAAGAAACCAGCAAATCCGCTAAGGATTGGGTGGCGTGCCACGAGGGTGACGTGTGCTACTCCAATCAGTTCTACAACACATGCAAGAATTTGTCAGACTCGACACTCGTGTGGCCCACTATTTTGCTAACAGTAGTCCCGAGTGGTTAAGTAGTGTGTAAGCTTAGGGACTGATGAGCTTAGCAGTTGAGTCCTATAAGATTTCACACACATCTGAACATTTTTGATAGCAGTAGTATGGTCATGTGGGGGCCAGACACCTTCGTTACCCAAAGAGATCGACGTGGGGAAGTCAACTGTAGAACGCTTGCAACTACTGCAACCAAACCTGGTACTCGTAAATGACTTCGACTGTGGAGAAAATTGCTTTGCGATTAAGAAACTCTTAGAAAATCCACTGCCGAGCATGGGACTGTTAACTCCGGCACTCGAGGAGCGTCGTAACTAGTCTTAGTAACAAATTATATGCTAAAGAACGCCGTTTTCGCGGCGACATTCTTTTATCATTGTGTCTCGATTTTCTTGCCACCGGAGGAAGCCGGGTAATATTTATGCAAACGACTTACTACCAGGAAAACAGACTTTTGGAGGTAAGACACTCCTACCACCTCACAGGATTGATGCGAGTGTGGAAACTATGCAACTCATAGCGCAATTCCAACTCAGTCGGTACGGGTAAGACTTTGTAAAGGAAAGAAAAATAAATTATACAGTGGGGCTAGGGCTCCGCCAACACGCCAAATGGTAGGTGTTGAGGTAGGATTGGAGTGATACGTATAATAATGAAGAAACACCGATGTATGTTTTCAGAGTCACCTGGTTGGTTGGTGATAGTTGCTATGAAATTACGTAGTAAATCTATTACGTACTGTATAGTTGATTTGGGACCGTCATGTTTTTTTACCACGGACAACTGAGTGTTGCTCGCTCAAGGGTGGGTTCACCAAAGAATTCTTATAGCACGTGTCCCGGAGAGGCAACTAAAAAATTTTGGGTTAAACTGACATTTTCAGGTGCTGTGCATAGCATTTGCAGTGGATAACTTGGGCCGTATGGGCCACCGGTTCGGTTTCCGCGAATTTGTAACTTACACTTTCGGCTCTGAGTACTGTGGGACTTAACTTCTGAGGTCATCAGTCCCCTAGAACTTAGAACTACTTAAACCTAACTAACCTAAGGACATCACACACATCCATGCCCGAGGCAGTATTCGAACTGGCGACCGCAGCGGTTGCACGGTTCCAGACTGTAGACTCGTCCACTCCGGCCGGCGGTACACTTTTCAAAACATCTAAAATGAATTATTTTCTTACACTAACGGTGGATTTTCATTCCTTTCGGGTAATACGCGATTGGAATTAATTCGTAATTGGGCAACGCTAGCTAACAAATGACAGCGGAACAGTTGGGACTTAAAATGCCCTCTGTGAACTGTTCACGATCAAGTTTTGTCCATTTTTGCTCAATACGTTTTTGTCTGGCACGCAGAGCACAAGAATAAATATAGCATCATCACTTCACACTTTCCCATGCAGTTGTTTACTTTCCGTTTAGAGAGTGTGCCAGAGAAGGACGTATTCGGTAAATATGAAAAAATTCCGGTGATAACCTCATTGGCGCATCCATAAAATTGATCTCATCACCTTCCAAAGGAATCTTAAATTAAAACTGCAATGAAATGCGTCGTGCCAGTAAGGACTGGAAAAGAAAAAGAAACTGAAACTGAAAAAAATTATTTTATATGCAGTTCCGTTTGCTGCTTGAATTTTATATTCGGCACTACACTATTAAAAACAGTATAAAAGAAGTTCTGTGAAGAAATAAATATCTAGAGAGCTGAACAATGATTTCTTTGCTATTAAGTATCAAATTAGTGAGGCGTTTGAATTGTTCTAAACCTTGGAGTCTATCTGATTTAATAGTACTGAATTCACAAAAGCACTGATAAGCTCGTTGCCAAGTGACATCTATACGTTTTAAATCGTAGACTTGTCAGACCAACAAGTCAGAGCAGAAGCGATATAGTGTTCGGTGAGGGCGGCTTCTTCATCGCAAAGAAAACATAATATGTCGCTACTTGTTGAAAACGTACGAGAAGGGCACTAAAGAAGGAGACACGTTCTGCTGCAGAAGAGAGGGACACCAAGTGGTCTGTTTCTTGAATGGTTCCCACAGTCGTATGAAATGATTTACGGTAACCAGGATGACCTTGAAACAAAATGGTCGCATTCGAGTTTCCACTGTGCAGTGGCAATGATGGCTGGTGCCAAGTGCAGCACCCTTTCCTCTGTTGATACAGTATAACGCTGCAAAATCTGCAGATCATTAGTCCTCAGCCACGGTGTGTGAAAGCATAATTTATGCTCTAGATCAGTAAGATAACGCCACACCGCGAAATGTCGCCATCCGAAGGCCATCAGCTGTATCCTTTGCGCCCAAAAGAGTCTCCTGTGTTGACATTTCAGATTCATTATCCGTCAATAATTATGGTTCTCACAGAGGATATAAACTAATGACACAATGCTTGTGAGAGGCGGGAGGGCGGGTGTTATCGTGGAAACAAAAATACTGCTTATTGTGGAGATAAGAAAAACTGTACGTCTTTTTAGCACAACAAAACGAGGTACCTCACTTGTTACTACAGACGAATAACGAGTGGTTTCTCAAACGAAAGTGGCCGATTCCTATGTACACCCCTCCCCCCTTTCCTTCCTCAACTCCAAACACACACATAGTTTTACCAATCTGTCAGATACTGGCTAATGATCCATCCTCAAACACCTCCTCGTCGAAGAGATGTGTCTCTTTAAAATTCCTTCGTTTCTTCTTTTCTTTTTACTCCCAGAAGTGCAGACCAACCTGATAACGTCTAACTATACAATTTTCAGATTTTTTCGAGTATTCTTCGCTGCATGTTTCAGCCTGTACATGTAGATTCGAGGACGTTCGTTATCCAGCGTATCAGTATTTCTCAACAGTTCGTAAATGATAATTACCAGCGTTTTAGTGTCTAATTATCCTGGGAATCAATACGTCAGGAAACTATCTAACTCCTGTTTGCACTCACTCCTGTCTGCACTCACCTGTAGACTCTTTCATTTTAAGACATGACAGTTTCACCAACCACTGATTGTTTTTTCTGCAGTGAAATGTCACTCGATTAAAACTTCAATAACTTACGTATAACATTATTATGTTTCCTGTCAGAGTCTTCTTCCTGCTACTTTCAAAGTCGCAAATTACACGGCGTCTTCGGCTGGAAGATCAGTCTTCAGACTAATGGCATAGTGAATATTAACTTTGATAAGTTACCCAGAAGTTAGCGACGCAGTATCGATACAGAGGGAGGTCATAAACGTAGATATGAAATAATTTAAGACCATAAACTAGCACTGATGCAAAATATACCGGAACTACAGCATTGTTGGTAAGCTGATATGTATGACGGTGGAATAATCGATAATAATAATAATAATAATAATAATAATAATAATAATAGTAATAATAATGATGTGTGGCTCAGGGGTCAGGTGCAAGTCTGAAAGGGACGCCACTTCAGCGACTTGCTTGTCCCTAATCAGCTCCAGTTACCGTACCGGAGTAAGACGACCTCCATTTTAACGGTGAGAGCGAACCATATGTCGTTCCTTGTGAGTCCCTACATCACTGAGAGAGGAAAGCTATGTTAAAATCAGACTGAAATATTCAGTGATCCGACTGGGATTCGATCCCGTCACCTTTCGGTTTCTAGGACATGGTTTATAACTAGATCAGCATCCGGATGACAGCGCTAATAGTCTGTAATTTGTATTCGCATTTCAGAAAATCTTAACACGATTGTTTATTAACGGCGGCATATATAAGTCCTTCCAGTATCTGTTTTGTTTCTCTTACTGACTCTCGTGTCTCTACTGTTGCAAAACTGTAATTGTGCGGGATCTGCCTCAGGAAGCAAAGGCTTTATGTTACGTGTTATGTGATGCAAACATAAGGCTTATTCTCAACATTTTCCACTAGAAGCCATTAGATATCGTAGGAAACTAACCCGTTTGTATGTTCAGAGTAGAATCGAGGTGGGTCAGAAGATATGAGAAGGGCAGTGATTAGATTTGTTTTAGAGACGAAGTTGCAGTAATTTCCGGTTGTATGCTAACAACTAAATAGCTAAATCGGGTCTCAAAATAACGCTCGAGGTAATCCTACACTATAAGAACTTCAAATAAGCTGGTAGTGTTATATCACCGGTTCCAAGGAACGGTGAAATTTAAATGTCTCTCTTGACGATTGAACCCAACAACTCAGAAAAGTTGACGCCTCTGCGAGAGTTAGTAAGTGTAATCAACCAACTGACTGGAGCAGAATATCTAATGTTCTATCACTTAATGTGAAGCTCAAGCACTATATAACTGTCTTCCGTCTTGCACCCATATATGCCCCGGAGTTCTGACATTACACAGAAAAATGCTTGATTGTAATAACAGAGCAGCAGCAGCAGCAGCAGGTGAAAATGCGACAATACTGGTGATATGTCAGTGCTTCAAGGTTAAACAAACGCTGTACATGGCAGGTCTATCCTAAATAAGGAGACGTACAAGGAGCAACATGACGCCACCCGTAGATGCTGTTCAGATTTGAATTCTGTTTGACAATATAGTTTCATGATCGGTAAAACGCAAATTTGACAGAGAGGTTGGAATGCATATTTAAACATCATTTATAGGCGATTGTACTTTGGATTTCTAATGGATACACGATTTCCCTCCGGGTTTCAACTATCAGTAGAAATATTTAAGTATACTGAAAAGTCAACTGTTAGTATAATGTCAATTGTTCATTTATGTTGCGTCTTTCGAATACCCAGAATGCGAAGTTTTGTCAAGTTTTATTGCTGCATATCTCTGAATATTCAAAAATTAAGAAAATAGTGAAACGAACGTCTGTAGCGTCCAAAAACAATCATGGAATAAAATTCGTGAGTTAGTGACTGTTGTTAATTTATTTTTCTATATAATTCGTCTATTGTGTTTGCCATTACTCCAGCGTATACCATATGATGATTGAACAGATCGGCCGATGCCCGGAGACGCGCACGAAGAACCAGTGGGACGAGGTGGGGACGGGGATCGCGCAGCCTTTGGCAACGTGAAATGTTAGACCAGAATAGCTGACATCGCGACCTAGCGCCTCCGTTCCTCTTGGCCGTCGGTCAACGGCCGAGAGCACTGTTTTGTTGTCTTATCGCCTCTCAGGAGAGCATTTAAACACGGTCCTCTTCGCGGTGTATTGCATTATTTTACTATGGATTAGACAGATTATAGTTTTATCATGGTTATATATAGACATTAATCAAAAATGGTTAAAATGGCTCTGAGCGCTATGGGACTTAACATCTATGGTCATCAGTCCCCTAGAACTTAGAACTACTTAAACCTAACTAACCTAAGGACATCACACAACACCCAGCCATCACGAGGCAGAGAAAATCCCTAACCCCGCCGGGAATCGAACCCGGGAACCCGGGCGTGGGAAGCGAGAACGCTACCGCACGACCACGAGATGCGGGCAGATATTAATCATGTTCATACAAGCGTCTGCACATGATGTTCATTCTTGCTATTTTTCATTATACAGGTCCAAACGCCTTGAGACAGATACATATCTTTAACATTTTTTCCTCAACATGTTACGCGCAAAACAGTAGAATTTAGATATATTGCTAGTTATTTACACCATGCTCGACATTGATTGAGATATGGCTTTGTTTTGCGAAAGATTTGAGCTGAAGTCAGTGGGAAGATCGAACACTCTATTCCCGAACCGAAATGATACTCCTGCTGCTAACTGTAATGTGAAATTACCACCAGAAGACATAAGTAAGGTAAAAGAATAAAATGTGGAAGAGACTAAAATTGAAGAAACGAAAAGCGTTCACCTATTGTTTCTCGGAACATAACATTTTAACACTACATACGTTGCACCAACACTGTTCCCAATATGCAATACTTTGCCTTCATTTCTAGTGAGTTAGTACGTTAAAATACGCCTCGAATTTGCATTGTAGTATTTCACAGTCACTGCAGAGCACTGAAATCTCCGCGTGTAGTTTTTCAATCTTCTATTGAAGCCTCTATGCAGAACAATGGCCTGTTTTCTAGTTGATGCCTCAACAAAACGCAAACGAAAGGATATTTACGTAAATCACAGGAATTGTTAATCGTAGTGCCTACAGAGAGCAATACCTTGTTCACATAAGCTGAACCCTCGCGTAAACGAGACGAGTGTTCGTTGCTCGTCGGCTGCGTTGGTCAAGCATCCCATGTCTTAAGATCACTGAAAGTTGGCCTCGCTTATGTATAAAATATTTCGTTGTTATTCCAACACGAATGAAATTCCGACACACACTACAGCATCGAAACGTCTTTGCTGATCACTGTGCTAAACGTTTAACCAATGCCGTTCTTGTATCTAATCTCACAGGACAGTCGGTTTCGCTGTTACGAGGCTGAGTGTAGGGCTTGGGAATGGGAAAGGGAACTAAGGAGGTGGTTCGGAGTTTTGGCAGATCTGCCAGGGCTGTAGGATCACCTCGGTAATCCTCTGACTGCTAGGCAGTCCTTCAACGTTTCGTGTCTCACAGACGTGTTGCTGAACATTCGAAAACGTTGCCGTGGCGTACGTCAGTTTCGCGGGCAGAAACCTTTCTTACCGTAAGTAACAATGTGCATACCTCCCGGCTGTAAATGACGCTTCGGGGGATGTTGACGAACGGAAAAGGGTTCACAAACAGCACGTACCATTCGCCGATTGGAGAGAGGGCGTGGTCTTCTGAACTGGACTGACAATGCGGGTTTCCTTTCACTTTCCTCACAGGATTAAGAAAGAAGTTTCTGAGTAAGAAAAACAAACTGACAAGACTCACACTTAATGTTCTCTGCAGACAGAATTTATGAATGTAAGTGATTGCTCTGCGAGCATTACAGCGTGACTTTGCTTGTATATCTGGTACAGCCCGAGCGAAGCGTAATCTGCTTGGTAATGTGAGAGGTAAGTGTTACGTCGTGAGCATCTAGACGTAGCTTACGTGTTTGCAGAGAACGTGTGTGCGGTCCTGAGTGTGGTGTAACGACCGAGATGTGCCGTAAATGTCACGCAGCCCGACATTCAGCAGGTCAGCCCCCGTGGCTAGCGGGAAGACGATGCCGTATACACGGGTCTGCACTCCTATTACGACGGAGATTGTACAGAACGTAGACGTTACAGTGGAGAGAAAGCAGTCCTAGAATGTTTGAGTACAGTATTAGTGGTGTCCTGCATGACGTAGCACTCAGCATCGAGGTGTAACGTTGGGAAGCGAAATGAAATGTAAGCAAGGAAAAAGGTTCGCTTCTGTTTATTGGGAGGAGTGGAGCTCATCTGTAAATAAGACAGAATAAATGACATTGGTGCGACGCATTCTTGAGGATTGCTCCAGTGTTTGGGATCCCCTACAGGTCGTATTAAACGACGATATCGAAGCAGTTCATGGGCAGGCTGCTAGATTTGTTTCTGATACGTGCGAACAACACCTTTGTATTACGAAAATGCTACGTGAACTCAAATGTGGATCCGTGGAGAGAAGAAGACGTTCTTTTCGGAAAACACAAAAGCCTGCATTTTACACCTATTGCCATCAACATACATCTCGCGAAAGGACTGCGAAGACACGGAAAAATAACTCAGGACTCGTAGGTAGCATACAGACAGTCGTTTCTCCTCCTCGCTCCATTTGCGAGTGGAGAAAGAAAGGGAATGACTGGCGAAAGTACAAGATAACCTCCGCCATGCGCTGATGTTTGTGTGTAGATTTATATCAACAAATGCTTGAAAAGTTAGGTATTTATTGATTAAGGAGGTGTTAGACCACTTATAGTCTTTCTTAAAGCTTGTATTTGTTACAGTACAATTTGCCAACCCATCCTTCGAAGACTATGCCATGAACGACTTCGAAGTAGAAGAGAAACAGTAATTACTTGTGTACCGTCAACTGCAACCGCAGTAGCTGAGTAATGTATGGGACAGTTAATCGGACTAACTGATCTGCACTGATGGCCGTATAACTATCTATCGACCACGCGTTTCAGGTTGCTTTTATCGTAGACATCGTCTAGGAACACAGAATTTTTCTCGTAGTGTTTGCTCATACTACTTTAGTAATTCGTTTCGTTCATTGCTTACATAGCTGCAGAAGGTAAGCTGCTCTCTAGTAACAGCAGTAGAATATGATATGCTCGCTCAAAACATCGCTCGGACCCACACACATTCCAAACCCTTCTCCTTTTCTTTTGTAGGAATTGGAGTGTCTAGACTGCAAGACTGTTTGGCCTTTTTTTTCTTCGCAAACCCCTGCTGGTATCGAAAGTATTATAAAACACTGGCTACACGATTATTCTACATTGCTCCTTGCCATTAGCAGTTAATGTCTGAAGCTTCTATACTATTGTGGAAACGCAAGGCAATACTAGCCACACGACTTACCTTTTAAGCAAACATACGTTCACAGCATTTTTGGATTTAAAGGAAGCGTTTGATAACCACGACTGGGATACACTCTACGAAATTGTGAAGATAGTTGGGATAAAATACAGGGATCGAATAGTTGCCTACAACCTGTACAGAAACCAGGCCAGTAACAAGAGACAAAAGACACGAAATGGAGTCAGTGACTGAGATGGGAGTGACACAGGGTTTCAGGCTATCATTCGGTCTGTACATTGACCACAAAGTAAAGGAAACAAAGGGAGGGGGATTAATATTCATGCAGAAGAAATTAAAACGTTGAAGTTTTTAAATGACATTGTAATTCTGTCGTAGATGGGAAAGGATCTAAAAGATTAGCTGAACGAAATGGATAAGATGGACATTAACAAAATTAGTTGCTTCCACATATCGGTGAATGAAAAATTAACTTAGCTATGTTGTTAATTACTCACCACTTTCGTCATTATTCTACGCCATAAGTCTTATGTCGATGTGTTAAACGGTTTATGAAACTTTACAAGAGCCTACGTTAAGATAACATTTTGGTACATCAGTTACTATGCTGCAACGTATTTGATAACGTGATGTAGATTGTCTGTCGTAAATACTGATGTATATATCACTTGCATTGAACATTAGTTACGAGCTGTACGTCCATTGATACTGAATCATTAGAGACTTGAACGAGAATGGAGTACAACTATGCAGGCTCATTCAGATGCCCCTAGCACACGGCTTTTTGCAGGTCCCATCGTTTTCAAATACCACTCGCAAGATCTTCCTATTCTCTCGCTTCCTATGTGCAAAATGTTAGGCCTACAGAGAAAGTGAATGGGAACTTTTTTGCAGGAACGTTAATGTTGTTAAATTTTGTAACAGGATACCTTTTTGCTGGAGGTCACGGTTTTCGAGTTAATCAAGAAAAACCCGATTGGAGGTCACTTTTGTACGTTTTTCCGGAAAAATTCGGAAGCTATGGCTTGTAGTACAAAATTTAACTACATTAAATTTGCTACAGAATGATACGGTTCATTTTTTCTTTATGATTGACAGTCTGTGTGTGGCGAGTGAGAGGATAGGATAGTCTTGTGAATGGTATCTGAAGGCGTTGTGGGTTGCATAAGACCCAGCAACAGGGGCAGCTGAATCAGCCTGTGTAACATCGGTGCAGGCCTACGTAGTCAGACGCTCCTTTCAACCGGATACTCACTAACATTTACTGAAGCGAAAGACAAATTAATACACTGACGATGAAGATGAGGCGATTTCAAATAGTTAAACAGATACTGGTCATGACATTCTGTAGGAAGTGAAGAATGTTGGAGTGATTGCTGATTACCTTGCTTCATTTCAGTGGTACGATGGAGTTACAGACCACTGATTGTTAATTCAGTCTGTTCTTTACTTTCTGTTATTTTTCCGTTATTTCGAGCGCCGTCTCTCTTTTCTCATGTTACTTACTTCTGTCTAATGGCGCAAAAAAGTTCGCAGTGTCAAGCCGGTATGTACCGGGTTTCCAATACACTTTGTTCCCCATCATTCACGTACTGCAGTTCAGTGCATGTCCCGATATATTTTTTTTAACGCTTGGAATACCTGATGTAACAGATTCTCGAGACAGTTTAGTGGCAGGTGAAGTACCAGCGAGCTTCAGGCTCTCTTTCTAAACTCTATACAGTCACCCAAAGTGATTCTCTGTGGCTTTGTCCCATCATTGCACTGACATTCGCCGAGTAGGCAGAAACGTTTTGCAGACAGCCCTGTCCAAGGGTGCAGAACCGTGTGCTGCTGGAGCAAGCGGCTCTGCACAGGACGTTCTCGGCCTGTTGGCTCCCCGTCAGACTAGAGACGAACTTGACGCCAAGATATTTGACCCCTTTGCGCCATAGCAGTGCTGTGCCATGAAACCTCAACGGCATGCAAGGCGAGTGGGACTTTCCGCCACAAGAACAAGTTCAGGGGCACGCTGCTACAAACACAATGGTCCTTCAAAATGTGTAAGAGAAATGCTGACGAACCTTACTAGGAATGCACTGAAGACGTAATTATGGTGGAATCCTGTTGAGTAAATTTAGGTAACCTGCATACCAAGAAGACGGTGTGGCTATTATTCGTGCATGCTGCTACCATCGAATATCTCGTGTATGTGTGATGAGAATAAGGCAAGAGAGATGTGGGCACGCACGAGTACACAGACGTGTAGAAAGTCTATTTCCCTCGCCCAATACGCTAAGGGAATGGGCAGTAAATAGGAAATGTCAGCACGATGAACCGTATTCTATGGAAACGACTCAGCGGTCCAGGCATCTGCAGCTGTCGCCGTACATTTTTTAGGAGAACTCCGCAGACAGTTGTATGAGCCAGTTTCATTGAGGCACTATAGGTTTCGTGTATTACATCCACATCATCAGTTGCCTATATAAACAACAAGAAATGAACAATGACGGTGATTCAACCTCTGTACATAAACGTAATACTAGAGCCGTAAGAACATAATTATGAGAATAGGTAAAAGCACAAATGTACTTACAAAGATTAAAACATGGTAAACAGCATAGCGAACAGTATAGAAGGCTTAAGCTTTATAGTTAATTTCCGTGGGCCGGATAGTTAGTGTATAAAAATTGGGCAAGGGTAAACATCACGTTTTATATAACTATCCGGCCCGCGAACATAGTAGTTTTAACTATGAAGGTTGGGCCTTCTATTTTATTCGCCATGCTCTTTACCATGTTTTAAACTTTCTAAGCACACTTGTGTTTTTCTCTGTTCTCATAATTAGATGCTTATATCTCTGGTGTTACTTATATGTACAGGGGTTCAATCACTGTCACTGCTTATTTCTTGTAGTTTTTATATGCATCTGATGATGTGGGAACAAGCCACGAAACCGGTGATGCCTTAATGAAATTGGTTCAGATAACAGCTGTGTTCTCACTACAAAAAGCATTCTCTACGCGCTCTGGAGTATATATGCTGATGCAATGTAGACGTAGGTTTGAAAAGAGGCAAAATCGTGACTCATCGGACCACACTACACAACTAAAGTTCGGTTTGTCCAGTTTCCGTTTTGTTTTGCCGTTGGAGACTGGGAGGCTTGTGAGCTACTGTGAGCAGCGATCTTTTTCAAGGTATGCGACTACAAATACTTACTACAGGCATGTCCGTCGCACTATTCTCTCGGAAACTGATTTAGATAGACCTGCATTCACTGACAGCATCATTTCCTGCCGAATTTGAAACAGATCGTCATTGACAGGCGTTGAATCTCATCTCAGGTACGTGTCGGGTAGGACCTCTTCACGGCCACTGTGTTTAAGCCGTGCCTGCTCGGCTGCCGTTGGTACACCATACCTTGAAGACACGTAGGAGATTTCGCGACTATACACCGACAAATAAGGCAACTCGATTCACGGTATGGTCGCCAGTACGTCGAAACACGATAGCTTCTTTCCGGCATTGTGTCATGCATCTACGTCGACCCGTATTACTGCACTAATTCCGTAAAATCGACTGGAATATACATACTACTTCACTGCCATGGTATACATAAGCGGTGGAGGGTCACGTGACCACGTGTTATCGATTTTACACCGTCTATAGTGCCCCAAAGCGACCAGTGCGCTCTTGTAAGGTGACCAATAGTGTTTCTCGTCAGCTTACGTCGTTCATTAATGGAAACCAGCGACAAAATTCCCTTCAGACGACATAATGTCCGAATTATATTTCCTGAGTTCAATAACAACATGCGAGACGCTTCGTTGAAATCGCTGGCGCGGCCAGCGTCTTGTACTGTACCAAAGAAAATGGACGCAGCTAAAGCAGGCTCACATTCCTCAAACACAGAGACGAATGATAACAAACAGATGCTGCATCCACGGCTCAGGCGTAAAAATAAGACGCACGGCGGAAGCGCCGACGTCACACCACCGTCGCCGCCTCCACAGCCGTGGCCCGTCGTTTTTTCGATCGCCTGCCGACCTGCCCGTCGGCAACTACGGCCGCCGAACAGCCAGTGCTCGCCGCGCCTTTCAGCTTACTCGCCTACATACGTCTCCATTCTGGGGCGTAACGAGTAATTTTTTATTATTTTCCGATTTGATATAATGTCTCTCGTCGCCGTGTCCTTTGCTGGGATTCCTTTTTTGCCGTCCGCCTCTCTGTTGTCTATAATTTAACGGTCCGCAGCTCCTGGTCGTGCGGTAGCGTTCTGGCTTCCCGCGCCCGGGTTACCGGGTTCGATTCCCGGCGGAGTCAGGGATTTTCTCTGCCTCTTGATGACTGGGTGTAGTGTCATTTCCTTAGGTTAGTTAGGTTTAAGAAGTTCTAAGCTCTAGGGGACTGATGGCCATAGCTGTTAAGTCCCATAGTGCTCAGAGCCATTTGAACCATTTTTTGTAATTTAACAGTTGTTTCACACTAGTTGTTTTGTATACACTTGGCGACGTCATAAAGGAGTTGGCTACTTGCATGCCACGTCTATATGCAGACGTGATTTAACCAACATGCAGTGAATGTCTAGCTTACCTACACAAGTATTTATGTATTTTTTGTCGGTTTTCGCTTTGAGAAAGGTATATTCCCGATAAATTGTGTATTGCCATACCTGTTAAACGTATATTTGCGATTTGATTGCTACTGACCTTATGTTATCAAGTCGTTACCTGCGACCTTCAGTTCCAACAATGAAAGCACGGCTATCTTTACACTGATTGCCTCTGCTAATCTGTTCGGCATTAGCCTACTATGACGAGTTACTGAGTAACGTACCGTAACCGAGCGAGGTAACATAGTTGTGGACTCGGATTCGGGTGGACGGCGGCTCAAATCCGCGTCCGGCCATCCTGATTTAGGTTTTCCATGATTTCCCTAAATCGCTTTAGAGAAATGGCGGGGTGGTTCCTTTGAAAGGGCACGTCTGCCATCCTTCCCTAACCCGATGGGACAGATGACTTCGCTGTTTGGTCCCATTCGCCGAATCAACCAACCCACATAGTGTTGGTTGTCTACAGAAATTAGTAGTGTACAGGAATTAGTTCACCTATCTAATTTAGTATTCTACCATCAACTTGTTTGTTTCTTTTTTAAAAGGCCTTCTGATGGTGACTTGCAAAGAAGTTGAAATCGTTAACACTACCATTTGCGTAACGGGATGCTGAAAAATATTGTACATAAGATCTGTTTACAAGGCGGCTCCGTAAGGCAGTGTACCCAGTATGGGTAGATAGTTATCTGTTCCTCAGTGTAAATATGTGCTTAATGCGAGAAAAATCTGCAAGAAATTCTTTTAGATGCTCCAACTGCGGCGGGTAATTAGGTAGTACTTCTGTAAACGAAATTATCTTTCAGAAAAAGGATGTAAGTAACATGCGAACAACGTCGTCAACCTCTCGCCTCGCGGTGCAAATGAAGATAGGCGGCAAGTAAGGAACAGATTGTGTATTAAACTACATGAGCAAATATTGAGTTTCCGATCTGATGAATTTCAGGCGTATTTCTAATTTGTAAAATACTCAGGTGTCCACTCGGGTTATTTAATTTCTCCTTACGACGTGACATGGGGAGACACCCGAAATTCTACAAAGACTCAGTAGGCGAAATGTCTAAAGTGGTTTCATTGAAGATATCTGACATCAGTATACCACAATGCAATGGGAAATACAAAATAGATTGATGGAGGCATTCATAATAAAGAAGATTTTTTAAAAATCCAATATCAAAGTATACTGCTAGCAAAAAGATGAACCACCTATTAGGGACACTTCACAGTTTGAGTTAGTACGTGATGTTATTTCAGTGACCACAAAGTCTGCACAAATTTACGAACATCGTGGCAGTATGACCCCACTTGCCAGTCTGCCGCTGCACCCCTGATGCATCCACTGAGTTGGTGTGGGAGGGGAGGGTGTTATACAGCCGTTCTATTCTCTCCCGGGCAACCTGGCCCACATCTGTTGTTATTGGATGCTGGTTCTGGGAGAGACTCGACGGCCACGCATGTTCTGTCAAGCACAGATCTTGTTGACCACGTGAGCTGCTCACCACCAAGCAGACACATGCATTGTCCTGTTGAAAAGTGGCACTACACCACTTTGTGGGGGACATGTGAGGACAAACGATGTTCGTGGTGTACTACTGTGTCCTCAGAGTTGTCTTATTCAGTCGATGGCTACCTATCTGTAGGAGTAACACCGCTGTGAGTCTCCAAAGTATTCAAAGAATGGAAACTCCCCACAGTTCACAGCCATACTGGCTCACGATTGTCATCATGGGTAATACAGAACCGTGGTCCAACGCGGAACACAATGTGACCTCATCCGTAGTCGATGCTTCCGTATCACGGCACCGTTCCAAATGCACCATTTTGGCCAGCCGGGGTAGCCGAGCGGTTCCGGGCGCTTCAGTCAGGAACCGCGCGACCGCTACGATCGCAGGTTCGAATCCTGCATCGAGCATCGATATGTGTGATGTTCTTACGTTAGTTAGATTTAAGTAGTTTTGTTCTAGGGGACTGATGACCTCAGAGCCATTTTTTGCACCATTTTGTGTTGTGGAGCTAACAGCAGCCTACGCATGGGACAGTAATTGCTTAGTTTCATTAGTAGTTCTCGGATGGCAGGCATAGATGTGAAGTGTTTATGACACGGTTGGTGCAGAGAACGGCGGTCCTCCGTGGTACTGGTCAGATGTCGTCGACCGGAAGTTTTGACGACGAGCACGCCTTCCCCCAGATCCCCTAGCAGCCGTTCATCGAGCGACTACCTGAATGCGACACAAATCTGGCTCTTGCACGATTGTCTGTAACTGTTGTGTTGTAGACTGTACGGACCGAGTCTGGTGTACCGTGCGTGCTGTGGCTGAGTAGTGCGCTGCGCTGCGTTGCAGGACGCGCGGGGACGAGGAGCTGCCGAGCGGCGGGCGGTTCCGCGTGTCGGAGAACAACAACACGGTGCTGCTGTCGGTGGAGGGCGTCTCGGCGGCGGACGCGGGGCGCTACTCGCTGCTGGCGAAGAACGCGGCGGGCGAGGCGCGCGCGGCGCTGGAGCTGCGCGTGGCCCGCGACGCGCCCTGCTTCCTGCGCCGCCTCTCCCACCTGGCCGTCAAGGTCGGCACGCGCACGCGCTTCCTCGTCGAGCTGAAGGCGCCGGACGACGTCAAGGTAGGCCCGCGCCGCCGGCTCTGCTGCTCCCACTCCCACTGACGTCACCGCCTGTCCAAAGCCCCAGCGACCACCTCATCCAGCGCGGGGCGTGCAGCAAGGGAGTCAGTGACGTTCAGGAAGCCACTGACACTCCTGCTTACATCCGCAGGACGGAACTGGTAGCTGGAGTTGTGGAAAGGGGCTGCCACTTACACTCGAACACAAGTAACTTTCACATGTGGAATAATCGGATGTTTGTGTCGCTCTGGCACAATATTTCGGCCATGTAATTCGTTGCCTTCTTCAGGTGCTACCTGAGACTGCCGTGTTGCCGGTCCGCATCATCAGAGTGTCTTCAACTTAGGAAATGTAGTGTTTACCAATTAGGCATTTACTACTAACAGCAGATTTATATAAGGAAAGAAGGGACATCACTTTCATTCATATGTCAGCATGCAGGCGGTGGAGAAATCGGAATTACAAGAAGAGGGCTATACTGTGCACCTTAGCGAGTAAGTATAGCACTGGGCCGCTTATAGCGGTCTCTGTCATCAGACGGGGCACCGAGGCTCCGGATGAGTGGATTTTCAGAGTCCCCAGCAGAACGGTAAAGAAGTCTGGCCTGGCGTTGAAAACGAGCCAGAACATATTCCTCTTGAGCTGCCTCGTGGAGAAAGCGAGATGGGAACGTGGCAGGAACGTGAAAGATACGGCGGAGGGCCTTGTTTTGTAGCTGTTGAAGGCGATGAATATGCTTAGTCGCGGCGTTGCCCCAGACAGCGCTGGTGTAATCCATCACAGGGCGGATAAAGAGACGGTAGACGAGAAGCCCGTTCCTCACGGAGAGAGCAGAACGTTCATTGAGGAGGGGGTACAAGGCCCCCAGACGTTGGTGCACTTTAAGGCGGACAGCCACTGCCTGCCGTTGCCACGTCAGTTGACGGTCCATAATGACCCCCAGGTAGGTGGCGGCGTCGGTCCACTCAATGTCCACACCAAACAGGCGGATCGGCTGGACTTGCGGCGAGCGTCGTCTGGTGAAAATGACGGCCTGGCTCTTGAGGGCATTAAAGGAGACTCGCCATCTCGTCGCCCACGTCTCGAGGTCAGAGCATGCATCCTGCAACCGATGGCGGAGAGCTGCTGGCCAGCGGCTACGTGTGTAGAGAAGGGTGTCGTCAGCGTACAGGGCCCTCTCGACGCGGGGAGACCGAGGGAGGTCCGACGTGTAGATGGAATACAACGTGGGGCCCAGGACAGAGCCCTGCGGAACGCCAGCCGTTATCAGCCGAGTCGAGGACAGGGCGTCGCCTATCCGCACCTGAAAGCGGCGTCCCTGCAAGTACGAGGCGAGGAGATGGACGATCTTCTTCGGGAAGCCCAAGTCCTTGAGTTTATACAGCAGCCCGCAATGCCACACACTATCAAACGCCTTCGAGACATCCAAGAAGATGGCGCCGCAGAACTCCCTATTGTTGAAGCCGAGGGTAATTTCCTCCACCACACGGATCAACTGGTGGCAGGTGGAATGCCCCTTCCGAAAGCCAAACTGTTCAGGCGGAAGAATGCGGCGGTGGTCCAGGAAGTCCCGTAAGCAGCGCAGCAGAAGCCTCTCGAAGACTTTGCTGAGGTGAGGCAGCAGGCTGATAGGCCTGTAGTTGCGAGGATCCTGACGGGGTTTACCCGGTTTAGGAACAGCCACAACAATCGCACGCCGCCAAGCTGTTGGGTAAGTGGACGTCCGGATGATGCTGGTGAAGATAGTGGCCAGTATCACGAAAGCGATGTGCGGCAACTCCTTCAGGACCCTCACAGGAACGTCGTCAGCACCCGGCGCCTTGGTCGACGATAAGGCAGCAACGGTGGACTTGATTTCCGCCGGAGTGATGGGAACGAGCAGATCGTCCTCCTCGCCAGTGTCTTCCGCCAAGTACGTGGCCATAGCCCCCTCCACGTGGTGAACATGCTGCAGATCGATGGGGTCATCGATGGGGCGAAAGTTTGCCTCAAAGACGTCGGCCAACGCGTTGGCCTTGTCTAAAGGTGCATAAGCGACGCCGGCAGGAACGTCCAGAGGAGGAACGGAGGTCTTCCGTTTGGTGAAAAACCTCACAGCGTCCCAGGAGTGGGCATCCGGTGTGAAGGAGGATAGCTGCGACGCCCATTGACGATTCTTATGTTCAATGATGGCGGACTTGATGGTCCGGCGGAGAAAGTTGACATGCCACTTCAGGTGAGGGTCCCGTGTAAGCCGCCAGTCCTTGAACAGCCGATTTCGCTCACGGATGAGATCGAGGATGTCCGGCGGAAGACCAGGCCGCGGCGGTGGAGATCGTCGAGGGCGCGGCGTGGAAGAATCCAAAGCATTCCCCACAGCGGCGGTGAATTCATCAACCGCCCAGTCCACGTCGAGAGCGTCGTCCGCAGGGTGAAGATGAACAGAATTCGTGAGGCGGGCACGGAAACGGTCCCAGTCCGTCCTCTTGAGGTCCCGTCGAGCAGGCTGTGACGATGGGGTAACAGCAAGCCTGAAGAGGACAGGGACGTGATCCGAATTCAGCGCATGGATTGACTCCGATCCCTTTGGTGATCGCAAAGTCCAGGACATCCGGAGCGCCCCTGGATGGAAAACAGGTGGGAGTGTCCGGCCCACAGGCATAGGCGTCCACCTGGTCCAGGACGCGAAGAAGTCGCCGGCCATTATGCGTCGTGGTGATAGAGTTCCACGCGGCGTGCTTTGCATTGAGATCGCCTGCGACGAAGAGCCTGCCACGAACTTGGAGCAGCGCTCGGGCTTCATCCATGTTGAGAGGTCCACGTGGCGGACGATAGGCCGCGATGAAAGTCACGAGGCCGGCAGAGGTCTCAACCGCGACCGCCGTCGTCTCAAAGGTCTGGAGCGGCGGCGTGGGTGCAGCATAGTGACGAATACTGGCTTTGACGTAGATAGCAGTGCCGCCCCCAGCCGTCAGGCGGTCAGTACGGTAGCACCGGTAGTTAGCAATGTTGGCCCGGAGTGCAGGCTTTAGATGGGTCTCCGTGACAAGGCAGAGATCCACGTCATGGTCAAGAAGGAACTGCCGCAGGTCCAGGAGGTCGTGATAGAGGCCGTTGGCATTGTAAGTAACAATGCAGAGATCCTCCAGGCGTCTAATTCTGGCCATGCTGGGTAGAGGGTGCTTCGCTGGTTGCACGTAGTGCTCCTCGAACGGTCGCCTCGACCGCGGCTGCAATAGTAGCTGGGAGTGCGTGAATGGCCTTGGTCATCTCCGCAAGAGCAGCAAGCATCGTGTGAAGAAGAGTCTTCACGTCACAGTCGGCATCGAGGGGTTGACTCCCGGAGGGGTGCTGACGGCCAGCATCCGGAAGGCGACGCGGTGGTAACGCCGGAAAAGAAGTCTGCGACAGGTCCAAACCAGGAGCAAGAGCGGGGTTCTGAACCCCACCCCTCGCGACATCGGCAGCCGTAGGGCGCTGCAGGACGTAGGCTCGGCGCCGCTCCATCAAGGTAGGCGGCTGCGCGCGAGAGTCTGCTGCCGCCCGTGTAGACGTTACGGTGTTCCTAGTGGCGCCTCGCGGTGAGCGGTGCTTGGCGTTCAACGGTGGTAACCCACGCTGGCGCCGACTGGCCTCCTTGTGCTTCGGACAAGCACGATAGTTGGCCGGGTGGTTCCCACCACAAAGGCCACACTTCGCAGGCTCCTGCCGAGGGTGAGTGCAGATCTTACTCTCGTGACCCCCGCCGCAACGGACACACATAGCCGGCATGGTGCAATGGCGAGCGACGTGGTTGAAGCCCTGGCAGCGATAACACTGCAGGACTCCACGTGATTTCCGAAGTTTCTCCACCGTCACAGCCAGGGCACAGAGCCTAGTCAGTTGAAAAATTTCACGATGGCGGTCCGTGTCAGGCAGCACGACGACCCGCAAGCCCGACTTCTTGTTCGTGCCAGGAATCTTGTGGTAGTCCACGACGGTGGCCACGAAACCGAGCTCTTCAAGCGACTCCTTCACATAGTCATTTTGAAGGGAGTTGAGAATCCCTCGAATGACAACTGTCAGAACCGGTGGGCGCACCATCGGCAAAGTATAACAGGCGATGCCCTGGGCGCCAACCATATCCATGACTGTCATGTAGTCGTCCGTGTGAGTCAGCGTCAGCTTCAGCTTATCCCCGCCGGCCTGCCTAGCGGTGAAGGGCTGTTTGCAGTGCTGCTTAAGCCACTCGTACAACGTGCGATAATCTGCAGGATACTGTAAGACGATGGGCGGTATCCTCTGCTGTGGCGGCGGTGCAGGACGTTGCTGCTGTGGCGGTGGCTCCGGCGGCGCTGCCGCACTCGTTCCCTCGTCGCCTTCTTCCATAGCCTCAAAACGATTTTGCAGGGCGATCGCGTCATCAGAAACTTCCTGCCGATTTCGTGCCACTTTCTTCTTGGGAGGGCGGACAAACCCTTCCTCGTCGATTTGCGATGTTGAAGGACGTTGGCGCAATTTTCCTCTCAAGCGTCTGTCACTCCGACGGAGGTTGGAAATAAACTGCTGTTCAGCGTCGTCCTCGACCGACGCGTCCGTGGAATATTCCGCTGCGAAGTCCAGTTCACGTGCCGTGGTCGTCAATAGATCGTTTCCCGTCCTCCTTTGCCTGGTCGTCACCGGTGGAGTGACTGACGGGGCCGGCGGCGGGGCAAGCCCCACCGCACGGCGGTCAGTCCCCTCCTGAGCGCAGCTAACGTGGTCTGTACGCGTCGACATCCCCGTAGCGACTGTCTGACTGCCGTGTTGGAGGATCTCGTCCAGTATTTATGCCCAGAGGGCGCTGGGTGCTCTCTCTGCCATCCGCGCCCGCATGGCGCTCTCTGCAATGTGTTCTCTCTTCCCCGGTGCTCCCTCGGACGTCCGCGCCCGACTTGGTCGCCATCTGTGGCAGCTGTCTCAGGCCCGTCCTGTTTCGGGCGTTCCGTTCGCGGTCCGCGCCCGCCTGGTGCTGCTCCTGAGGTTTCGGCCCTTCCCTGGTGTTCCCACGGACGTCCGCGCCCGGCTCGTCCACCATCTGTGGTCGTGGCACCTGTCTGGGGCCGGACCCGCGTTTGGCGACCGTTCGTCGTCCTGGCCCGCTTGGCGTTGCTCCTGAGGTGTTGGTACTTCCCTGGTGCTCCCACTGGACAAGATCCTCTACTACGTCAGTCTCAGGTGGCACCGGAAGAAGCCAACGACTTACGTGGCCGAAATATTGTGCCAGAGCGACACAAACATCCGGCAGTAGACACGATTATTCCACATGTCATGATCTCGCCGGGAAAGCCTGAAGTGTTACACAGATAACTTTATTTAGTTGCCCAGGCATTACAGCACAAATTTCCGAGCTTAACTATCGACTGAAAATGTCACATAATCTTATGGCTTAAGGGCACAAACTCTTTAATTTTTAAAGCGGCTGCAGGCCCATTATTTAAAACACAACCACAATAAATTTTCAAAAGGCAGAAAATGCAAGCTTTTATCCTTAAATAATATTTCAAATGAGGCTGAAGGCCCAAACAATCTAAGACTTGACAAGTAAGGAATTTTAATTTTAAGCTGGCTGAAAGCCCATGATTGAAAAACACAACTACAATGAATTTTCAAAAGGCACAAGGTCCAAGGCTTTATGCAAAAAAATATTTTAAATGAGGCTGAAGGCCCAAACAATGAAATACTTGACAAGTAAGGAACTTTCAATCTTAAAACGGCTAAAGGCCCATTATTTAAAACCGAAATCATACAAATTTAAACTATGGGCTATGAGCCATTAAAATACACAATCAAACACCAATAAGAAAAAGCCAGCGGCGCTCAGAACTTTCCGGGGGCCGGTCTGCACTTGAAATATTAACGTTGTTCGCTTAGGGGAGACAGGTAGTCGGCCCAACTATATCCGATCCGCCGGCAAACCAACCAAGAGACAGTCAAAGGACCCACCGACAAGACGACTTGCTTTCCATCCGACCAGTACACAAGGAACTCCAAAGCTAAAACGTAAAAGGCATTGCCTTCCACAACCAAGTATGCATAAGCTGTCAAAACTACACACACGTGTTGGACAGCGACAACACGGTGAGGAAAGGACACTGCCTTAATTTTACGTCAGCGGCCAGGGCAGGTAACCGGAATGCTAACGGCCACAATGCAGAAAATTCCGCAAGTGCACTAACGGAAATACAGTTAAACTCCACCGGATGGTGGCCAACTCTAACACTCGCTCACAGGAATACTCCCAACAGCCAACCATGAAAACCAACAGCACAATGTGAACAGACTGGCTTCGGTAATTAAATCACCACTGATGTCCTGGATCGGTGAGCCACGAACCTCTTAGCAATCGGAACAGCTCCCACACACTGCGACACTGCGTATTGATCGCCAGCGGGCCCGGCTCATTGCGCCGCGTGGAGACTTCCTGGCTGATCCACACCAACCGACCGACTGCAGCACACTGCCTAGCCGGACACTATAAGCACCGGACCAAAGATAGTACAAGGTGCGAAAATGGATACACACCGCTGCTGTCACGCGTAGAAAGAGGAAGAACCATACCATAACCGCAATAACTAGGGAAACGAAACGCAGGAGCCGGCCGGAGTGGCCGCGCGGTTAACGGCGCTTCAGTCTGGAACCGCACGACCGCTACGGTCGCAGGTTCGAATCCTGCCTCTGGCATGGATGTGTGTGACGTCCTTAGGTTAGTTAGGTTTAAGTAGTTCTAAGTTCTAGGGGACTGATGACCACAGCAGTTAAGTCCCATAGTGCTCAGAGCCATTTGAACCGTTTTTTGAACAGTCAAGGTTTAAACCAACGCATAAGCCGGGGCTAGCACGGCTCAGGTACCGACAGGGGTGTGGAACTCTGCTGCGCTAGGTTTGTCAGTTGAGGATCCTTGGCCAGATTGAGGTGGTCCCACAGTCTCTCGATAGTATTCGTATTTGGGGAGTTCGGTGGCCAGTGAAGTACAATAAACTCATCCTGGTGCTCTTATAGGGCCGCCCGGGAGTAGACTGTGCGGCTGATCCCGGTGGAGGTTTCGAGTCCTCCCTCGGGCAAGGGTGTGTGTGTTAGTCCTTTGGATAATTTAGGGTAAGTAGTGTGAAGCTTAGGGACTAATGACCGCAGCAGTTAAGTCCCATGAGATTTCACACAGATTTAAACATTTTTGAGCTCTTCAGGACATGCGCGTATACTGCGACCTCTGTGACACAGTCCTGACAGTAGATGCCATCGTGCCGAGGAAAAACAAAGTGCATGTAGGGGCGGACATGGTCCCAAAGGAAAGATACATGTGTTGATCGACCGTGCCATCCAGAATGACGAGATCATCCAAGGAATGCCATAACTCACACTCCTCTGCCCTGCTTCCTTTGTTTCCTTCATGCCGTTCAAGCCAAAGGCGTCTGTCCGATGGAGGTGCTTAGTCGGAAAAGGCCACCTATCGCCATCCAGTGGGCGTCGAGTTTCGATACTGGCATGAAAATTCCAGCCTTTCTTGCTGATGAACAGCAGTCAGCATTGGTGCATCAAGCAGGCACCTGCTGCATAGGCCCATACGCAAGAAACGTTTACTGTGCGTTCGTTGAGGAGACACTATTGGTAGCCCCCTGATTCATCTGGGTGGTCACTTGCTCGTTAATTCCACATCTGTTCCCCCATACACATCTCCTCATCCTTCGTTCACCCTTGTCAGCTATGGCTCATGGTGTGCCACAGTTGGATCCACACCAGTTTTGGATAGTGCCATTTCGTCACTAGCTGTTTCGAAAATGCTTCCACCTGTGGACACCAGATAACTCGCTCCCTTTGCCCATTATGACAACGAATGCCCTGTTTCCAACTCCCCTCCTCTGCTACTGCTGCCACCTGCCGTCTGTCAAAGATTATTACACATTGGCGTCGAACGTAGGCGGTTGTTCGTTAATGTGACTTGACCGTGTATTTAGAGTTGAGAACACGTGTAGTACGTCGGTGTTTCCGACTAATACGTTCTCTCTGGTTAATTCTGGTTCATCTGCAGCCAAGCTGGCCAATAGATGTGCTAGTTTGGGTCATTCCAGCGTAGCATATCATTTCCTGCCTCAATATTTATGCTAGCCCTGTTAGCAATGTAGTTTCCAGTAGACGGGACGGTTTTTTTTTTTTTGTTAAATGTGGAGGATATCGGCTAGTCTCTTCGTAGTCCTCCTCAGTGAGATGTTGGAGTGTGAATGATTTTCCCATTAAGGCCAGTGTCTCCAATACTCATTGGGAAGAACCTTTTGACATTTCTGGCAGGAAGTCTCACCATACAGCAAGTGCTCTGCGCGTTAGCAAAAGATGGAGAAGTGGTCACATTGTACTTAGAAGGCTGATTGGCCGAAAGCATCCTGAACACCCGTTGACGAATAACAAGTGGGCTACGTTCCAGGACACATTGGTTCATTTAAGTGGGCAGAAACCTCAAACAGGTCTAGTTCGTAATCAGGAAGTATGACTGCTGGCGGTTCTTCACAATTTGCAGCGTGGGGATTCTCATCGGCCCAAACATGGCTATTGCGACTATTTAGCATTCCGTGTCTCGTGAAACAGGCTTCATTGGTGAGAAGTACATACACGGGCAAGTGAGGATCAACTGTAAGGTGCAGAAAGAATCACTGGTTGAACACGACATGAGGTCCGAAGTCAGCAGCAGTCAAAGCATGCAATCTCTGTGGGTGTTAGGGACGTGACTACACTTCCCACAATACTCACCACACAGTATTCTTGGAACACGCATTTCGGGTGCAACTGATCGAGTGCCCGTTGTAGGCTCCCCATCCGCTCGAGCAGATGGCGCATCCTGAAAGTCAGGACTCTGTGTAGTTGGTCGTCCACCTCCTTCGTTGTATCGTGGTACCAGCTGTTCTGTTTCATTTAGTCACTGCCACAGTCTGGAGAAGTAGTATGGGCCTAATGTTTCCCGCGCGGGTATTTCGTTCTGTACAACCTTCTCGCTGCTCTGCTGCTTCTGTTTGCTTGCCCGTGCACGAAAATCATGTCTTCAGGTTCGGTAACAGGGTACAGTTCAATTAGGTTATAGCTGATCGATGTTAGTACATCACTTGTAAACACAGACTGCATTCTGGTACAGTACAGACATTGTACACCATGACTTCTGGTGTCAGTCCCCAATACTCCATCTGTACTGGATGGGTTGCGTTATTATCCCAACCTCTACACTTAGGTGCCTACCCTACAATCTTAGCATTTACATGTATTCTACTTCAGAGATAACAGAAAGATTATAGCATATAAATTTCGACTTGGTTGTTTCCATATCAAGGTCCCTTATCTCAAATAAAAACATTCACTCTTCTTTCTCCATCATCCTTGAAAGTATGTATCATCGTCATGGAAGCTGTATGTTGTTGTTGTTGTCTTCAGTAGTGAAACTGCTTTGATGCAGCTCTCCATGCTACTCTATCCTGTGCAAGCTTCTTCATCTCCTAGTACCTACTGCAACCTACATCCTTCTCAATCTGCTTAGTGTATTCATCTCTTGGTCTCCCTCTACGATTTTTACCCTCCACGCTGCCCTCCAATACTAAATTGGTCATCCCTTGATGCCTCAGAACATGTCCTACCAACCTATCCCTTCTTCTGGTCAAGTTGTGCCACAAACTTCTCTTCTCCTCAACCCGATTCAATACTTCCTCATTAGTTATGTGATCTACCCAACTAATCTTCAGCATTCTTCTGTAGCACCACATTTCGAAAGCTTCTATTCTCTTCTTGTCCAAACTATTTATCGTCCATGATTCACTTCCATACATGGCTACACTCCATACAAATACTTTCAGAAATGACTTCCTGACACTTAAATCTATACTCGATGTTAACAAACTTCTCTTCTTCAGAAACGCTTTCCTTGCCATTGCCAGTCTACATTTTATATCCTCTCTAATTCGACCATCATCAGTTATTTTGCTCCCCAAACAGCAAAACTCCTTTACTACTTTAAGTGTCTCACTTCCTAATCTAATTCCCTCAGCATCACCCAACTTAATTCGAGTACATTACATTATCCTCGTTTTGCTTTTGTTGATGGTCATCTTATATCCTCCTTTCAAGACACTATCCATTCCGTTCAACTGCTCTTCCAAATCCTTTGCTGTCTCTGAGAGAATTACGATGTCATCGGCGAACCTCAAAGTTTTTATTTCTTCTCCATGGACTTTAATACCTACTCTGAATTTTTCTTTCGTTTCCTTCACTGCTTGCTCAATATACAGCCCTGTCTCACTCCCTTCCCAACCACTGCTTCCCTTTCATGTCGCTCGACTCTTATAACTGCCATTTGGTTTCTGTACAAATTGTAAATAGCCTTTCGCTCCGTGTATTTTACCCCTGCCACCTTCAGAATTTGAAAGAGAGTATTCCAGTCAACATTGTCAAAAGCTTTCTCTAAGTCTACAAATGCTAGAAACGTAGGTTTGCCCTTCCTTAATATAGCTTCTAAGATAAGTCGTAGGGTCAGTATTGCTTCACGTCTTCCAACATTTCTACGGAATCCAAACTGATCTTCCCCGAAGTCGGCTTCTACTAGTTTTTCCATTCGTCTGTAAAGAACTCGCGTTAGTATTTTGCAGCTGTGACTTATTAAATTGATAGTTCGGTGATTTTCACATCTGCCAACACCTGCTTTCTTTGGGATTGGAATTATTGTATTCTTCTTGAAGTCTGAGGGTATATCGCCTGTCTCATACATCTTGCTCACCAGATGGTAGAGTTTTGTCAGGACTGGCTCTCCCAAGGCCGTCAGTAGTTCCAATGGAATGTTGTCTACTCCAGTGGCCTAGTTTCGACTCGGGTCTTTCAGTGCTCTGTCAAACTGTTCACGCAGTGTCGTATCTCCCATTTCATCTTCATCTATATCCTCTTCCATTTCCATAATATTGTCCTCAAGTACATCGCCCTTGTATAGACCCTCTATATACTCCTTCCACCTTTCTGCTTTCCCTTCTTTGGTTAGAACTGGGTTTCCATCTGAGCTCTTAATATTCATACAAGTGGTCCTCTTTTCTCCAAAGGTCACTTTAATTTTCCTGTAGGCAGTATCTATCTTACCCCTAGTGAGATAAGCCTCTACATCCTTACATTTGTCCTCTAGCCATCCCTGATTAGCCATTTTGCACTTCCTGTCGATGTCATTTTTGAGACGTTTGTATTCCTTTTTGCCTGCTTCATTTACTCCATTTTTATATTTTACCCTTTCATCAATTAAATTCAATATTTCTTCTGTTACCCAAGGATTTCTGGTAGCCCTCGTCTTTTTACCTACTTGATCCTCTGCAGCCTTCACTACTTCATCCCTCAAAGCTACCCATTCTTCTTCTATTGTATTTCTTTCCCCCATTCCTGTCAATTGCTCCCTTATGCTCTCCTTGAAACTCCGTACAACCTCTGGTTCTTTTAGTTTATCCAGGTCCCATCTCCTTAAATTCCCACCTTTTTGCAGTTTCTTCAGTTTTAATCTACAGGTCATAACCAACATATTGGGGTCAGAGTCCACATCTGCCCCTGGAAATGTCTTACAATTTGAAACCTGGTTCCTAAATCTCTGTCGTACCATTATATAATCTATCTGAAACCTGTCAGTATCTCCAGGCTTCTTCCATGTATACAGCCTTCCTTTATGATTCTTGAACCAAGTGTTACCTATGATTAAGTTGTGCTCTGTGCAAAATTCTACCAGGCGGCTTCCTCTTTCATTTGTTTGCCCCAGTCCATATTCACCTACTACGTTTCCTTCTCTCCCTTTTCCTACTACCGAATTCCAATCACCCATGACTATTAAATTTTCGTCACCCTTCACTATCTGAATAATTTCTCTTATTTGATCATACATTTCTTCAATTTCTTCATCTGCAGAGCTAGTTGGCATATAAATTTGTACTACTGTAGTAGGTGTGGGCTTCGTATCTATCTTGGCCACAATAATGCGTTCACTATGTTCTTTGTAGTAGCTTACCCGAATTCCTATTTTCCTATTCATTATTAAACCTACTCCTGCATTACCCCTATTTGATTTTGTGTTTATAACCCTGTAGTCACCTGACCAGAAGTCTTGTTCCTCCTGCCACCGAACTTCACTAATTCCCACTATATCTAACTTTAACATATCCATTTCCTTTTTTAAATTTTCTAACCTACCTGCCCGATTAAGGGATCTGACATTCCAAAAATTGTGTCACGAAATTTTAAGCACGGGTAGCTGATGCCAGTAGGAACTAAAATTACTAAATGATAATTAAATCAAGAACCTAAGCTGCTGACAAGCGTTGATATACATCAACTGTGTCAGTTGAAAATGTGTGCCCCCACTGGGACTCGAACCCGGCATCTCCTGTTTACATGGCAGACGCTCTATCCAGCTGAGCCGCCGACTGCAGAGATTTATCCCCTGCATGCTCCCCGTGAGACCCACATTCCCAACATAATGTCCACATACTACATTTGTAGTGTCCCTGCCCATTACATTCATTACTCGCGGCAGACAATCTTATCGAGTCCCGTAAGAGTTCGTAGAATGGGTGTGGATCCGCAATTTCAACTGTCCCCATTGATGTATATCAACGTCTGTCGGCAGCTTCTTTCGGACATGTCAGAAAGAACAAATACCATCTTCATATAAAATTTCTGATGTTGTGTAGGTCGAGAACGCACAATTTTTAAAGTACGGAAACTTGGCGCCACGCGCTCCGATTGGCCGCGGGATTGCCCTGTTGCCGGATGCTCTGGACAACGCATGGCCGCGAATGCTTTGTCTGCCGGAGATCGCGAAGTCTCCAAGGGGGCCGGCACGCTCGGTGGTAGCGCGCCGGCCTTCCACTCTGGGGGAGAATCCGCCGCGGTCCCGACACATCCATTGTAGTTTCACGATAACGCGTACCGGAAACAAACCCGTCAACAGCTGACAGTTCGCGTACAGAAAGTCTTTTGCTAATTGTGTCAGCCCTAAAAAGGTCCTTTTTTGTAGCGAGGACATTGTTTACTTGAAGCAGGTGCTCAAACTGGCGACCCTCTGACGCGACACAAGCTTAGTAACGTCGAACGATGTTTTGTGGAACTCTTTCAAAGATTCCTGGCATTGCCCTGATGTTATTGGCGGCATGTTGAATGCGATCCATTAATTCCACTTCGTTTGTGGGTGGTTCGCGTCCGGATGGGTGAACTAGAGCCTTGAAGAATCCCCATAGGAAAAAGTCTGGTGGCGTGAGGTCTGGTGATCGCGGGGGCCATGTCCTACGAGCACCTCTGCCAATGACCTGTCCGTCGAAGAGTTCGTTTAAATATCCGCCCAGGACACTACTGTTATGTGCGGGCGCCCCATAATGCTGCAACCACGTGCGTAGCCGTACGTTGAGGGGAACATCCTGCAGCAGGGCGGGTAGAGTTTATTGCAAAAAGTGAAGGTAAATTGCCCCAGTAACTCTAGGAGACATACACACCGACCAAGTCAGATGGTCATACAAACTGTCTGCCCAAATGTTGAGAGAAAATCGTTCATGGTGTCCGTGGACGTACGTCAAGTGAGGATTTTCCCTTGCCCAGTAATGAACGTTTCTAGTGTTGTAAAGGCCATTCCGATGAAAGATGCACTCGACGGTAAACTACACAATGGCGGGGCTGTCGGGTTCTCGTGCAAAACGTCGCAGAAACCACCAGTAAAACCAAACCCTAGCCTGTGTTCATAGTCCGTCAGAGGGTTTAGGGGCTGGACAGGGTGGAAACTAAATGGACGCTGGCCGTCATCCCTCCAAACCTTCCATACTAACCGATGAGTGACCTCCACGTCGAGTCCAGCCACTCGAGTACTTGTCATAGGTGCTTCCTCGAAACGCTGGAGAACAGTCTCTTTAAATGCAGCAGCCCGACGTATTCGCGGTATTCCAGCCTCACAATTAGCCTGCTTCGCCAAGTCGCCGGTGAATTGCTGTAAACGTTTGCGGGTGTGGGGGGCGTCTTGCTGGGTACCGTTCCTCATACAACCGTCGAGCTACATGCGCATTATCATCGGCTAGTCCACAAACAAAAAAAAATTTATCTTTGTTCTTCAAACGAATACTGTGCCGTCATGCTTACTGTATGACTAAATCGCAGGTGACGTGTGTGTGCGCGCCGAAGGGAAGCTTAAGTATGAATGCTTCTGACGTGAGATAGAGACAAACAGCAAGACATCCCGTGCGCGTATCAGGTTTGGGCAGTGACGGAGCGAGGAAACGTTCGTCAGTGTGAACCGACAACAACAGCGCTGCCCGTCAACCGACGAACGGCAAAAGAGCGATCCCATGGCCAATCGGAGCTCGTGGCGCCAAGTTTTCGTAGTTTAAAAATTGTGCGTTGCCGACCTACACAACTCTAGTAATTTTGGTTCCTTCTGGCATCAGCTATCCAGGGTTAAAATTCCGCGACACAATTTTTCTCCACCCTGTATTTATATATAAGGAGAGTAATGCTCTTCATAGGAACATGTAGTCTTGAATGCTGGCGGAATCAGATGAGTCACTAGTAAGTGGCCAGCCTTGGTAGCATCATGCTACGGCGATGTAATTTCCCACTGCCGTCTTCCAAACTAATGTCAATACAAGACACACACACAGAGTGGCCTCCTGCATGCCATCCAGTAGGGATTCCGAAAATATCGATTGATGAAGACGCCGTCAATAGTGCAGGTATCGTAGCACTAATCCGAACACACACAATTTTTTGTGAAAATTGCAAATCTACAACTAACACATGTGAGTAAAATGAACGTTATATCACAGATTAGCTATATGGCGGTATGCAAAGAATTAGAATAACGTAATTGCAAAGGCTTTTGACAATGTTGACTGGAATACTCTCTTTCAAATTCTGAGGGTGGCAGGGGTAAAATACACGCAGCGAAAGGCTATTTACAATTTGTACAGAAACCAAATGTCAGTTATAAGAGTCGAGGGGTATGAAAGGGAAGCAGTGGTTGGGAAGGGAGTGAGACAGGTTTGCATCCTATCCCCGATGTTATTCAATCTGTATATTGAGCAAGCAGTAAAGGAAACAAAAGAAAAATTCTGAGTAGGAATTAAAATCCAAGGAGAAGAAATAAAAACGTTGAGGTTTGCCGATGACATTGTAATTCTGTCAGAACAGCTGAACGGAATGGACAGTGTCTTGAAAGGATGATATAAGATGAACATCGACAAAAGCAAAACGAGGACAATGGAATGTAGTCGAATTAAGTCGGGTGATGCTGAGGGAATTAGATTAGGAAATGAGACACTTAAAGTAGTAAAGGAGTTTTGCTATTTGGGGAGCAAAATAACTGATGATGGTCGAAGTAGAGATGATATAAAATGTAGACTGGCAATGGCAAGGAAAGCGTTTCTGAAGAAGAGAAGTTTGTTAACATCGAGTATAGATTTAAGTGTCAGGAAGTCATTTCTGAAAGTATTTGTATGGAGTGTAGCCATGTATGGAAGTGAATCATGGACGATAACTAGTTTGGACAAGAAGAGAATAGAATCTTTCGAAATGTGGTGCTACAGAAGGATGCTGAAGATTAGGTGGGTAGATCACGTAAGTAATGAGGAGGTATTGAATAGGATTGGGGAGAAGTTTGTGGCACAACTTGACTAGAAGAAGGGATCGATTGGTAGGACATGTTCTGAGGCATCAAGGGTCACAAATTTAGCATTGGAGGGCAGCGTGGAGGGTAAAAATCGTAGAGGGAGACCAAGAGATGGTTACACTTAGCAGATTCAGAAGGATGTAGGTTGCAGTAGGTACTGGGAGGTGGAGAAGCTTGCACAGGATAGAGTAGCATGGAGAGCTGCATCATCTGGACTGAAGACCACAACAATTGCAAAGGCTCTCTAACAGTGGGAAGTGAGTACATAGCGAAGCACCTACATGTTATTATTAGGGATTGAAAATGGTGTTGGGCATAATCAAGGAGGGCACATTTATGTTTCGCACTGTTTCTGTGCGAATCTGCAAATCGTCAAAGAGTTTCCTGGGAGCCCTTGCGATCAAATGTTCGATCAAGCATATCCTCGACTTGCTCGATGAGCGACATTTCAGGAAAACGTTCAGGTCAGGGAAGCTGCGATACTCGTTCTTAACAAAAGAGTTGTAGCTTCCTCGCTGCAATCGGTTGAGAATTTCACTGCGAAAATAGTGTTTGTGGATTTATCTGAAGGAAATGCAGTACCTTGCGTTCTAAAACCATCCTGATGTACGGATTGTAGTTCAGATTATCTCAGTCTGTAGGGATTGATGTCACATGTTGATTCCAATAACACTTGTCATTTGTCCGCTACAACGTCCATCATTGTAGGTTGCCAGAATGGTGTGATATCGGTAGTGTCCAAAACATACCCATCCGCACTCGAAAGACAAATCCAAGCGTGACTTGACCGAAAATCTAACATTTTGCCTATCAAACTCGGTACACAGTCGTCTACATTGACGTGGTATTTCTCATCCGAGGCGTTTATGCTTCCTAGATAATTGAAACTGCCTACAGTTGATGCTGATATAGAAGGTAGATGCCGAACCATCGATGACACGGCATGACAAAACCATGTCTGGGAGATCTATCATTCTTCCGTGCCCAGACTGACACATGAACTGATATTACACCATCTGATATCAACGAGGGATACTTCGTCATTTGCTGTTTCAATATTACGATGGCTATTCGTTTTCAAGGGCTGATCGGTTGCGAAATGGAAACCGCTCTGAAAACATTTTTTTTTTAAATTTGCAACATTTAAGTACACCTTCCATTTACTTCACACAGTCCCTGCTCCGTCTTAGCCATCTGACATAGCGTGGTAGCAACTTTCCAATACCCTAGGTCACAAAAGGCAGCCGCCTGTGCTTTCAGCCAATCCCCTACGCTAATATGCAGCTCGTTGTCTGTGTCAAAATGTTCACATAGCCAGCGATCCATGCGACCAAAAAGATGAAAATCATCGGGAGTGAAGTCGGGGCTGTGTGGTCGGCTACCTAATACTTACCATAGAAAACTCCACAGGAGCGCCTTTGCTGCAGCTGCAGTGTGCAATCGGGCATTAGCCGGCCGCTGTGACCTAGCGGTTCTAGGTGCTTCAGTCAGGAACCGCGCTGCTACTACAGTCGCAGGTTCGAATCCTGCCTCGGGCATGGATGTGTGTGATGTCCTTAGATTATTAAGGTTTAAGTGGTTCTAAGTCTAGGGGCTGATGACCTCAGATGTTAAGTCCCATAGTGCTTAGAGCCATTTGAACCATTTGAACGGCCCAGTATTGTTATGAAGGCGGACGTGCACGTCATTTATAGTTTGCAGGACATATGCAGTTAGGCCGAACCCGCCAGCATGCAGGGTTTAACAGCCCGTCGACATGAGTGTCATTAGAGCTCAGCATGCAGTTCACGCTTGGTGGGAGAGACTGTTGCTCTACGCATCTTTACGTGCTCACAGTGTGCTCAGAAGTGAAAAATGCGACGTGACGCGAGAAACGGGCATGCTAGAGAAACTGCGCAACACATCAGCGTGAAGAACCCTCGGATTTTCATTGTAATTTTCATTTCGTAACCAATCGGATCTCGAAGAAAATATCCCTCGTAATTTGCTCGACAGTTTGTTATTGAAAAGGCTCGGCGCAACATTGGTGTTCCTGATCTCACAAAAGAGAACACAACTGATCTTAGGGCCACGCCTTGTCTCTCTGCAACTGTTAGGTAGCATATAGATTATTAAATAGTATTTAAAAAAACTGCTGTTAATCTTTCCCTTATATCGTAAAAAAATCAACTCTGTAATACAGTTCAGCTTAACCACTCTGTAAATACAGTTCAGCATAACTTTTTTGGCTATCACGAGCCATAAATTTAGGAACTGGAAAAAAACTAAAATCCGCCCGAACAGGCCAAACGGTACCGACCGGCCGCCTTGTCATCCTCAGCCCACAGGTGTCACTGAATGCGGATATGGAGGAGAATGTCGTCAACACATCGCTCTCCCGGCCGTAGGTCAGTATACGACACCGGAGCCGCTACTTCTCAATTAAGTAGCTCCTCAATTTGCCTCCCAAGCGCTGAGTGCCCTCCCCTTGCCAGCAGCATTCGACCGACAGCTCTTAACATTGGTGATTTCACGGTGTCACCACTGCTGCAATTCCGTTGAAAATTTAAAAACTGGACATCATTTAATGCTAAGTATAGACTTTTTTACTTACGGTTGTTGAGGACACCGACTGGACATATGATAAAATAAGTAATCGGAAATGTGAAATTACGGGGTGCTCTTTGTAAACTGAATATAATTTTTAAAACTAAGCTTCCCGTATACCTGTAATGGATAGATTGCATTCAATTTTATTACCGTATATGACTTACCACAGCGATGAGACGCACTTGTAGATTTTTACTGCGAATACCATTGAAATACTGAAATGTTGATCGATGTGCAGTGGACAGATGCATGTTGAGAATTACCAGCAAAAACAAGGAAAACAAGGAAACAGATAAGGGAACTGGCTGGCGTAAGTTTGACTTAATGACAATGAAATGCAGACTGGCGGAACAAATAGGCATTTCAGTGGTTGTACTACACTGTATTATACGTGATAAGGGAAGATCAAGACACGTGCTAATGGACGGTGGTTAGAAGATGTTAGAAAATATGAAGGGACAAAGCGAAAACAGTGGCAGTCAAATTGCTGATAAATATTGCAATGGAAAACAAACTTGCAGTAGCTGAATAGTTTCCACACGCGGTTTGTAGGTTTCTTAAAAACAGTTTGGCTTAAGAAACTATCACCGTCCTTGTGGTACGGCTCTATGAAAGTCCATGCACTGTCTAAACGTCTGGTTTTGTGCACATCCGTCAACGTTTTCGGTACCCAACCTGCGCACAATTTTCGGTAATTCAAGTGCTCGGTCACAATACCATACAAAACACAACGAGAAACATTAGGAGAGTCATCCCGCAAGAAGGAAATAGAAAAGCGTCTGATTTTCTCTCACCTTATTGCCCACTTCCTGCACCAAACTTTCATTAAGGACCGAAGGACGCCCACTCCGTTGTTCATCATGCACATCTGTGAGGCCATCTTTAAATGCTCACAAACACTTTCTTCCCATTCCATCACTCATAATGTTTTCTCGGTAAACTGCACAGATCTCACGATGAATATCGATCTCTGTTAGGCCTTTAGCACTAAGAAATCTTATAATAGCCCGTACTTCACATTCGGCGGGACTCACGATTATCGGAGGCATCTTACGAGGAGTAGGACGTCAAACGGGCCGATCCGGAGCAGGAGAGGCACCACAGGACATTTTATTTTCCACTGTCTATATTTTTACCAATAAATTCATAAAACTTTGTCAGCATGACCAGGAAGGATTCAGAATTCACACTCTTAGCAATGGAAGTTCGAAAACATAACGAAGTATTTTTTTTTACATGTGAAATTTCATCATTTTTTTTTTCACTCACTAATGGCAGGATTTGTTGCTATAGGTACACTTTTCTTCATAAGTAAGTGAGATGGTTCGATGAATTTTGCACAGCATACAGACCATACTTAAAGGTACATGAAACTCAGGTATTTTCCAAATCTATTAAAAACTGTGGTAAAAATTGAGGTAATTAACTACAAAATTTGTTTTTTTTCTAAACATGAAGTTTAAAATACAACACATCATCAGTTTTTCCATAAATTAAATAAATTCTAGACTTTCATACACCTGTAAGTATGGTATGTATGCTGTGCAAAATTCATAGAATAATCTCTCTAACTTATGAAGAAAAGTGTACCTACAACAACGAATGCAGCAATTAGTAGGTGAAAATATGATGAAATTTCACAGGTAAAAAAAAAATTTTGTTATGTTTTGGAACTTCCACTGTAATGAGTGTGAATCCTGATTCCTTCCTGGTGATACTGATAAAGTTTTATGAATTTCTTTGTAAAAGTATAGACACTGGAAATTAAAATGTCCTGTGATGCCTTTCCCGCTCCAAGTCGGCCCGTTTGACGTCCTACCCCTCTTAAACACTCGGTACACAACGCAAACAAGGAAGAATCAGATTGTAATGACGTCATTGCGTAGATTAAGGTACAGGCTTTCGAGTAAAAGTATTGAGATATCTTAGCACGTCTTTTTTTTAATTTCCAAACGGTACTTACTTAAAAAAACGCTCCTCGTATTGTCCGTCTCCTGGGAAAAAGACCCTCCGCTCCGGCCCGGCATTTCATCTCGCTTATTGATGCCCAGTCTAACTACTGCACATGGCACAGTGTCGGTTAGTGCTGTTATTTATGTCTTCGACAAAGTTAGGGGCGGTAGTTTCTCCTTAAGGGAAATCAATCAGTGACTCGTTCTCACTTCCTCCTTCGATATGCAGCCGCCCCGCTGTGCTGTGTTGGCACAGGACTTGGAGGGGTGTAGTATTTACCCGCACGGCGCGGCACGCATCTGGCGTTCCGGGAGACGAGCAGGAAGGCGCCTCGGCCGCGGTTCGCCGGACTGCCGCACAAAGCATCAGCGCCCTAAATAGACGACGCCGCGCGCCGCCTTCGCGACGCCCGCCCGCTTCCTGCCGGAAAACGCCGCCTGTCGTCCGGAATTATCAGGGCGAGAACGTGTGGTCTCTTCAGCGGTGCTGATACACTTTCCACACATTTTTCTGGTCATCTCGTACATACAGCCTCCCTCTGTAGCTGAGCGGTGGGCGTTTTCCATTGCTGTCCGGCAGACCCAGGTCACTTCCTTCGACTGCCACAGGAGTTTACTTGATGTGAGGACTCGGACGGGGCGTCCTCTGCCCCGTGAGGCCAGCGGAGGAGCTACTTCAGTGACAAGTAGCGGCTGCAGGGTCTAACCAGCTGAGAACGGTCGGCCGGCATCGTGATCCTCCAGACCTGATGGCGGAGTTATTGCACTACTCGCCATTAAAATTGCTACAGACGTGAAATTTAACCGACAGCAAGAAGATGGTGTGATATGCAAATGATTAGCTTTCCAGAGCACACAAGGTAGGCGCCGGCGGCGACACCTACAACTTGCTGACGTAAGGAAAGTTTCCAACCGATTTCTCATTCACAAACAGCAGTTGACTTGCGTTGCCTGGCCAAACGTTGTTGTGATGCCTCGTGTAAGGAGGAGACATGCGTACCATCACGTTTCCGACTTTGATAAAGGTCGGATTGTAGCCTATGGCGATTCCGGTTTATCGTATCGCGACATTGCTGCTAGCGTTGGTCGAGATCCAATGACTGTTAGCAGAATACGGAATAGGTAGGTTCAGGAAGGTAATACGGAACGCCGTGCTCGGTCCCAACGGCCTCGTATCACTAGCAGTCGAGATGACAGGCATCTTATCCGCATGGCTGTGACGGATAGTGCAGCCACGTCTCGATCCCTGAGTCAACAGATAGGCACGTTTTCAAGACAACAACCATCTGCACGAACAGTTGGACGGCGTTTGCAGCAGTATGCTCTGTCAGCTCGGAGACCGGGGCTGCGGTTACCCTTGACGCTGCATCACAGACAGGAGCACCTGCGATGGTGTACTCCACGACCAACCTGGGTGCACGAATGGCAGAACGTCATTTTTTCCCATGAATCCAGGTTCTGTTTACAGAATCATGTTGGTCGCATCCGTGTTTGGCGAAGTCGCGGTGAACGCACATTGGAAGCGTGTATTCGTCATCGCCATACTGGAGTGCCACCCGGCGTGATGGTATGGGCTGCCATTGGTTTCACGTCTCGGTCACCTGTTGTTCGAATTGACGGCACTTTGAACAGTGGACGTTACATTTCAGAGGTGTTACGACCCTTCATTCTAACCCTGTGAAACCCTACTCTTCAGCAGGATAATGCACAACCGCATGTTGCAGGTCCTGTACGGGAATTTCTGCATACAGAAAATGTTCGACTGCTTCCCTGGCCAGCACATTCTCCAGATCTCTCACCAATTGAAAACTCTTTTCAATGGTGGCCGAGCAACTGGCTCGTCACAATTCGCCAGTCACTACTCTTGATGAAGTATAGTATCGTGTTGAAGCTGCATGGGCAGCTGTACCTGTACACCCCATCCAAGCTTTGTTTGACTCAATGCCCAGGCGTATCAAGGCCGTTATTACGGCCAGAGGTGGTTGTTCTGGGGACTGATTTCTCAGGATCTATGCACCCAAATTGCGTGAAAATTGAATCACATGTCATTTCTAGTATAATACATTTGTCCAATGAATACCCGTTTATCATCTGCATTTCTCCTTGGTGTAGCAATTTTAATGGCTGGTAGTGTATATTTTTCCTTTCCACTTCGAAACAGATTTGCAGAATGTAGCTCACAACCTTAACCGTTCGGGAGGTTCCAGACTACTGCCACCTTTGCCTAGTACGAGTAACACATGAGGGAAGATTAAAAAAAATAGCTCCATTCGTCACGACTTTTATGGTAAATGCCAAAGCGTCACGGACACTTTCATCAAACTCCAACGGCTGTAGGAGTGATTTAAAATGGAATGACCATATAAAATTAATCCTCAGTAAAGCAGATGCCAGACTGAGATTCATTGGAAGAACCCTAAGGAAATGCAGTCCGAAAACAAAGGAAATAGGTTAAGAACACTTGTTCGCCCACTGCTTGAATACTGCCCACCGTTGTGGGAGCCGTACCAGATAGGGTTGATACAAGAGATAGAGAAGATGCAACGGAGAGCAGTGCGCTTCGCTACAGGATCTTTTAGTAAACGCGAAAGCGCTACGGACATGATAGATAAACTCCAGTGGAACAGTCTGGACGAGAGATGCTCAGTAGCTCGGTACGGGCTTTTGTTGATGTTTCGAGAACATACCTTCACCGAGGAGTCAAGCAGTATATTGCTTCCTCCTACGTATATCTCGCGAAGAGACCATGAGGATGAAATCAGAGAGATTAGAGCATACCGACAATCTTTGTTTCCACGAACAATACGAGACTGGAATAGATGGGAGAACCGGTAGAAGTACTCAGAGTACCCTCCACCACACACCGTCAGGTGGCTTGCGGAGTATGGCTGTAGATGTAGATAGATGTTTTGTCGAAATCAGGGTAACTTTGGATAATGGAGATGAAATCATTTTCCAAAACCTTCATGTATCGTTCGGTAGTCACCGTGCCATCAAGGAATATCGCCTCGATTATTTCGTGACTGGACGTTGCATACTAGAGTGCTGCAATGCTCAATGTTTGACCGGTCACGGTTCGCCTGTAGACGGGGGGACCGAGCAGCTCATGTCCGGCCCCACACGACTCGGCTCGGTCACGTACTCGCCCCGTGTCTGTTGCCCGGGTTCCGGACACGCGGATAACCGAGCACGACCGGTCACCGCTGACGTCTCACCTCGCCTCGTCCCGGCTCGCTGCACTGTATTGCACAAATACAACACCCCTCTCTCTCTCTCTCTCTTTCTCTTTCTCTCTGTCTCTTTGTCTCTCTCTGTCTCTCTCTCTCTCTCTCTCTCTCTCTCTCTCTCTCTCACACACACACACACACACACACACAATCTATTTATCTCTTTATCTCTCTCTCTTTTAATACAAAAGTAACGTTTCCAAGAACGGGTACGTAACACAGCTAAATTCATAGAGCATTTTCTTTTATAATATTTACTCCCGTCTTCCCAACGTCCTGCCATCCTGATTTAGGTTTTCCGTGATTTCCCTAAATCGCTCCAGGCAAATGCCGGGATGGTTCCTTTCAAAGGGCACGGCCGACTTCCTTCCCCGTCCGTCCCTAATCCGATGAGACCGATGACCTCGCTGTCTGGCCTCCTTCCCCAAAACAACCAACCAACCAAACTTCCGGGAATTTTGTTGCAACTAAAACATTGATCGCAAGAGACCAATCTGTGTTACTATAATGTGTTGTAAGCGTCATATAGTGCATCTGATTATGCGAATCAGTCCACATATCAACTCTCGCACCAAATGTTTTATTAATAAATTCCGCCGGCCAGTGTGGCCGAGTGGTTCTAGGCGCTCCAGTCTGGAACCGAGCGACCGTTACGGTCACAGGTTCGAATCCTGCCCCGGGCATGGATGTGTGTGATGTCCTTAGGTTAGTTAGGTTTCATAATGGTTCAAATGGCTCTGAGCACTATGGGACTCAACTGCTGTGGTCATTAGTTCCCTAGAACTTAGAACTACTTAAACCTAACTAACCTAAGGACATCACACACATCCATGCCCGAGGCAGGATTCGAACCTGCGACCGTAGCAGTCGCACGGTTCCGGACTGCGCGCCTATAACCGCGAGACCACCGTTGCCGGCTAGTTAGGTTTAAGTAGTTCTAAGTTCTAGGGGACTCATTACCTTAGAAGTTAAGTCCCATAGTGCTCAGAGCCATTTGAACCATTTAATAACTTCCGCAATAACAGAGGGTATTATGTTGGTTCGTATTGCATCAGCTTGTTCTTTGACATGTCTGCTTATAGTAGAGGGATGTGGCATGACATCTGCCACGTTAACTTCTCCATAATGGGCACCTCGATGTATTAATTCTTGGCCTAGTTCTGTGAAACCCCCAGAAACAGCATTAAAAGGTCTCATATCTTTAGCACACATTGCAACACACTTTGCTGTAATACTATTTTTTATTAATGCCGGTATTCCTAAAGGAATTGGTTTCAATCTTACGTCTTACTGGACTGGCTTCCTCGCACTGCATGATTACAGAGAGAGACACACCACAAATGAGAAGCCCGTACTGGCTGCAGTCTCACACGGATAATGACATTTGTAATGTGTTTGAAGTTACGTGCTACGTATTCGGTCACGGCTTCTATGCTCGGTCACAAAATTTAGTGCGGGCAGCCTATCCAGTTAGGGTGTCACCCGTTGAGGGTGAAGTGGCTTCTCGATCGCGAAACGCGCCAGTTTTGCTTATTGACGAAATGAAAGTGGTCTCCGTCGCTAAACCAAACCATCCATACGCATACTAATTTCCATCGTGCCCCGCTGTCAGCCTTGCTGTTTGAAGGTCCAAAAGCAAAGCGTTCAGAAGTTACGACGATTTTATTTCGTATCGTTCAATAATTGTCGCCCTGTGTCTTTCGAAGCTGGTGACAGTAGGGGTTCGCACCCAGCCCGCTGAACCCTCAGCGTTCTCGCGCGGACCTGTTCTGGCCAGAAAACGGCGCACATACCGGCCCATTCTTCAGTTTACACTTTATGAATACTCGGGGCAAGCAAAGCTTCCTAGCATATGTGCTAACAGGTGTATCTTGAATGTGCTTAAAGTGACATGCGTATTTCATTTTTTACTCATGAAGTTCCGTTCGACCGTCAACCGGATGGATATAAACTAGCACAAAAGCACGGAAACTCACGAATTTGCTGAAATTTTTCCTGGGATCTGATAGACATAATAAAAGGAATGTGCCTTAGGATATTTTTCAGTTTGGATTGGAAAGAGCAAGGATTAGTGGCAAGATCTTTGACATCTCGTGGTAGCTTACTGAAAAGGGACACAGCAGAAAACGGTACACCTTTCTGCACGGGCGGCAGTGATGTGTGATCCAAATGCGCATTGAATTTCTGTCTAGCACTGATTGAATGAATGCTCCTAATTTTTGGAAATAAACTCATGTTGTTAAAAGCGAATGTCATTAAAGAGAATGCATGTTGAGAATGCCAATTCGTTTAGCATGTACAATTCCTGGTTTGATTTTGTTGGAAATCAATTTCACGACCTGGAATTTGGAAATTTTTCCAGTTTTTAAATTTACCACTTGCTGGATCATGAATTTCAGATAGGGACATTTCCTTTCCTTTTTCTTAATGTCTGACGAATTTATTGTGATTTTAGTCGAGCTGTATTTGCTTCATCACATCAAGAAATTTATAGATTGCAGGAGTACGGCTGACTACCATATTTGGTGTGGAAACTTTCACAAGCATTGGTGATTCGCTGTCTATTACAACTCAGTTCTGCCCACATAGATGGAGGAAAGAGTGCATATTCTTCTGTATATGTTGCCACTGTGTAATCACAAAACATTTGCAGTTTTTCCGACCCAGGTATCGCTGACTTTAAGTACCCAACAAAACAATCAGCAACCATATCAGGATCCAGCATCGGCAAACCAAATATATAAGATGGAAAACTACCAATTTTATTTCTTGCTTAGTAGACACGTGCAAGTTCCAATGTTTGAATTTTTCGCCGCCATCTCTGGGTTAAATGAAATTTGCGTCCTTGGACTCTTTTCAATCCAAACTTCGCTTCAAGCTTTCATTATGCTGTCTTCAAAGTCTGAAGACATCGTTGATGGTGAAAATTGCAGACCTAGATCAGTACGTTTATCGACAACAGTTTCAAAGACATACTGAGATGACGAAGTTTTCTTATCGTATAATGAAAAGAAAAAAAAAACATTGACATATAACGTCCGTTAAATAGACATAGCCAGCTTTTAGACCTCCGCATATTGGTGGGAGGTCTCGGGAGTATTACCTGCAGGCTAGTTCGGGAAGAGCGGGTCCTGTTACCTGCTGGCCCAACTGGTTTCCTAGGGAATGGTTCCTGCCCACGGAATAAAGACTATATCAACCATTGAGAGATTTACTGTTAAGAATGTCCAATCAAAACACCTTCCAGATGCCTAAATTTCCAATTGTTATTTTAATTAAACAACGGAAAATCCAGGATGGAATGTAACAATATTAGAGAAGGAAAGTTGCTACTCACCACATAACGGAGATGCTGAGTCGCGATAGGCACAAGGCCTTTGTCAGCAATAGACACACATACACACACACACACACTCAAGCAAACACAACTTTCACACGCCTGCAGTCTCAGACAACTGAAATTAGTTGCATAGACGGAACGTACCTGCACGAATTTAAAGCAACTAAGGAAAGACGGAAAACAGAAAAAAATTGGGAGGTAAGTATTAATGCATAAGATTTAATAATCGTTGGTAGCATGGATGAACGCACAGGAAATCAATGCATGTCATTATTACAGTAGTTCTATGCATACAAAGTGCATACACAGTGCAGCTCACCCGTTTAATGCTGTAGTTACGAGTTTTCTGTAACATGGCTTCTTGCTTAGACAAGGAACCGAGACAAATACGGAAAGAAGAGGTGATAAAATGAAATAGATCATGAAAGTGATGCTATGCGTACATAAACATACTGCAGAGTGTGTTGATAAGCAAATATATAATTTTCATTAGATACACGCCAAATATGATGGTATAGTTTTAACAATTTAACTTGACATGATTAGAAAAATAGAACTAAGCATAGGAGCTGTATATACTGTAAAGAGACATGTTTATTTTATAATAAATATTCTGCAAACATTTGATGACATCCATGCAATATATATTGTTCTACAGATGAGTCAATCAATCAATCAAATAGATTTTTTTAATTTTCAAAGAGGATCACCCCCTTGAATGTGTATCTCGGCGTTAAATTTATTAAAATGTCGAATCAAAACACCTACAGCCGTCTAAGTTTTCAGTTGTTCTTTTATTTGAGCAACCTGTTTCAGCGCTACATTACTCCATCTTCAGGCTCTTGACCAAAGTGTAGGAAGAATCCCACCTCTGGTTCAGTCAAAATGGAGGCCAGTATTCGGTGACTGGCATTCGCAGATTCCTTTTCGACTCAGTGACCCCTTCGTCATTACTTGAAGGCTATTACTGATTTTGGGGTGGGGGTGGGGGGGGCGGTGTAAGTCATAATTTGATCAGACGTGACGAAGAGAGAGGAGGGGATTAGTTGAAAGATGAAGTCGCTGAATCTACGCAAATTTGATATTGTTAATATGCACTAAGTTACAAATGGCAATTGGACCATCTTCTCTACTTGTATGTTAAAAAAAATGGAACTAAATGACGTACATCAGAAGAGGGTGTGCTTCTTGGGGTATTCGTAAAAGTTGTCAGTTCTCGGATGTATAATCCTTTCTTTAAAGTCAGTACCGCCAATAGACTTGTTTATTTACAGCGTTACATTTTCACGTACACAATCATTTTTCGGCTTCAAAGTGCTATTATCAAGTGTTTTAAGTGTTATAAATTGCCTAAGCTGGCATTCTATCGTATTACACTATTAGACACATTGTGTAAGGGTCGATATTTCTGGCAGACTCTTAGACAATGTGTGTAATAGTATAGTATATACCACAGTATGCCATCTTAGGCAATTTATAACATATTCAACACTTAATAATGGCCTTTGAAGTCGGAAACATGATTGTGTAAGTGTAGATGTAACACTCTAAATAAACAACAGTCTAATGGCGGTACTAACTTTAAAGAAATATGTTATGGCTGTGGCCCCGCATCATGAAAAATTATTGGATGTATAATCGATTCCTTTTGTTCTCGAGAACAGAGCTTTGAAGTTCTCGATACTGCCCATGAAGATACGAACGGTCGCGACAACGGGCCACGAAAGTTGTTGAATACGTAACCAAGGAATCAAGAGTCGGTGCATCTCAAATACAGTGAACAGCATCTGACTGCAACAGCGCCGCGGCAGCAATCAATCAGCAATTGAAAATGGATCCAACTACATCATTTCAAATAGTTTTTCCTCTTTGACTTACGCCAGACCGCAATCTCGTTCGATGGACATTAAATATAAGAAAATCAAGTAAGAAATCAGTTTTTACCCTTTTTAGACATAAAAAAACATAAACTTCATATTAATTGGTGTGATTATCGAGTGTTACTGACGCAGGAGAAATATGAGGGCCGTAGTCCTCTTTTCGAACACTACAGACAGTTTGTCAGTCATTGACGCTCAGCTTTTGTCATGACGTTTCTTCCTCTCAATTCCTTGTCGCGCGTTCACTTCTAGCAGAGGTCACAGTTTAAATTCACCTGCCAGCAGTTTGTCTTTGTTGTTCCACGTTCCACAAACTGTATAAACACTTTTTGGGGTTCCTTGCCGCAATCGGTAAGAACGGAACCCGTATAGGGTCACTTTACTAACCGTCAGTCTTTCTCTCGGTCTGTGTGTATGTCCGAATGTTAAAGCCGGTTTTTCTCAGGAACTAGTAGATATATCACGTTTTAATTTGTGACATATAGTAAGGTCTACAGTCCCTTGGCGGTATAAAAAATTGAAGCTTCTGAGGCAATGGAATCAAAAGATATGACAAATTATTTACACATTTTGATATTCCAAGAGTCACTTATAAAACCGTATAGGGTACTTCCCGTTGACCTAGAATCATGAAATTCGCAATGAAGCTGTACAACTACAGGAAAAAATCCTAAAATTTTAAATTTGTAACTATAACACGCGAAAATAATTTTTTTAGTCTTTTTTATCTGACTGTGTGACTATCCGTCCCTCTGTTAAGACCCATTTTCTGAGCAAAGTTTTGATGTATCGAGTTGAAATTTATGTCACGTACTAAGTTCTAAGATCCCTTCACGGTGTAATAAATGTAAGCTGCTGAACGAAGGCAGTCAAAAGGTACGGCCATTTATGTCACATATTTTGGTAGACGCAAACTCACTCGTAAAAACCTATGAGGTACTTCCGTTTGGCCTAGAATTATAAAAATTTTGCAAGAAGCGTAATTTAACGGTAAAAGTAAAGGAAAAAAATCCGAAAAATGTTAATAATTTTGTCGCACGAAAAAAAATTTCTTTTGTCATTTGTTATCCAACTTCAAATTTGAAATCAAAACATTATCGGAAGTCTTGGAATTCCCGTGACCGATATCTTGCCATTATCAATGGCAGGCAAAAATCGTTGAGACTTTCGATTCTCGGAATGGATGAACTGCCTGTACCATGTAACACGAAAGCCTCAGAACACGAATCCTACTGGCAACTGTCCAATTTTATCACCTGCTGCAGCTATTTCTATTCTTTTATAACGATTTCTAGTTGTCGGGTTCCACATCAGATGTAAGACCTGGTGTAATATCTGTGTCGTGATGCATGTAATGTGAAATACGAAGAATGCCTCATTAAAGATAAGAGCTAGTCTGGCCGTGACAGAGAAATAACTGAAGTGCTGGAGTGGTTTAACCGGAGTCCCTGGGCCACTTCCTGGAGATACTAACTAAGCCCGGGCGCGGCGCTCTCTTGAGCGATAGAAGCCGCGCTACTGGCCCGTGATGTCAGAGCCGCTATTTCCACGCCAGCCATGTGTCCGCGAAATCGAAAATAGGCCGAGCGAAATCGCGCTGACAGCTGAAGACTTCGCCGCCGAGCCCTGCTACAACGCCGACATCCGCCTCGGGGGGGAGTGGGGGGGGGGGAGGGAGAGCGGGAATGGAGGGGGGGGGGGGGGGGGGGAGGGCGCACCCGCTGCACACAACACTTTGGCTGCAAGCCTGTACGTGATCGCTTCCGATGGTACTGCAGGTGCCGACCGAAACGTCGGGAACGCTCCGCCTACGTCAGTTAATGACGGAAAAATTCGTCTGCAACACCATATGGGAAGATCGTGGTTGCCCATCTGTGGTGTCAACGCTAGAGGTTGCGATAATCGATAGCGGTGCAGCACTTGCATCATATCAAAAGTATTTTTCGTCTGCCAGCCAAGATTAGAGCGCTTCTTGGCTCTGTTAGGGATGACTTGGGTTTGAGGAAGCCCGGTGTGTACACGATCACTTGCCACTGTGGGAAGGCTTATATTGGTCAGACAATCCGGACCATTCAGGACGGATGTGGCACACACGGTTGCTTCAACCCGAGAAATCTGCAGTGGCGGAGCTCTGTCTCACCTAGGGACATAGAATGCTGTATGACGACACGCAAATGGTTGCCCTTGCGTCTCGCTATTGGGACTGTGTTTTAAAAGAATCCATAGAGATTCGTTTGTCTGACAATCTTATTAATAGAGGCAAGGGTTACCTTTTGAGTAAGACTTGGAACCTGGTGTTATTAGACGTTTGAAAACAACGGTCTGTGTTTCGATCGTCGGAAAATTTTTAATATTTGATAGCGATATCTCGATTTCGCTTGTTTCCATCACTGGCGGCGCGATATATTTACTTGCGCTAGAGGGCAGTTAAGGCACCTTCTCGCGCACGCGTTGTGGGCCTTCTGCTGCCTATATAGGGGCCGCCGCTTGCTCTGAGCAGTCAGTTCCGGCGAGATCGTGTACCAGCATCCTCACCTGAAGATGGCGGCCAGTTTGACTGATGAAATATTGTGTCAACGTGACGTTATGATCCGAGAAGAATATTATCAATTATTATGTCTGGAAAGCCTTCGTAATCACAATCCAGTTAATGTTTGTTAATATGTGATTTGTATTCAAGAAAGATACTTGTTATTAGTGCTGTACCTAGAGTGCAGTAGCAGGAAAAAGTTAAGTAAAAGTTATTTAGTAACATGTTCCAGTACTAATTATTATAGAATGTTCCAGATTCCTACAACCATCCCACTCGTGCTAGCCTCTATCATCCCACTACAAATCCCAGGGGTACCGATCGAAAAGCATCCTGCACTTCTGTGAGGTCATGACATGCTGCCATCAACATTCGGGAAAATGGAAGAACAGTAAAGTGATCTGGAATGAATCAAGTAATCCATTCTGTTTAGCACGTTCTTTCTTGGGGGTTGTTCCATCTTTGGAAGACCCGAAAATGATGAGCGCATTCATAATTTACCATTACTTTATTTAGAACCTTGATGAAGTTGTTGTGGTCATGAGTCTGAAGATTGGTTTGATACGACTTTCCCCGCTATTCTACCCCGTGTAAGTGCCTTGATCTCTGTACATCTAGTATAACCTTTGTCCACTTCAGCCTGCTTACTGTAATCAATGCTTGGTCTGTCTCTACAATTTTAACCCAAGTACCAAATTGATCTGTTTCATCTATGGCTGTCACTGTTTGAATGTTTACCAACTATCATATTCTGAATAGTCACTGTTTGAATGTTTACCAACTATCATATTCTGAAAAGTAGAAATTTCAATTAAATAGCACAATCACTAATCCCAGACATTAATTTTACAAATTGAAAAGTATTCAAAAAAGTCTATACAGTGGCCATTTCAAAAGACAAACGATTTGTGAATCAAATAGTGTCAACGAGGCTGTTTACACATAAAACTGAAATACACGATGCTTTCAATTCAACCTGTAACACGTAGGTGATCATTCAACATCATTTACATATTGACGATATCCGAGTGTCCCCCCAAAAAGTTAGTTGAATCCCTTAAAGGCGTATGAAGAGACTATTCAGTGAAATGGCAGTAGCATCGCTTATACGAGGTATAAAAGGGCCGTGGACTGCCGGAGCTGTCGTGTGTACTCAGGCGATTCATGCGAAGAGGCTGCCGACGTCATTATGGCCGCAAGATGGGAATTAACAGCTGTGAACGCGGAATGATAGTTGGACGCATGCGACATTCCGTTTCGGAAATCGTTTGGGAATTCAGGACCCTGAGGTCCACAGTGACGAGAGTGTGTCGAGAATACCAAATTCCAGGTACCATCTCTACCCACGGAGAACACAGTTGCCGACGGCCTTCACTTAATGACCGACAGCAGCGGAGTTTGCGTAGATTCAACCTACTTCTGGGTTATTACGTTTAACAATAACAGAGACAAATTTCGGAACAAGACTAACAATACTAATGTCAGGATTCAGTTGGAACGTCTCGTGGTTCTGTGTAAATTGAAAGGTGACACTCCGCTGGATAGGTCAGGAGTCCACTACACACAGCAGTCGGCTACACGAATAGCAGGGGTTGTGTGGCGTGGACTGGCCGCTTTTTTGGGTTAGATGGCCTCGGGCAAGTCCAGAAAGGGCGACAGCCTCAAAGGGTGCGGGGGAAAGTCAGGACATGCGGGGACCAAGCAGCAATCGTTATAGGTACCGGAAAGCTGGCTGAAGCCAGAGATAAATTCTGCAGAAATTTTGACAAAGGCACAGAATGTTTATAAAGGATAGATTGCATGCAACCGGTGGTGGCGTGTTTGTCACTGTTAGTAGTAGTTTATCTTGTAGTGAAATAGAAGTGGATTCTTCCTGTGAAATGTTATGGATGGAGGTTACACTCAACAACCGAGCTAGGTTAATAATTGGCTCCTTTCACCGACCTCCCGGCTCAGCAGCATTAGTTGCAGAACACCTGAGAGGAAATTTGGAATACATTTCACATAAATTTCCTCAGCATGTTGTAAGAGGTCCATGATTAAAGAGTTTGTTGTTAGCACACTCGAGCTGATGTAATTTCGATGTATTGCTCACGCGCTGCCTGCGATATGTAAGCTAGAAGAGAATCTGAGACCAAAGAGCAGTATTGACTGCAGTAAGAACTGTGTAGCAGTAGGAGTAAGTTGTTAGTAGCGAGCAGTCGTGTCTGGTGTATCGTGTTGGCTGGGCCGGTCGTGTGCAGCGATGGCGGAGCCTGAGCGTTGTAGGATAAGGTAAAAGCAGCCTCGCGCATATATAGTATTGTTACATCAAGTCCCATGTAAATGTTTAAAGAAAATCTGTTAATAATAATTTTTCTCATAAAAAGTAACTTTTGACATTCATATCAATTTAAAGAATTCACTAATTTCTTCAATCCTTGGCAATCCCGATTATTGAAAAGAAAAGTCAGTTCTTTCCTTTTATATAAGACAAATCTATCGGCCACCATTGCACTTAGCTGCGCCAGGAAAATTTCTTATAGGAGCAGATATATACGCGTTATCCGGCGATCTAATTAAGGTAAGATTTTTCAGCTTATTCAGAATGATTATCAGGGCCATGACGCAGCATTGCTGACGTCCAAAATTTACCAGGGTAAACTGACTGTCAATTATTGAAAGGTTATAAGTTTGTCACATTCTATTATATTTTCACTGTTCGGTAGTTACGCTAAATGAGGGTATTATTCATATTATTTTATTTTTGTGGGGAGGTTACACTTGCCGACAACCGGCCAGGTTTGTATTTTTGTGAATTTCTGAGAATTAGTCAGTTATATATCTGCTCTTATTTACTTATTATTAAAAGTAGTTTGCATCTGGCGCAACGCATTTACGAATTTGTCACCTTTTCTTTCACAGATCATCGATTTATTGCTCTTCGTTGTAACTGTATTTGTTCCATTTATGCTTTGTCTTTGTTTGATTTTGTGCTTAACTTTGAGTTGTGAAAATGCCGCGAAAAACTGCTAACAGTACATCGCGAGTCGTAATGGGTGAAAAAGCCGACTTTAATAATTTGACTGATAATACTAGCGACACTCAGTGTCTTGATGATAATCCTCCAGTTACAGACAATCAGTGCGTACCGACCACCAGTAATGATTATAATCTAAATGATGAGCAAACAAAATCAATTGTGCCCACTGTAAATTTAACGACAATTGATGACGCGGCACTTTCCGTGACAATGAACGCTGTCCAGATTGACACGGCTGATTTGCAAAATTTACGTAGCGAACAGATAATTGTTTCTAACGAAGGTGACCAATATACACAAAGCACGTCAGATTTATTTGATTCCGCTGTAGTGACCAACAGAGCACATCCGATTAGCAAACCTTTTTGTGAATCAGACAATGACCAAATGGTTATACAAAACGTGACACATGCAGATACACCATCACACAGCACAGAGAATACAGCAGCTAATTTTGGCATGGATCGAGTTATGGCATTATTGCTACAACTTAATGAAAAACAAGACAACAATTCCAAACAGTCGAAGAAAAAACAAGACGACAATTTCAAACGACTTAATGAATCGAACAAACAACTTAATGAAAGTTTGAAACAGTCGTATGAAAAACACGACGAGAACTTTAAACAGTTTAGTGAACAGATTAAAGCCGTTGGCGTGCAATGTCATGATACTAAAGAACAATTACGTGAGGAAATTAAGGCTTGTGCTAGGAATAGTAGTGAAGAAATTAGTGAATTCTTTAAATTGAGATAAATGTCAAAAGTTACTTTTTATGAGAAAGATTATTATTAACAGATTTTTTTTAAACATTTACATGGGACTTGATGTAACAATACTACATATGCGTGAGGCTGCTTTTACCTAATCCTACAACGCTCAGGCTCCGCCATCGCTGCACACGAACGGCCCAGCCAACACGATACACCAGACACGACTGCTCGCTAGCAACAACTTACTCCTACTGCTACACAGTTCTTACTGCAGTCAATACTGCTCTTTGGTCTCAGATTCTCTTCTAGCTTACATATCGCAGGCAGCGCGTGAGCAATACATCGAAATTACATCAGCTCTAGTGTGCTAACAACAAACTCTTTAATCATGGACCTCTTACAATGTTATAGTCTAAGGTGGAGATTTCAATTTACCAGATATAGACTGGGACACTAATATATTTATTACGGGTGGTAGGGGCAGAGCATCGAGTGACATTATACTGAGTGCACCATCCGAAAATTACCTCGAACAATTAAACAGAGAACCGACTCGTGGAGATAACATCTTGGACCTACTGATAACAACCAGACCCGAACTTTTCGACTCTGTAACCACAGAACAGGGAATCAGTGATCATAAGGCAGTTGCAGCATCCCTGAATATGGAAGTAAATAGGAATATATAAAGGGGAGGAAGGTTTATCTATTTAGCAAGAGTAATAGGAGGCAGATTTCAGACTACCTAACAGATCAAAACGAAAAATTTCTGTTCCGGCACTGACAACGTTGAGTGTTTGTGGAAAAAGTTCAAGGCAATCGTAAAATGCGTTTTAGACAGGTACGTGCCGAGTAAAACTGTGAGGGACCGGAAAAACTCACCGTGGTTCAACAACAAAGTTAGGAAACTACTGCGAAAGCAAAGAGAGCTTCACTGCACGTTTAAACGCAGCCAAAACCTCTCAGACAAACAGAAGCTAAACAATGTCAAAGTTAGCGTAAGGAGGGCTATGCGTGAAGCGTTCAGTGAATTCGAAAGTAAACTTCTATGTACCGACTTGACAGAAAATCCTAGGAAGTTTTGGTCTTACGTTGAATAAGTAAGTGGCTCGAAACAGCATATCCAGACACTCTGGGATGATGATGATGGCATTGAAACAAGCGTAAAGCTGAAATACTAAACACCGTTTTCCAAATCTGTTTCACAGAGAAAGACCGCACTGCAGTTCTTTCTCTAAATACTCGCCAAACAAAAAAATGGCTCACATCGAAATAAGTGCCCAAGGAATAGAAAAGCAACTGAAATCACTCGACAGAGGAAAATCCACTGGACCTGACGGGATACCAATTCGACTCTACACAGAATATGCGAAAGACCTTGCCCCCCTTCTAACAGCCACGTACCGCAAGCCCCTAGAGGAACGGAAGGTTACAAATGATTGGAAAAGAGCACAGTTAGTCCCAGTTTTCAAGAAGGGTCGTCGAGCAGATGTGGAAAACTATAGGCCTATATCTCTGACATCGATCTGTTGCAGAATTTTAGAACATGTTTTTTGCTCGCGTATCATTTCACTTCTGGAAACCCAGAATCTACTCTGTAGGAATCAACATGGATTCCGGAAACAGCGATAGTGTAAGACCCAACTCGCTTTATTTGTTCATGAGACCCAGAAAATATTAGATACAGGCTCCCAGGTAGATGCCATTTTCCTTGACTTCCGGAAGGCATTCGATACAGTTCCGCACTGTCGCCTGATAAACAAAGTAAGGGCCTACGATATATCAGAGCAGCTGTGTGGCTGGATTGAAGAGTTTTTGGCAAACAGAACACAGCATGTTGTTCTCAACGGAGAGACGTCTACAGACGCTAAAGTAACCATAGGGGAGTGTTATGGGACCATTGCTTTTCACAATATATATAAATGACGTAGTAGATAGTGTCGGAAGTTCCATGCGGCTTTTCGCGGATGATGCTGGAGTATACAGAGAAGTTGCAGCATTAGAAAATTGCAGGGAAATGCAGGAAGATCTGCAGCGGATAGGCACTTGGTGCAGGGAGTGTTAACTGACCCTTAACATAGACAAATGTAATGTATTGCGTATATATAGAAAGAAGGATCCTTTATTGTATGATTATATGATAGCGGAACAAACACTGGTAGCAGTTATTACTGTAATATATTTGGGAGTATGCGTGCGGAACGTTTTGAAGTGGAATGATTATATAAAATTAATTGTTGGTAAGGCAGGTGCCAGGTTGAGATTCATTGGGAGAGTCCTTAGAAAATGTAATCCATCAACAAAGGAGGTGGCTTACAAAACACTCGTTCGGATTATACTTGAGTATTGATCATCAGTGTGGGATTCGTAGCAGGGTCATTTGGTAAGCGTGATAGCGTTACGGAGATGTTTAGCAAACTCAAGTGGCAGACTCTGCGATGGAGGCGCTCTGGACCGCGGTGTAGGTTGCTCGCCAGGTTTCGAGAGGGTGCGTTTCTGGATGAGGTATCGAATATATTGCTTCCCCCTACCTATACCTTCCGAGGAGGTCACGAATGTAAAATTAGAGAGATTCGAGCGCGCACGGAGGCTTTCAGACAGTCGTTCTTCCCGCAACCATACGCGTCTGGAACAGGAGGTGGAGGTAATGACAGTGGCACGTAGGGTGCCCTCCGCCACACGCCTTTGGGTGGCTTGCGGAGTATGGATGTAGATGTAGATGTAGGAGAGTCAGTCAGGTTGTGGAGGGTACCGTCACCGATGTGGAGCCACGCCAACTTCAGAATCTTGGCCAGGTGCGCCAGGTTTGTCAGTTCAGGATCCATGGCGCGAACAGCCCAATCGTGGTGGCACCATAGATGTGCGACTGGGTTTTAATCTGGGGAGTTTGATGGTCCTAACAGAACTGAATAATCAAGCTAAGGTAAAATCATTCTCCTTCGCTTTTGCTAGCCTCTGCTCATTTCTGTTGTCGACGGCTGCCGCTATTGGTGCGGACAGGTCGCTGATATTAGGGGGCAAGAAAGACAGAGCAAATATATAGACACTCATACGTGCAAGCATATATGGAGTGAACGTGAATTTAAGCTAAGTAATGTCTTAGAATTTATGTTCGCAGAATTCCATGTCCTGCTAGTGTAGCAAATGTTACATCTTGATGATAGCTTTCACGTTCCAACAACGATGCTACGAGTGTTGTTAGGTTAGCGTCTTGTGTTCCTGGAAACGTTAGAATTCTGACAGCTAATGTATCGAAGACTGTAGTGGAGTTACCACTTTAATTTCAGCGTAAACGCTTTCCACATCGCGCCAATTTAATTCTCAAGTAAAATACTAAAGAAAAAAAATACCCTAAAAACCGCTGCAGCGACCAACACTCAAACAGATACGAACAACAGTATTCAACATATCTTATTGACACTTTTATTTCGTTCGCGCTTAATTTGCAACAACATAATAACAGCAAAATCAAAGTCACCCCACACAATTCGAAAAATTTTCATTTTGTGCTAATACTCAACAAACTAGCATCAGCATCATCATCTTAAATGTTGATCTCTTAATCCTCAGTTGCCATTTATATTATGTTAATGACTTTTTGGTGATAATCTTTTCTACGCATCTGCATAAAAGCAATATTTCTTTTGCGAGATGCGTTCCACCTCAGTATCTTAATGCATCATTAGTAGTCTGAAATACATAAGGTATACACTTTCATTAGCATGCAACATGTTCTGCTTACAAATTCTGCTACAAAGTTACCAACAGTTGTTACTGAGGCACCTTTTGCTCAGTATATCTCTTATTACTTACTGTGTTTTGACATTGTTCTAACTGCTCAGCACCCAATAGACGCAAGTTTCAAAGATTAACGGTATACGTTATAAAACTCTAGACTCACTGCGGAGTGTATGGTGAAATTACAAACAGGAATTTTAGCACAAGATGAAAAGAAAATACCAGATGTCTGAAGTATGACATTAATCAGTCTATGTTTGCGATTCACTTCAAAGAATATGTCCATCGGCCCACAAATATGGAGAAAGACACGAAAAGTATCAGAATAAATAATCGGAATAATATATCATCGCAATATAAGAGTACTATCAGATTCAAATTTGCATGTCAGAGCGCAAGAAACTGATAAATGACCAAACGCTTATAAACAACAAATTGCTACTAAATCTGGCAAAAGAGCCTAAACTCTCTCACAAATATAATCTTTGACCATAGACATCGCAATATACATTGAACAGTTGCTGACACTACGTAACAGTAAACGGGTTAACACGGTGAAATAGTGCGTGTGCAGTTTGTTTTCTGTTATGAAAATTGTTTTTAGTGCTACTGGCAGGGCACAGCTTCACTAACCATACAGCAAGAGCACTTGTAGAGCAATATCGAGACACAGAGGATATAATGAAACATACAAGGTGTTAGGACAATAAGTGCAGACAGTGTGATCTTTGGTACCTTAATATGCAGCCACTACAGTGCGTTAGTTGTTTTTTTTTCTCTGCGTCTAACTCTCTTCCCGCATGCTCGTCACATAATTTACTGCCTGATGTTTTCTGCACAGTTGCAACTACACAATAAGTGGACACCACCTGTTAGTATAGACTGACCATTTTGCGTCCATGCGTTAACACTTCAACACCTGACCTGCTGCGCAGATGAAAATAAAGACTAATTGCTTGCTCGTGCTGCATGTTCTTGGAGGTACTAACCAACCTAAAAACATACGACTTGTAATACCTACAATTATTAATGTGTAAATGACGTAAATACTGGCGCTACAGACATGGACTGTGCGGGTGGTCCTGGCGGAGGTTCTAGTCCTCCCTCGGGCATGGGTGTGTGTGTTTGTCCTTAGGGTACTTTAGGTTAAGTAGTGTGTAAGCTTAGGGACTGATGACCTTAGCAGTTAAGTCCCATAAGATTTCACACACATTTGAACTTTTCTTTTGACGTAAATACTGATTTGATGTTGTTCAGCACACTGTCCTCGATCACCAATAAGAATATCTCCACTTACATCCTTAACACACTGGACACTGAGCAAGAGGTGCCTAGGTCAAAATCGTTTCTAACTTACATGTACAATATTTGAATATGTAAAGTAAAAAATGTAAATGTCTTGTGACCAGGGCCTCCTGTCGGGTAGACCGTTCGCCGGGTTCACGTCTTTCGATTTGAAACCACTTCGGCGCCTTGCATGGCAATGGGGATGAAATGATGATGATTAGGACAACACAACACCCAGTCCCTGAGCGGAGAAAATCTCCGACCCTGGCGGGAATCGAACCCGTGCCCGTAGGACTGACATTCTGTCGCTCTGACGACTCAGCTACCGGGGGAGGACGATACGTAAAGTGAAAGTGCTGCATACAAACGAAAATATATACGCTTTCAGACCACTGACTAGGAGGCAGTAAAGTGAGGCGAAACACGTCTAGCAACAAAAATATTACCTTTATACGGTCCTAAACTGAATACTATCAATACAATAATATTACCAAATTTGTCGCATCCACTGAAATTTAAACTTATTCCTGTTTCACTGTGTGATTACTCCATTCCTCAGTATCAATGTTGTTGTTGTGTTCTTCATCCGAAAGATTGGTTTGATAAATACATCTATTCTAGAGCATACATATCAAGTCTCTTCTTCTCTGTACGAATACTGCAGTTTTCATCCACATGAAGCTGGTTACTGTATTAAGGGCTTGGTCATACTGTACAATTTTCGTCCCATAAACATGCCACCATTATCGAATTATATATTCCTTGATCCCTCAGGATCTGTCAAATTAATTGATGGCTTCCTTCAGCCAAGTCTTTCCATGAACTTTTTTCTCCCAAATGCGATTCAGTGCATTTGTATAGCAGAACCCATCTGAATAATAGAACGCAGTATGTTGTCCTCGACGGCGAGTGTTAATCAGAGACAAGGGTATTGTCAGGAGTGCCCCAATCAAGTGTGATAATGCCACTGTTGTTCTCTACAGACATAAATGATTTGGTGGACAGGGCGGGCAGCAATCTGCGGCTATTTGCTGATGATGCCGTGTTGTGCGGTAAGGTGTCGAAGTTGAGTGGCTGTAGGGAGATACAAGACGACTTAGACAAAATTTCCAGATGGTGTGATGAATGACAGCTAGCCCTAAATGTAAATTAATGCAGATGAGTGGGAAGAATAAAACTGTAATGTTCGGGGACAGTATTACTTGTATCCTGGTTGACAGAGTCAAGTCGTTTAAGCACCTGGGCGTAACGTTGTACAGCGATATGAGGTGGAACGAGCATGTGAAAACTGTGGTGGAGAAGGCCAGTGGTCGACTTCGGATTACTGGGAAAATTTTAGGAATGAGTGGTTCACGTGTAAAGGAGACCGCATGTAGGACGCTGGTGCCACCTATTCTTGAGTACTGCTCGAGTGTTTGGGAACCGTACGAAGTTAGATTGAAGGAAGGCATCGAAGAAATTCAGAGGCGGGCGGCTATGTTTGTTACCGGTGGGTTCGAACACCACGTAAGTGTCAGGGAGATGCTTCGGGGACTTGAATGGGAATCGCTGGAGGGAAGGCGACTTTCCTTTTGAGAAACACTACTGAGAAGATTTAGAGAACTAGCATTAGAAGCTGACTCCCGAACGACTGTACTGCCGCCAACATACACTGCGAGTAAGTATCACGAAGATAGCATACGAGAGATTAGGACTCTTACGGAGGCGTAAAGGAAGTCGTTTTTCCCTCGCTGTGTCTGCGACTGGAACAGTGAGGGGAATGACAAGCGGTGCAGGGTACCCTGCGCCACGCACCGTACGGTAGCTTGCGGAGTATGTATGTAGATGTAGATGTCTTGATTACTGACCTGATCTTCCTAATTCTCAACATTTTCCTGTAGCACTACATATCAAAATTTCTGTTCTCTTTACATCTTCACTTGCATGTAGCACTACGTTCCTCACAACTAGTTTCAGAAAGAACTGCATAACACTTGTAGTTATATGAGACATTTCCCTTTTCAGAAATATGTTTTATACCGTTTTTACTTTCTGGAATAATTTATTTTATCTCGTCACACTACCGCATTTTTCTATCTACGAGGGTCACTCCAAAAGACATGAACACTATTTTTGTAAGAATACAGTTTTCATTCTGCATGTGTGGAAGTTTTACAGTGTGTAGATACATCCTTCCCGCTTGTTTTCAAACTTTGTTCAACCTATTCCCGTGAGTAGCTCCGTCACAGCATGTTTTCAAGATGGCTGTTACACTTGACGTTCGTCAGAAGCAACGTGCTGTCACAGAATTCCTGTGCTGTGAAAACGAGACAGTGGGAAACATCCACAAGAGGTTGAAAAAGGTGTATGGAGATACTGCTGTCGATCGCAGTACAGTTAGTCGGTGGGCAAGCAGGTTACGTGATGAAAGAGGGCACGGCAATATTGAGGATTGTCCTCGCAGCGGCAGGCCTCGTACTGCACACACTCCAGACAATGTGCAGAGAGTTAACGAATTTGTGACTGCTGAAAGAGGCATCACAGTGAACGAATTGTCACGCTACGTTGGGATAGGGGAAGGAAGTGTTTCCAGAATACTGAAAATGTTGGCGTTAAAAAAGGTATGTGCCACGTGGGTTCCCAGGATGTTGACAGTGGCTCACAAAGAAACAAGAAAGAAGGTACGCAGCGAACTTTTGGGACAGTACGAGAATGGTGGAGATGAATTTCTTGGAAGAATTGTGACAGTTGATGAACCATCGCTCCATCATTTTCCACCAGAGACGAAGAGGCAATCAGTGGAGTGGCATCATGCAAATTCACCCAAGAAAAGAAAATTCAAAACCACACGTAGTGCTGGAAAAGTTATGGCTACGGTGTTTTTCGATTCTGAAGGCCTCTTGCTTGTGAACATCATGCCAAGTGGAACCACCATAAATTCTGATGCATATCTGACGACACTGAAGAAATTTCAAGCTCGACTGAGTCGTTCGCAGGAGAAATTCTGTAAAGTTTGGAATGTAGAAGACGAGATACTGGCAGAAGTAAAGCTGTGAGGACCGGGCGTGAGTCGTGCTTCGGTAGCTCGGATGGTAGAGCACTTGCCCGCGAAAGGCAAAGGTCCCGAGTTCGAGTCTCGGTCGGGCACGCAGTTTTAATCTGCCAGGAAGTTTCGATTGAGTCGTGTTCGAGCACATTGGCAGAAGCAGGATGTTTTGCTATTGCACGACAATGCACAGCCACATGTCAGTCAAAAATCCATGGAAGCGATCACATAACTCTGATGGACAACACTGAAACATCCGCCTTACAGTCCTTACCTGGCTCCATGTGACTATCACCTTTTTTTGGGAAACTGAAAGACTCTCTTCGTGGAACAAGGTTTGAAGATGATGACTCCCTTGTGCACGCTCCAACAGGTTGGGCCAGAATTTTACTCTGCGGGTATACAGGCGCTGGTTGCAAGATGGCGTTGAGAGGGATGGAAATTATGTGGAGAAATGAAAATATTGTTCCTAAAGGATGTATCTACACACTGTAAAACTTTCAAACATGTAGAATAAAATATGGATTTTAAAAATAATAGTGTCCATTTCTTTTGGAGCGACCCTCGTATTCGTCACATTGGGAGGAAGTAGCCATATACACTTGTGCGACTACAGTGGGTTTCTGCTGCGCGCCAGTCTTGGCTATGACAGCACATTTCATCCTACCGTCTGTTTTCAGTCTACTGATACCCTAATGCGGCAGGAGGCAGAGTCGTGTAGCGGCAGTGTGTGCACGCAGGTGACATGGCTGCACGAGGACCGCCCGCTGCCGCAGGACGACCGCTTCCAGCTGGTGCGCGAGGGCGGCTTCTTCTGCGTGGACGTGGCGCCCGTCACCGTGCACGACGCTGGCCGCTGGACCTGCCTCGCGGAGAACGCCGTCGGCCGCTCCTGCTGCTCCTGCACTCTCAACGTGCTCGGTGAGTGAGTCGGCCGCTGCCACTATAGTACACTGCACTGCCAGGAGTACCAGCCTGGCTGACTGCCGCTGGGTAAGGGGGTTTTACAGGGCAATTACTGTTCACTGTATATTATAAAACACTTACCGGAGGGCCGGCCGGAGTGGCCGAGCGGTTCCAGGCGCTACAGTCTGGAACCGCGCGACCGCTACGGTCGCAGGTTCGAATCCTGCCTCAGGCATGGATGTGTGTGATGTCGTTAGGTTAGTTAAATTTAAGTAGTTCTATGGAAATGATGACCTTAGAAGTTAAGTCCCTTAGTGGTCAGAGCCATTTGAACCATTTTTGAACTTACCAGAGGACAACATGTGAGTTGTATTTTTTTACTTTTTTGTATTTAGGGCACGTGAAGTTCAGAACTCAAGTATCAGTTGACCGAAGCAGTTCGATGCACCTCTCAAATTTTGTCGAGTAAATCGACTTTCAAAGTTTTAGGCCGTCTTCAGCACCCTAAAGCAAGATCTGTTTCTCGTAGGGACGCGTGGCTGCTCGATACAATTGTACAAGGTAGGCACGAGTGAAAAGGAGAGGGCATCGGGATTTTTAGGTGGGTATACATCGTGAACAGAAACTAACTGGTAAAACGTGACGGACAAAGTGATTTGCTGGTTATACATAGGTGCCTGGGGAAGGGGAGAGGTGATCAGACGAGCCTTAAGTTCAGCTCGAGGAAATCTGAGCTATGGCATAGGAGAGCGGTGGAGAGGAGCCTGTTAACTGGACGAGTGCTGGCGGGCGAGAGAGCAGCGCTTCCGCACAGGTCCTTGCCGTTGACCCCTCTTACGCCACTCCTCTGGTCTACATCTACATCTACATCTAAATCTACATCTACATTTATACTCCGCAAGCCACCGAACGGTGTGTGGCGGAGGGCACATTACATGCCACTGTCATTACCTCCTTTTCCTGTTCCACTCGCGAATGGTTCGCGGGAAGAACATCTACCGGGGTTTGAATAAAGTCTACTGAAGGCGTCTCTCGTTCAGCACAACAGATGCGGGATTTCTTATACGTCGGCATCTCACGCTGAAGGCGTGCGATCGTGGCGGCCAGCCAGCGTCCAGGCTGGTTACTACAGGGTGACAGTTATTGAACTATATGAAATAAAGTCGCCGTAGCTTCTGAACGGTTTGCATTAGGACCTACAAACTGCGCGGTCGGCCGCTGGACATGATAGGAATTAGTGTACGCATGTACGGTTTGCTTTAGCGTCGAAGCCCACTTTCATATGTATGGGTCCGTCAATAAGCAAACTGGCGCACTTGGGGGCTTAGAATCTGCACTTCGCGATAGAGAAGTCTCTTCACTCTCGACGGGTGATTGTGTGGTATGTAATGGCCAGACATAGAATAATACGTGCGATATTCCTTTGATGGTACGGTGACTACTGAACGGTAGGTGAACGTTTTGGAAAATGATTTCATCCCTGTTATCCAAAGTGACCCCTATTTCGACAAGATGCAGCTTATGCAAGACGGAGTGCGACATAATTGGAGCCGGAGAGTGTCTGATGTCCTGGAGGAGCACTCTGTAGAGTGGATTCTGTCTCTGCGGTACCCAGAGGACACTGGAGTGGGCTTCGACTGGCCGCCAGATACTCCGGATCTGAAGTCTTGCGACTCCTTTTTGTGGGGCTGCAGCCTATACCCGATGTTATTCAATCTGCATATTGAGCAAGCAATTAAGGAAACAAAAGAAAGGTTCGGAGTAGGTATTAAAATCCAGGGAGAAGAAATAAAAACTTTGAGGTTCGCCGATGACAATGTAACTCTGTCAGAGACAGCAAAGGACTTGGAAGAGCAGTTGAACGGAATGGGCAGTGTCTTGAAAGGAGGGTATAAGATGAACATCAACAAAAGCAAAACGAGGATAATGGAATCTAGTCGAATTAAATCGGGTGATGATGAGGGAATTAGATTAGGAAATGAGACACTTAAAGTAGTAAAGGAGTTTTGCTATTTGGGGAGCAAAATAACTGATGATGGTCGAAGTAGAGAGGATATAAAATGTAGACTGGCAATGGCAAGGAAAGAGTTTCTGAAGAAGAAAAATTTGTAAACTTCGAGTATAGATTTAAGTGTCAGGAAATCGTTTCTGAAAGTATTTGTATGGAGTGTAGCCACGCATGGAAGTGAAACGTGCACGATAAATAGTTTAGACAAGAAGAGAATAGAAGCTTTCGAAATGTGGTGCTGAAGAAGAATGCTGAAGATTAGATAGGTAGATCACGTAACTAATGAGGAGGTATTGAATAGGATTGGGGAGAAGAGAAGTTTGTGGCACAACTTGAGAGAAGAAGGGATCGGTTGGTAGGACATGTTCTGAGGCATCAAGGGATCACCAATTTAGTATTAGAGGGCAGCGTGGAGGGTAAAAATCGTAGAGGGAGACCAAGAGATGAATACACTAAACAGATTCAGAAGGATGTAGGTTGCAGTAGGTACTGGGAGATGAAGAAGCTTGCACAGGATAGAGTAGCATGGAGAGCTGCATCAAAACAGTCTCATGACTGAAGACCACAACAACAACAACATGTTAAAGACAAGGTGCACAGCTAGAATGCTAGAATCCCAAAACCATAGCTGAGCTGGAAACAGCCATTCCGGAGATCATCGAGAGTATCGAAGTTCCGACACTCCAGTGGTTTGTGCTGAACGTTGTTACCAGTGTCAGTGATGGTAGGCGTCTCTAACACGTCATAATCTAAATCCGAATACTTGAAGTGACCTTTACATGTTGAATAAAATGTGTGCACGCCTTAGTTTCTGACTAATTTACGTTTGTTTTTATTTAGTTCAATAATTGTAACCGTGTACATCCCAATAAGAAGAAATGAACAAAATAAAGTTTCCCTCTCGTAATAATAAATCAGCTATATCTTCTCCAATGCGGGGTGCGCTCGCACACTGTATTCGCTTCCCGCATAGCGCGCCTTCGTTCAAGTTTTACACGTAGATACGTAATATGCAAGAAGGTGGCAAAAATGTCGTTTGCGGTAATCCCTGGAGCACTGGATCGAGTCTAGTTTCGGTCAGTATAATTTTCGTTTTCTCCATTTTACTTAGAATACCTACGTCATTTAAATATAAATTTTCATCTTTTATAAGCCAACTAGCGGAGAAACCCGTCTTTACCCGACCATTTATTTATAGCTGTGCGTGCACGTCCGTAACACGCAGCGTGTGCCCTCGTGCTTCATGTTTATGGCTTCGTATCTCCTGCACTGTGTGTGGTACAGCCATATAATCTTGCACTTACATTCCGTTTTATTATGTGAATACCGTCAGTAAAATGCACTGCGAATACATTGAGTAGTAAAGAAGTAATAAGTCATAATGTCGTGCTTCTTGCGGCACTTTCACTGCATGGACAGCGGAAGTGTGGTAAGCGATAAACGGTTTTCCTTCCATTATTTTGTAGGAGTTGTAGTGAGAAAAAATTTCGTAAAAGTTTCAAATTACATGTAAATTTTGTATCATATCGCAGGCTACACTCCTTCTTCAACCTCCCCCCCCCCCCCCCCCCCCCCCCAGCTCCTACCCCTTTCATACGTAGGTGGATCTTACCCTCACAGCCATTGTCGCCTGCCGGTAGGGCATATTTTAACTAAGTTTGATCTAAATCGGTCTAGCAGTTAGTGGTTTGGGAGGAAATCTGGAACACACACCACAACCTTTATTTACAATCTTTTATATAAGATCAGTAACTAAGAGTGTGTATTGGCCATTAAGACAGAAATTTTGTGTGTTATATGTAACTGGAAGAAAGTAAACGCGATTTTCTATAAAAATGTCGATTAGATATGTCTTATTCATGCAAGACGTTTCCTTGCTTCCAATTACGTATCACATACAAAAATTCTGTCTTAATTGTCAATGCACACTCTTATATTCTATAAAAGATTGTTAATAAAGGTTGTTTAAATTTGAAAAAGGAACATTACATATTATGTTTCTCACCTTTATGTATTTTACAGTTCAGGGAAATGCTCATACAATAAGCAACTTTGTTTGATGGTTATCCCGGTCGGGAATTGAACCCATGAGCCCATTGAGCAGGCGAACACACGGGCTAAGAGTTACACGGTCTAGCCACAAACCAGCCTTGTTGTAGGGTACTAAAGGCACGAGGGAAACTTCAAAGCCGATTTTCTCGAAAATGTTTCACGATGGCATCGACTTGCTTTGGTGAACTGATATGTGAGTTCTGAACTTCAGGTACTACAAACAGAAAAAAATAGAAAAATCCTATTGCCGTTTGGTCTTCTGGTTGATACATAACTTCGAATGTTCCATGAGAGTTTTCGCAGACGGTGCTGTTGCATATAGAGACCTCACAAAGTCGTGAGCTGCTCAACTTATTCCATAATGATCCGATTTCTGCAGTAATATTTTCTGATCAACACTATCAAACGTCTTAATTAATCCAAAGAAGACGTCTATCGTTCGTAACTTTTTATTAAATTCATCCAGAGCTTCATAGTAGTTAAATCACTTCTGAAACCAAACAGTACATCTGACAGCAAATTATGTGGATTGAAATAATCAATTATCCTTGTATATGCAGCCTTTTCAATAACTTCAGCAAACGTCGATGGCATAGAAATAGGTCCAAAATTGTCTACATTGTTCCTTTCTCCTTTTTTATATAGTGACTTCACTACTGAAGACTTTAAACGATCAGGAAACTGACCATTCCGTACGGAAAGATTACAGATATGCCTAATTACTGGGCTAACATACGCAGAACAGTGCTTTAGTATTTTGCTAGATACCGCGTCATATCCATGAGAGTCTTTAGCCTTTAGTGATTTAATTATTTACACAATTTCCTCTTGTCAGTATCATGCAATATTACTTCAGGTAACAGTCTCGGAAAGCGATTTTCTATGGGAGTTATATGAATCCCTGTGGGACTAGACTTCTATTTAGTTCGCCTGCTATATTCAGAAAGTGATTATTAAATACTGTACATACATCGGACTCATCAATACCTGAAACATTTCTTCTACTCACTGGCTTTATATCCTCGACTCGGTGCCGATGACAAGACACTTCTTCCACAACTTACCACATGCTTTTAATTTTATCCTGAGAATTAGGTGTTTTGTTTGCGTCTCACGTACTTTTTGCCCTGTTTTGAACGTTCTAATGGAAAGCAGCTTTGAAAGAGCATGACAAGTGTGTTGAAGAAACCGTTATAAACATCCTGCCACTTACTGACATACACAGTTCACCTTTAGTATTTGTTTACTAACAGCCGCTCATACAGTTTGCAGATGACATGATGTTCGTGAATAAAAACGGTGACATAAGCACGGAGTAAACATGTTGCAGACAGCAAAAATAATGCTCAAAACCATTATGTAACTTGCAATAAATAAGGTAGTATAAAAAAGTATATTTCAAAAAACGATCAGTAAAAATGTAATAATGTGCCACTGTTTGTGTAACCATGCTATTCTCTGCATGTTCTAGATTAGAAAAGCCCACTGATGATGGTGATATTTGTCGCCGAAACTAGTATGGGAAAATAAAGAAATTAAACATATAACAAGGTGTTTTGCATCAAGGCGGACGCAACTTCTGATATTGTTGTTCATCCTGCCACTCTTGTTCTGTAGTGCGGTTCAAAAAGGTCACTGTTGCAACTGGCTAAGCTTTTCCAAATAGTTTATAGTTATTTTAACACATGATTGAGCACAAAAACCTTTTAGCGTTAAAATTTGTGCATCATATTCCGAAACGCCATTTACCTTTCTGCTAACAGAATGCCCTTCTAGTAATGTAGAATAAAAAAAAAACCTTTTGTCTATGGTTGTGCTGCTGTTCCCTTGCACTCGCGTTGGAAAGAATACAGTTTGCATCAGATAATATGAATTAAGAGGATCTACCAGATCCTCTTTCTTGCACACTCACTTACACAGTTCATTCCAGCACCTAGTCTGGCAACATTTCTTAAACTTTTTACAGAATTTATTCATCCTTCCTTCGAGATCAATTCGCAGGTGAATCTTTTCCGGCCATACTGTCGGAGTCCGGAGACTTGGCTATCCGCTCAGAGATAAACGGCACACAATCGCACATCGTCGGCGAGCCAGTGGCTCTGCCGTGCCAAGACGAGTCATCGTCTAATTTAGAGGCCGCGAAAAAAGAGCACATACTTCTGTCCGCCCCATAACGCGCGGCTAGCTCTGCAGGTGTTCACTGGCTACCAGCAGCACCAGAACTCTTCTTGGCTGTAATCGGTGGTAGCTAGTTGTACAGTTTTTGGTGTCATACTGCAACTGTGAGACCAGTAAATGGTCCGCTGTCGTGGACATCTCGTATACCGTTCCCGGTTTCCGCTTGTCAGTCAGTTTCCTAAACACTCAGATTATTACGTCGTAATTAGAACCACCGACCTTGCCGGGACCGTGTGGCTTTCGTGCCTCAGTTATGCAGATGTAGCGTAGATGTAACAGGATGGTGCCTGTTGAGTGCCCAGACAGACATGAGGTTCCTATAGAGAGGCAGCAACCTTTTCGATAGTTGCAGGGGCAACACTCTGCATGACTGGCTGATCTGACCTTGTAACGTCAGCCAACATGGCCTTGCTGTGCTGGCACTCTGAACGGCTAAAAGCAAGGGGGACTTCCCGAGGGCATGCAGTTCTGCTCTGTGCTTAAATAACGATAGCATCCTATTGGATTAAACATTCTGGAGAGAAAACAGTCTCCAATTCGGATCTTCAGGTGGAGACACTCAGGTTGTTGTCGTCATCAGGAAACTCAAATTTGGCATTTTCGGATCGGAGAGTAGAATGTTAGATCCCTTAATCCGGTAAGTAGGTTAGAGAATTTAAAAACGTAAATGGATGAAATTAAATATAGTGGCAATTAGTGAAATTTGGTAACGGACGAACAGGAATATTGGTCAGATGACTAGAGGATTATAAATAAAGAATCAAATAGGTGTAATACTAGAGTAGGTCTAATAGGAGTGCGGACGTGTTCAGATTTCTGCGAGCCGTCTAGCTGAGGAGGGACGTTTTGATCAGTCCCGTATTCACCTAGCGGGATGTGGAAAACTGCCTAAAAACCACGTCTAGGCTGGCTGGCACACGGGCCTTCGTCGTTACCCCGCCAGGCGGTTTCGATCCGGGCCCGGTGCACCTACCGGAGTCCAGGAAGCAGTGCATTAGGGCTCTCGGCTAACCTGGCGAATCCTTCGGAATTCCAAAAGTAGCGGAGGTAAAATACAGGGAACGATTGGTTACACACAACTAGGAGAGAAACGAAACGGCAGTTATAAGATTCGAAGGCTGTGAAAAGAAAGCAGTGGTCGCAAAAGGAGTAAAACGGGGTTATAACCTGTCTCCAATTTTATACAACATGTACATTGAGCAAGCACTAAAGGAAAACAAAGGAAAACTAGGAGAATTAATTAGAGTCCGGGGGGAAGAAACAAAAACTGTGATGTTTGCCAAGTACGCACTAATCCTATCAGTGACAGCAAAAGACTTAGAAAACAAGTATAATGGAATGAGCAGTGTCTTGAAAGAAGGAACTAAGATGAACATTAACAAAAGCAGAGGAAGGCTAATGGCATAAGACGTATTAAATACAGCGATGCTGATGGAATTAGGAAATTAGACAGTAAAAGTGATAGACTAGTTTTGACATTTAGACAGTAAAATAAATGATGATGAGCGAAGTAGAGAGGATATAAAATGTAGTTTGGTGATGGCAAAAAAGTGTTTCTGAAGAACAGAAATTCGTTAACATCGGACGTAAATTTAAGTATTAAGAAGTGTTTTCTGAAGGTAAGAATGCTGCAGATTAGATAGAATTGGGGAAAAAAGAAATTAGTTGCATAAACAAACTAAAAAAATGGTTGAAATAGCTCTGAGCACTATGTCACTTAACGTCTGAGGTCATCAATCGCCTAGAACTTAGAACTAATTAAACCTAACTAACCAAAGGACATCACACACATCCATGCTCGAGGCAGGGTCGCTCGGCTCCAGACTGTAGCGGCTAGAACTGCACGGCCACTCCGGCCGGCAAAGTAACTAAAAGAAGAGGTAAGTTGATACTAGACATTCTGAGACAAGAAGGAATCATTGTTTAACGTTGGAGGGAAGCGTGGGGGAAAAATTATTGAGGGAAGCCTAGAGACCAGTAGAGTAAACAGATTCAAATAGATGTAAACTGCAGTAGCTACTCGGATATGAGGTGACTTACACATGATAGAGTAGCATGGAGAGCTGCATCAGGCAACGATTGGGCCCAGAGACCTTAAAAGCAGCAGCAGCAGCAGCAGCAGCAGCAGCAACTAAAACAGTAAGAGACCGTGTCAAAAATTATGGCCAATAGATGGTTACGGCGTGAACGTCTTCACAATAAGTGTGACAGAAAGCGGTGGTAAACAGTATTCTCAAGCCTGTGTATTTTTTCTGTATTTGTTGGCGACAGAGTACGAGTGTTTCCTCTCTGAAACAAGAAACGAGCACTGAGTGTTCTTTATGGTACTTCATATTTCAAGCGAAGACGTTAACTCTTGCCAGCCTGGCTGGTATTTTCCAACAGACCGTAGACCATGTTATGCAGCGTGGTCTCGCTGCCTCCCTTAATCTTTCCCATCGTCAACAACCACACGAAGTGCCTCTGCCCTTGGCAGTACTTCAGTTAAAGCTCCGCGCCAAAGTTTCACCATGAGCTCAAATGCGAAATGTTGGGGTATCGCAAAACCTGAACGTTCGTTCAGGAGAAGCTACCGTCAGGTGTTAACGTTGTTTTACAGTTATGCTCCAAACCACAGAAATTGCGTCCTGAAGAACATGTGGATGGTACCCTTGATTTAGGGGTATAACATCAAAAAATAAAACAAATAAATTAGAGTAAAATTATTTCACCCTTTCCTTTATCCATTCCCGTTTTTAACAACACGATCAGACGCGTTTTTAATTTTGGGTTCGTGGGTGGAGTCTGAAGTTGTGGCACACAGCCGTCCTAGTTAGCTTTTAGGGTGGAAGTGGCGTTTGCACTAGCTTTGTTTTTGTTTTTAGGTTAGATAGGTTTTTGAGGGTAGTATGGAAGATAGAGGCCAACTCCTGAAGATAAAGACGTTTATGGAAAAAAAGTGGTAACGTGTTTAAAGGAAAGTAAAATTTAAAACGGGTAGCGTCTTTGATTAGTAATCAAAACCTCCTCGGTACCTGGTTCGAAACCCGCGACAGCTTACATTTTGATTAATAGCCAGCACTGGCGCCCAAAGACTTCTTGGCATAAGAAGTCACCCTCATTCTGCCAACGGGCTTATCAAAGAGCGTGGAGGAGCGGACGAAGGTTCAGGGCACTATTTTGTCATTGGGGTAGGAAACTGCCACTAAAGGCGGAAGAAAGCAATGATCAACGGCATGAAGATGCACAAAGCAATGGAAACCACTGCATTGATACTCAATGTGTATCCACAGGATATGTGCCCTGTTATTGAAAAAGTGTCATGATTATCTATCCATTGGCAAAAAAATTCCCCCATTCGTATCTGTGGGATAGGACTGCCAAGGGGCATGTCACCACGAGAAAAAGATTGAATAATCAACGAAAGGATAACGTTCTACGAGTCGAGGTGTGGAATGTCAGAAGCTTGAACGTGGTAGGGAAACTAGAAAATCTAAAACGGAGATGCAAAGGCTCAATCTAGATTTAGCAGGGGTTAGTGAAGTGAAGTGGAAAGAAGACAAGGATTTCTGGTCAGATGAGTATAGGTAATATCAAAGCAGCAGAAAAGGGTATAACGGGAGTAGGATTCTTTATGAATAGCAACGTACGGCAGAGAGTGTGTTACTGTGAACAGTTAAGTTGCAGGGTTGTTCTTTTCAGAATCGACAGCAAACCAGCACTGAAAATGATAGTTCAGGTATACATGCTGATGTCTCAAGCTGAAGATGAAGAGATAGAGAAAGTAGATGAGGGTATTGAAAGGGTAATACAGTATGTAAAGGGGGATGAAAATCTACTAGTCACGGAGGACTGGAATGCAGTTGTAGGGGAAGGAGCAGAAGAAAATGTTGCAGGTGAATATGAGCTTGTGACAAGGAATGAGAGAGAAGAAAGACTAATTGAGTTCTGTAATATATTTCAGCTCGTAATAGCGAATACTCTGTTCAAGAAGCACAAGAGGAGGAGGTATACTCGGAAATGGCCGGGTGATACGGGAAGGACATAATGGTCAGACAGAGATTCAGACATAAGATAACGGATTGTAAGGCGTACCCAGGAGCCGATATAGACTCAAACCATAATGTATTAGTGATGAAGAGTAGGTCAAAGTATATGGGATTAGTCAGTAAGAATTAATATGCAAAGAAGTGGGATGCGGAAGTACTAATGAATGATGAGATACGCTTGAAGTTCTCTAAGGCCGTGGATACGGCAATTCGGAATAGGTCAGTAGGCCGTACAGTTGAAGAAAAATGGACACCTCTAGAAGGAGCAATCACAGAAATTGTAAGGAAAAACGTAGGTACAAAGAAGGTAAATACGAAGAAACCATGGGTAACAGACGATATACTTCAGTTGATCGATGAAAGAAGGAAGTTCAAAAATGTCCAGGGAAATTCAGGAATACAGAAATACAAGCCGCTGAGAAACGAAATAAATATTATGTGCAGAGAAGATAAGACGAAAAGGCTGAATGAGATAATGAAGCAATCTAAAAAGAAATGACATTCGGAAGAACTGGCGCTGCATATAGGAAAGTGAAAACGACGTTCGGTTAAATTAAAAAAAGTAAGGGTGGTAACATTAAGAGTGCAACGGGATTCCACTGTTAAATTCAGAGGAGGGACCGGATAGGTGGAAAGCGCACTTTAGACGCCTGTTTGAGGCGGAGTATTTGTACGATGTGATAGAAGAAGAAACAGGAGTCGATTTAGAAGAGATAGGAGATCCAATAATAGATCACAACTTAAAAGAGGTTTGGAGGACTTAAGATCAAATACAGCAGAAGGTATAGATAAGATTCCATCACATTTTATGAAATCATTGGGGGATGTGGCATCAAAACGACTATTAACGTTCGTGTGTAGAATATATGAGTCTGGCGACGTACCATCTGACTTTGGGAAAAAGATCATCCACACAATTTCGAAGACTGCAAGAGCTGACAAGTGCGAGAATTATCGCACAATCAGCTCAACAGCTCATGCATCCTAGTTGCTAACAAGAATAATACACAGAAAAAAAAGGAAAAAAAATTAGGATCTGTTAGATGACGATTAGTTTTGCATCATAAGGGAAAGTAAAGGCACGAGAGAGGCAATTCTGACGTTGCGATTAATAATGAAAGCAAGATTAAAGAAAAATCAAGACACGTTCAAAGCATTTGTCGCCCTGTCGCCCTGCAAAAAGCGTTTGACAGTGTAAAATGGTGCAAGATGTTCGAAATTCTGAGGAAAATAGGGGTAAGCTATACGGAGAGATGGGTAATATACACTATGTACAAGACCCAAGAGGGAATAATAAAACTAGGCGACCAAGACCGAAATGCTCGGATTAAAATGGTGTAAGACAAGGATGTAATCTTTTACCTCTCCTTCTCAATATGTACATCGAAGAAACAAGGATGGAAATAAAAGAAAGATTCAGGAGTGGAATTTTAATCAATGATACGATTCGCTGATGATATTCCTATCCTTAGAGAAAGTGAAGAAGAATTACAGGATTTGCTGAATGGATTGCACAGTCTAATGAGTACAGAATATGGATTGAGAGTAAATCGAAGAAAGACGAAAGTATGAGAAGTGGCAGAAATGTAACAGCGAGAAACTTACCGTCAGGATTGATGGTCACGAAGTAGATGAAGTTAAGGAATTCTGCTATCTATGCAGCAGAATAACCTATGACAGACGGAGCAAGGAGAATATCAAAAGCATACTAGGCATTGCAGAAAAGGGTGTTCTGGCCAAGAGCAAACTACTATCAAAAATTCGAGGAAGAAACTTCTGAGAATGTACATTTGGAGGACAACATTGTATGGTAGTGAAGCAAGGGCTATAGGAAGACCGGAACAGAAGAGAATCGAAGTATTTGAGATGTGGTGCTACAGAAGAATGTTGAAAATTCGGTGGACTGATAACGTAAGGAATGAGGAGGTTCTGCGCAGAATCCGAGCGGAAAGGAATACGTGGAAAACACTGACAAGGAGAAGGGCAGGATAGTAGGGCATCTGTTAAGATATCAGGGAATGACTTCCATGGTACTAGAGCGAGTTGGACTGAGATCAGCTGATCCGATAGTCAACCGATTTTTTTCTGGAGGCAAAATCCTCGATATTTAGGTTCAAACTCCATCTGCGCACTAAGGTGATGACGAATACGTCCCAGAAAACTGTAGACACACCATTGTTGTGGAGCTTCTGTCGTGTTTCAGAGGCCAGGGGAGGCAGCGGTGGAGAGTTGCGCTTTGAGCGGCCTGTGGGACATTCTCGCATATCGCAGTCAATAGCGCACGGCGCGTGTTAAAGACAGGATCCCAGGTCTGAGTCCCAGTAAGGCACACAGTTTTAACTTGTCTCACACTTACTCCTATCAGAAGTTCTCAATACGAATTTTAACCACTTTCTTAGTGCATCTGCATTAGTATTATGGCCGAAGGCCCAAATTTTATTAAATGAAAACTGTGTAAAATCAATATCTGGGCTGGCCAGTATACCAGGTCGCCATTAGTTTATGCACGGCGACTTCGGGTCAACCTTTTATGCGGAATATTAAATACCTTTTGAGGATTATCTCTTGGGAACAACAAGACTGAAACCAATTGGTGCCGTTCCTCCAAGGCTTTATGGACTTGCAAAGATCCACAAGAATGGTGTTGTTTTACGTCCGATAGTAACATCGGCTCTCCAACCTATGATTGTGCCAAACACTTAGCGTCGTTATTAAGGCCTCTAGTGGGAAAATGCGCCCCTCACATACGTAACCTTGTGGACTTCATTGAAAAACTGAAATCACTCAAACTGCACAATTATGTTATGTTAGCCAGTTTCGATGTAGTGTCGTTGTTCACAAAGGTTCCTCTTTCGGAATCATTGTCCCTCATTGGAAAGACTTTCGATAAAAAGATTTCAGCTGAATTTGAACGTGTTTTGACCTCGACATATTTTTATTCAATAACGAATTTTATGAACAGACTGACGGTGTTGTAGTCCTTTGTCGCCCTTGGTGGCCAACTTTCTTTTATGGAGGGCTTCCAGGAGAAAGCGCTGGGATCTGCTAGCTTGAAACCCACATTGTTTTGGAAGTATGTTGATGACACATTTGTAGTGTGGCCAATGGTGAAAACAACCTAAAAGATTTTTTAAATCATCTGAATTCTATCCACAGGTAAGTTCAATTCACAATGGAAATCGAAAAAGATGGATGCCTTCCATTTCTGGATGTGTTGGTATGGCGCAAAGATGATCGCACTTTGGAACATGCAGCGTATCGAAAACCGACCCATACGGGTTTATATTTACGTGCAAGTAGCTACCACCATGTATACGATGAGCGTACTCAGAACTCTAGTAGACAGAGCATACGTCATTGCTGACGAGAGAAGTCTGGAGGACGAGCTTTTACGCCTGAGAAGAGTTTTTGAAGCCAAAAGGTACTTTCTACAGCAGATACATAAGGCAATACAAATGAAGTCAAGAGTGGACATAAGGAAAGCGGAAGAAGACGCGGAGGGTTTTAAATCCATGGCTTTCCTGCCATACGTGGGAAGCCTTTCGTCAAAAATAGAACGGAACCTCAGTAAACACAAAGTAAAAGTGATTTTTCGCCCTCCACCAAAGACTGCGGCACTCCTGGGTTCCGTTAAAGACGATTTGGCGCTTCGGAAGCCTGGGGTTTACAAGATCCCCTGTGAGTGCGGCCGTCCATACATCGGACAGTCGACACGTACAGCCCAGGAGAGCACCGCAGGTACACCCGGCTGTTACAACCTAATAAATCTGCGGCGGCACAGCAGTGTATTGACACTAGGCACTCTATGGTGTAAGGCAATGTATAAATTTTAGCCTCGGCGTCATCTTTCTGGTACTCGGTAGTGAAAGAAGCATTGAAATTCGGTTGGTGGCGAGTTTAATTAATAGAGATAGCGGCTTCAGCTTGGACAAATCATGGAATCCGGCAATTTCTGTAATTAAATCACAAAGACGATGCGACGGTGCAGCTCTCCGTGACACATCGATATCACCGTATGGATCGACTGCGCAGCCATAGATATAATTTCCATACATGTGTTACGTCTCTTTGCCGCCTATCAACGTCTCTGGCGCCTTGTTTATGTTTGGCCGCATACGCAGTGGTTCGGTCCTCGAGTTTAAAAGGACGGAGCAAGTACTGGACCGTTGGTCACCTCGGCGCACTCTCAAGATGGCTGGACGGTATTCAGCCGAAATATTAGAAGAAAAAGCTGAAATTATGCGGCTGCAAGCCCGAAATTTTATAGAACAGTCTTTGCGCCACGAAAACATGAAGATGCACAACACAGTTTCTTGTTGTTCTCTGTTTTCCCATTCATGTTCCTGTGATGTTACATCATCATCAGTGGGTTTTATAAGGCTCTTATGAAGACACAAATCAGTGTTGGATGAAAGTACACGTAACTAAGGGAGAGGATGAAATGGAGGCTGCTCAACGTCTCCTGTCCCTCTGGACCTGGCCACTATGTTCACGAATCAATGTGGATGTCTGTTCGAGAAGAAAAGCGTAATTTATAATGAAATATATAAAGTTGGAAATGTGAGGAAGCATATTTGTTACTATAGCTTAGTTTTGTTGTTGGTGCAGTTGGTGTTTACACAATCATAGCTTCTTAAACTGTGTTCACAAAGCACACTGTTGCAGTGTTTTAATATAATTTCATCTCTTCCACATACTTTTCTCCTGCTGCCAGGGTGGTATTTCAAATGTGTTCTGATCATAGAGTAGGAACATGTATGGAGTGAGCATTCAGATGCGCCAACCGGAATTTCGGTCTCCATATTGCGTCGACTCCAGCAGTCACAAGGATGGGTAGGCGTGAGATCTGCCTACAAGCAATCTGCAGATTGTAAGCACACTACTGGCCATTAAAATTCCTACACAACGAAGATTGCGTGTTACAGACGCGAAATTTAACCGACAGGAAGAAGATGCTGAGATATGCAAATGATTAGCTTTTCAGAGCATTCACACAAGGTTGGCGCCGGTGGCGACACCTACAACGTGCTGAAATGAAGAAAGTTTCCAACCGAATTCTCACACACAAACAGCAGTTGACCAGCGTTGCCTGGTGAAACGTTGTTGCGATGCCTCGTGTAAGGAGGAGAAATGCGTACCATCACGTTTCCGACTTTGATAAAGGTCGGATTGTAGCCTAACGCGATGGCGGTTTATCGTATCGCGACATTGCTGCTCTCGTTGGTCGAGATCCAATGACTGTTGGCAGAATATGGAATCGGTGGGTTCAGGAGGGTAATACGGAACGCCGTGCTGGATCCCAACAGATAGGAGCGCCATCGCTGGTGTACTCAGCGACCAAACTGGGTGCACGAATGGCAAAACATTTTTTCGGCTGAATCCAGGTTTTGTTTACAGCATCATGATGGTCGCATCCGTGTTTGGCGACATCGCGGTGAACACACATTGGAAGCGTGTATTAGTCATCGTCATACTGGCGTATCCACCGCCGTGTTGGTATGGGGTGCCATTGGTTACACGTCTCGGTCACCTCTTGTTTGCATTGACGGCACTTGTAACAGTGGACGTTACATTTCAGATGTGTTACGACCCGAGGCTCTACCCTTAATTCGATCTCTGCGAAACCCTACATTTCAGGATAGAGAAAATGTTCAACTGCTGCCCTGGCCATCACATTCTCCAGATCTCTCACCAATTGGAAACGTCTGGTAAATGGTGGCTGAGCTCGCCTCAATACTCCAGTCACCACTCTTGATGAACTGTAGTATTGTGTTGAAGCTGCATGGGCAGCTGTATCTGTACACGCCATCCAAGCACTGTTTGACTCAATGCCCAGGCGTATCAAGGCCGTTATTAGGGCCAGAGGTGGTTGTTCTGGGTACTGATTTCTTAGGATCTATGCATCCAAATTGCGTGAAAATGTAATCACATGGAAGTTCCAGTATAATGTATCTGTCCAATGAATACCCGTTTATCATCTGCATTTGTTCTTGGTGTAGCAATTTTAATGGCCAGTAGTGTGCCATTACATCGTTAGTACTGATAGGCCTGTTCAAAAGTATCATGCACTTTGTACATGCGTTTCACAGGCATCTTAATTACTGGATACCTGGAATAGCCTTGATTTACAGGTTTGATGGTGATTTCGGTTTGGAGGAAGGGGGAGGGGGAGGGGGGAGGGTGGAGGGGGAAGCAAACAACGAAGTCATCGGTCCCATCGGATTAGGGAAGCATGGGGAAGGAAGTGGGCCGTGATATTTCAAATGAACCATCCCGGCATTTGCCTGAAGCTATTTAGGGAAATCTCTGAGAACCTAAATGAGGATGGCCGGATGCGGGTTGGAACCGTTGTGCTTCCGAATGCTGGTACAGTGTGCTAACCACTGTGCCACATCGCTCGATTTGGTTTAAATCTTGTAGGAGATAAATATAAGAGCATTTCGTTAGTTTGGATCACGTGTGAGAGCCCTGATGTTGACTTTTGTCGTTATAAGAAAAGATGGAAGAGCTATAGCTTTTTTTTAGGCTTGACTGATTGGCAACGCAATTCCAGACTACCGGATTTATCTACCTCTCCTCTCTCTAATATATGGGCATGACGTCACATAAATTAGCACTATGGCATTAACTCTTTATTGAATTGTCTCGATTTTCAAAAATAGTTCAAATGGCTCTGACCACTATGGGACTTAACATCTGAGGTCATCAGTCCTCTAGAACTAAAAACTACTTTAACCTAACTAACTTAAGGGTATCATACACTTCCATGGCCGAGGCAGGATTCATACCTGCGACCGCAGCGCTCGCGGGGTTCCAGACCGTAGCGCCTAGAACCGCTCGGCCACACCGGCCGGCTGTCTCGATTTTAATTAGTACCTTAACTTGCTCTTTCTGGTATGATAACTATGTGGTACTTACGTTTGAAAACAACTTGTCCTACTTTAACTTATAACTCTTTGCATTCCTAGCAGCAACAGTTACCTGTTATTGCTGCTAGTAATAAATAATCTGTAAAAACGGGGTAACTAAGTGCTGTGTTATTGTTTCAGTCAGAGCTCAATTCGTAAGCAAACAGCTTTATACGTAGCACAAAGTATCCTACCAAGGTTCACCACGTGTCTGGACGTACAAGGCTTCTAACAAATAGAGAGACAAATAGGAATTAATAACGCAACCGCCTAATAACAAATCTTGAACCTTTCCCAGTGACCAACCTAGGGGTGAATTTATTTTGAAGCTATTAATTTTATTTTGAGCTTCATAATATTTCAACTGTCTTTTGAATCGCTAGTAATAATTAGAAAAGAAAGAAGACCAGAATAAACAGATTTCGGAGGTGCTGAGGAACTGAAATTGGATTTCAGTTTGGGTCATTCTAAAAGAGTTTATGACGTTTTCATAGCGGTAACTGTTAAAAAGAACATAAAGTTCCATAGCGCTTCATCTTCACCTTGTGGGAGCGCAAGGATAAAGGGTCAGCCACTTTCCACTGCTGCAGCTGAAGCAGAACCATAAACTCATATCTGCGAAATATGAGGTCAGTTCGCTGAGCGCCGGAGCCGTGTTGTCGTGGGCGCCTTGCCACGGTTCTCGCGGCTCTCCCCGTCGGAGGTTAGAGTCCTCCCCCGGGCATGGGTGTGTGTGTTGTCCTTAGCGTAAGTTAGTTTAAGTTAGATTAAGTAGTTTGGTCCCATAGGAACTTATAGGAACTTACCTCAAATTTGCAAAAAAAAAAAAAAAAAAAAAAAAAAAAAAAAAAAAAAAACCATGAGGTCAGTTCGCTGTATCACGAGAGGTGGTCATTAGCCTCCGATGCTTCCCGTGAACTGCAGAGGCCGTATTTCTTTGGGGTCGGAATCTCACTGAAGTGCAGCGTCTCCTAGGCCGTACAAGTCCGAAGCGTACGCGTCTCCACCTTCATTCTCTGATTCGCTACGCTGGATGCACATTGTCCGACGCCACCTTGTAGCTAATCACAGTTTGGCTGCTCACTATTTTGAGCAGAACGTCACAGCGTCATTCGCACACACACGACAACGTTTTCACACGGCGTCCGAGTCTACGTCGCGCCTCTGCTGAACACTGACAGTTCTGGGAATGTGGTAACAAATCACCACAAGCACCCGCTACGTCCCATGAATCATGATCACATGCGTTCAGCCCTCTGCCTCTAGGGTGACTACACACTCTCTCGCGGGTTCAGTATGAGTGTCGATTTGTTTTATAGGTACTTGGTATGTTTTTATATAGATACTATTTATACCTGTTTCATATCTCTGTCGATGTACCCGGTGTTGATTGGTATTGACTTATTTTCAGTGAAGGCTGCTCTTTGATCATGTTTGTAGCTCCAGTCTCAAAATATATCACATTGTTAACGATTAACTACTTTTTGATTCGAGTTGTAATCCCTGTTCGCTCCCTTAAGTGTGCCAGTTAATCAGAAACTCCAGCATGTAGGTAATGAGCCGATGGGTTCCACGGTGGAGACTGGGCAAGATGTTAATTTAAATCCCAGCAGCATGTTATTGTTACCTGCCGTCTGCTGCCGGCCACTAGGAACGGGGTGATACGAAGCCACCCAACTATTTATTTATATACTTATTTTTTTTATTTTACACGTTTAGTTCCGTAGTACCGAATTGAGGAGCAAATCGCGAAGGTTGTGGAACGTGTAAGTACATGAAATTACAACGGAAAAGTAATAACAGATGAAGTAAAATGTTTATGAACCAGAAAAAAGACAAGCCATGAGATTATGTAAACGTATTCAGCAATATAACACAGGAATCAGCTTAATTGTTCAAGGAACTCCTTGAAAGAATAGAAGGCTCCTTAACAGAATAGAAGGAGTGACCTATGAGGAAACTGTTCAGTTTCGATTTGAAAGCTCGTGGATTACGGCTAAGATTTTTGAATTCTTGTGGTAGTCTAATTGAAAATGGATCCAGCAGTATACTGCACACCTTTCTGCACAAGCGTCAAGGAAGTGGGATCCAAATGGAGACTGGATTTTCGCCTACTACTGAGTGATAGCTACTAATTCTTGGAAATAATCTGATATTGTTAATAAAATAGCAGCGGTAAAGAATATATGTATTGAGAGGCCAATGTCAGAATGCCCAGACTAATGAACATAGCTCGAAAAGAGGTTCGCGAACTTGCGCTGCGGGTTGCCGGAACTTCTTGTTTCTGGGCCAAAATTATCATTTGAGAATGGGAAGAGTTACATGAAAATATAATACCACACGCTGTGAGGTAACGGGCGAGTTGCGGCGCCCTGAAAATGTTCTGACCGAGCTTGGGGCCTGCCGCCGGGTCTCGGCCACCGCGTGGTGCTGAACGTCAGCTGACGCCGCACGACGGCCGGTCCGTGCAGCACGTGGCTGCCAATTCCACGGTGGTGCTGAACGTCAGCTGACGCCGCACGACGGCCGGTCCGTGCAGCACGTGGCTGCCAATTCCACGGTGGTGCTGAACGTCAGCTGACGCCGCACGACGGCCGGTCCGTGCAGCACGTGGCTGCCAATTCCACGGTGGTGCTGAACGTCAGCTGACGCCGCACGACGGCCGGTCCGTGCAGCACGTGGCTGCCAATTCCACGGTGGTGCTGAACGTCAGCTGACGCCGCACGACGGCCGGTCCGTGCAGCACGTGGCTGCCAATTCCACGGTGGTGCTGAACGTCAGCTGACGCCGCACGACGGCCGGTCCGTGCAGCACGTGGCTGCCAATTCCACGGTGGTGCTGAACGTCAGCTGACGCCGCACGACGGCCGGTCCGTGCAGCACGTGGCTGCCAATTCCACGGTGGTGCTGAACGTCAGCTGACGCCGCACGACGGCCGGTCCGTGCAGCACGTGGCTGCCAATTCCACGGTGGTGCTGAACGTCAGCTGACGCCGCACGACGGCCGGTCCGTGCAGCACCTGGCTACCAATTCCACGGTGGTGCTGAACGTCAGCTGACGCCGCACGACGGCCGGTCCGTGCAGCACGTGGCTGCCAATTCCACGGTGGTGCTGAACGTCAGCTGACGCCGCACGACGGCCGGTCCGTGCAGCACGTGGCTGCCAATTCCACGGCGGCGCTGTGCGCCGGGAGGGCCCAAGATGGCGGACTTTGTGAAACCTTAATGGCACACATTTCACAGTTCGTACAGAAATTAATAGTAGCCAGATCAATCATGATACGTCAAAAAGAAACAAGTACGTTTCTGATGGTGTAATCAGATTTTCAATATATTTATTAGTTTAAAGATTAGTATCTGACTATAAATTATACAAGTAACACCCAGCCACGAATTTCAAAATTTAAACGCTTTATCCGTGTTCGTCGATCGACGTGTCTGAGCAAAGCTATTAGTGTAAACCTAAATTGGTATGAATTATAGTCATGTAACTTGAGTAGTAGATGATTTATTGGAGGTCAAAGTGGCCGACTACTATAAATCGTGTCAGGCCATAAGTACTCCAAAGTTACGCGAAAAAACGGTAGCAGCAAGTTTATAAATATATTTATTCATCTATGTCTTTGTTTACATCCGATATATAATATTCATGAAGAAATTGGTTAAATATTTACTGTGTTTCGAAAGCACGGAGGCATTAGGCTACTGGCCTACCTTTTGTTGCTATTCCTTTGATATATATTTATTTAAGTTGTTTATGTATTTAATAATGTGTATTAGAGCGTGTTTATGGTCCAGCCATAGGAATATTTATTTAATTTCAAGTTATTTAAATGTAAATCCAGTACTTCGAATGTGTTTCATTATGTTTGTGTGGGTGCGTTGGCATGATGACATATTTAATTGCAATCTTTCATTTACAATTTATATGTTACATTCATAATTCGCAATTGCCGAGCGACAGGAACCTTTGACTATTCGATTCATGTGTGGATTCTTATCATATACTGTAGAGCAACCACGTATCCCATCCCCTAGATAACTAAACCAGCCAAACCTTTCAATATTGCAACTCTGAGACGGAGGGTGCGTAGTTATTGGAAAGCCCGCAACTTGGGAACCGAATGAAAACAAGCAAAGAAGACTAATTTTCGTGCTGAACTATCACATACTTCAGATACCCTTCGAATAGTAAAAATTGACGTTCGACAGATGTACAGTACTGGTCGATCGCAATATTATTGCGCCTGGGTGTGAGGACGATTCGGTTGGCTTATCGAGAGTTTTTATCGTGATATTTCATGAGGGCACTCTGAACCTATTGATGGTATATACACATCTCTACTGAAAGAATTCACAATGCGATGCGTTTTCCTTAATCACCTTTGTACTTGTTTACTGTAACGTCATCGCTTGTTTCCGATAATGGCCACGGGACGCCAAGTGACTAATATCGTGGTCGTGTAGTACGTTATGGTCATTCCACAGACATTCCTACTTTGTGAAAGTGGCAGTACTTTGTAGTGTGTGTGTGTGTGTGTGTGTGTGTGTGTGAGAGAGAGAGAGAGAGAGAGAGAGAGAGATGGGCAGTCACCATCGACGCTGCTCGCTTCTCAGTCTTCAGACCTGAAGTGCGCTGTGGCGTGTTTTCGCAGTTCCCAAGGCGTACAAGCCGCCGGAGTTCGTGGAGCCTCTGCGGGCGCTGCTGTCGGCGGCGGGCACGGTGTCCCTGGAGTGCAAGGTGGTGGGCGTGCCGACGCCGGCGCTGCGCTGGCTCAAGGACGGCAAGGAGATCCGCGCCGGGGACGTGCTGGCGCTCACCGCAGACCCCGCGTCGCTGGGCACCTACACCTGCGAGGCCAGCAACTGCATGGGCCGCGCCACCTCCTCCTCGCGCGTCATCGTAGAGGGCGACGCCGCCGACAGGTACCCTGCCTGCTGGTCCACTGCTACTCACTACTCCTTGTACCAAACTGCAACTTAAGTTCCCTATTCCAAACATTTACCAGCCACTTTCAGCCGAGCCCGATGCTGGGTGTAGAACGTGACTTATACTGTCCGACACAGGACGGTTTCTAAACGAGACACATTCCAGCCGAGCCCAGCGCTTACACCTGCAGCTTACAGCTGCACTTCCCCAAGCCACCTTTTCTGTCTGTGGATAGTTCACGTATCATTAACACACACTTTCCGCAAGTTCTAGTGGCGAATGGTCCATTGTTCGGTGGGAAGAACGATTTAAAAGAATTGTCACTTATTCTTCAGCCTCAGTTGTATACATGTCGCGTTTCGATCTCTACATCTACAAGTCACTCTGCAAGTCACCCAACGGTGTGTGGCGGAAGGCACTTTACGTGCCACTGTCATTACCTCGCTTTCCTGTTTCAGTCGCGGATGGTTCGCGGCAAGAACGACTGCCGGAAAGCCTCCGTGCGCGCTCCAATCTCTCTAATTTTACATTCGTGATCTCCTCGGAAGGTATAAGTAGGGGCAAGCAATATATTCGGTACCTCATCCAGAAACGCACGCTCTCGAAACCTGGACAGCAAGCTACACTGCGATGCAGAACGCCTCCCTTGCAGAGTCGAGTTTGGTAAACATCTCCGTATCGCTATCACGCATACCAAATAACCCTGTGACGAAACGCGCCGCTCTTCTTTGGATCTTCTCTATCTCCTCTATCAACCCGACCTGGTACGAATCCCACACTGATGAATAATACTCAAGCATAGGTCTAAAGAGTGTTTTGTAAGCCACCTCCTTTGTTGATGGACTACATTTTCCAAGGACTCTCCCAATGAATCTCAACCTGGCACCCACCTTACCAACAATTAATTTTTTATGATCGTTCCACTTCAAATCGTTCCGTACGCATACTTCCAGATATTTTACAGAAGTAACTGCTCCAGTGTTTGTTCCGCTATCATATAGTCATACAATGAAGGATCCTTTTTTCTATATATTCGCGATACATTACATTTGTCTATGTTAAGGGTCAGTTACTATTCCCTGCACCAACTGCCTATCCCCTTCAGATCTTCCTGCATTTAGCGGCAATTTTCTGATGCTGCAACTTCTCTGTATACTACAGCATCATCCGCGAAAAGCCGGATCATCTTCAGAGCCATGTAGTTGCGTCAGCAACCCGTCATGTGTGTGTCAGAATATCATGTCGCAGTACTCTGGTACGTAATTTTGACACTGACACAACGGTCTGATGAACTTGTTACACAGTTGTTGCACCTTTTCCAGTACATTCAAAAAGAAATCACGTGGAAGACAGTCAAACCAACTCTCAGCGGCATGTTTGATTTCTTCAGTGTCGTAAAAATGACGGCCATTCGTGTGTTTCTTCCGGTTAGGAAAAGAATGGTAGTCTGAACGGACCAAGTCAGTTGAACTGATGGATGGATTGACCAATTGGAAACGAATAACCTTCAGTTTCGCTGTCAAAACTTCGGACGTACTAGCCGTTCGCTCTAGGAAAACTCCCGCCGCGTTGGATGGTGTCAGTAATTGTTTACATAGATATCGAATGGTTTAGGTGGGTACTCACATCTCCCTTAAAGCAGTCAGTTTAGTCAGCTTTAGATAGCACACGACACTGTATACTGTGCCTCTACTCGTTAACGAAATTATTTTATTGATTGGCGACTCCATAGAGTGCTGTGTGCACAGCAACCATACACGTCAAATTAGAGAGGTCACAGTTTGCCGTTATATTGGTGGTTTATTGACAGAAAAATCGCTTTTCAATCACATAGTGATCATCTTCTTTGCTACGGTGTGTAAATTAAACTCATAGGCACTGGTTATTATCAGTATCGAAGAGTTATGAATCTATAATTATTTTGATAGTTTCATAAGCTTTGGTTACTGATAATAACTTGACACCAGTGCCTATGAGTTTAATTTGTCCACCACAGCATTGAAGATTGAAAATCGATTCTGCTGTCAATAAACCATCAATATCACGGCCAACGCTGACCTCCTCAATAATTTCACGAAAATATTTCGTTATGTTCAAATATAGTGGATATCCTCTGCACATGATGATAACAATAACAGTTAAAACTGAGCTCAAAAGGCCTTGAAGGCGCAACGGCACTGACCGACCGCCCTGTCACCTTCAGGCTGTAGGCGTCACTGGATATTGGTGTGGAGGTGCAAGTGGTCATGACGCCGCTCTCCCAGCCGATGATAGTTTTCGTAACCAAAACCGCTGCTTCTGAATCAAGTAACTCCTCAACTGGTCGAGTGCACCTCGTTTACCAACACGGCTCGCCTGCGTTGCGTTAATATGGAAACAATGTGACCATAATAAAGTCAGTGTAGCAGCGCACATTATAAAGGCAAACGTTGATAGCGATGGGAAACAAATGAGTGTCGGCGCGAAGTCACACGTCGACTTTTGTCGGAACGGCCGGTCCCATCGGCCACTGCAGCAAGAATCGTCTGAGGCTGAACAGGTAATGTGCGATGGTACAGTGTCCTGCTATGTAAGGACGCCTTTGGTCATATTTCCACAGCGCTTCCGCTTTGGTTGCTACAGGTGACTGCAGTAATACTCTATGAATACAGCTCTAAAGTAGGGAGTCCAGCAACAGAGTACTGTCTTTGTCCTAAAATACAGATGCTATGACCTGTGTCTAACGACGTAAGTCGCAGGGACCCGATAGACACCATTCCCTTCAGTGTTACCTACTCTTGACACTATAAATCTGCTGCCCTGTGTCATTATTAGTCATTGATGTAGTCAAAAAGTCATGCCTTGCGGCCCTGCGTCGGAACGGGAGAAAATAGCTCTAGATATCTCAACTTTCTCTGTTCGCTTTTCAAGTATTTGGCTACCTACTTCGCAGCGAGCTATCACATGACTAGGATTTTATTAATAAAGAAACATAAACGCTTTCAGAACTTGAGCATTACCTCGGGTGTCTTTTTGGTGGATATTCGCACGTCCCCAGCAGTTAACGTAACGACTGCATTGCTTTTGCTGGGTCTGTTGGTGCTGTAAGTAGTGCGTTGCAGTGTTTATCATCAACGGTGGAATACCCATTCAATATTTTACTCGGGAAAACAAAAATTTCATGGCGTCCTTTAACTCCCCAGTCGCGAAACTTGTTTGTACATCTCATATCTAGCGTTCTAAGTCAATTTGTAAATAGTTTTAAGACCGGGAAAAGTAGATATTGTGCACTTGGATATAAAGCTATCGAGTTTTACTGTGATACCAAATTCAGTTTTGAATTGTAACTGTAAAAAACAAAGCTAGCAATATTTCAACTTCCCTCGTGAATGTTGGAAAGTATAGGCTCACATGCACTAATATCTGTGGACGTGTTTCACACGTTATAGGTACTAACGACTGATGACCTGTCATTTGTGTAATTAATAACTGCACGATGTTTGGTTTAGTATTTATTTCCTGGTTTTTGTACTTGTAGCAGGGATAACATCCAAATCTGTCGGGTATTGTCATCTAGTCGAAAAAAATAGTGCGGTCCTCTTTAGTATCTATCGTAGACATTGTTTTGTTATGGTTTTAGGGCGCAAAACTGCTATGGGCATTAGCGTCCGATCAACCGTTGACGCTGGATGGTTGCGAAATATTGTTGGAAGAATCTTAAAGATATTGTTAGGCAATGAATGAAATGGAAGATAACAAGTTGATGAGTTGAAGGATCAATGGTATAAACCTTTTAGGGGTTGTGCAGCGTGTTTTGAGGAACAAATTGAGGATAGTAACCTACATCGGGAGAAGTAACGCAGCGACTCTACAGAGCGTCGAAGTGGCAGGGGCTGGCCCCTGCAGCTATGTTACCCCTCCGGCAGTTACCGCAAGGTGGCAACCTAAGCTGTCGGAGAGCAGGGAGCGTGGCTGACAGCTATCACACCGTCGGGCGTACATCGTACGGGGCGACGTTTGCTGCCGGAGTGGTGACCTAACGCCAAGTGTTGACCGTCGAAGTTTGTCCGTATCGGTTTGTTACACTTTTTAACGTAGAGATACGTTCAGAACAGGGGCTGTGTCATGATACAGTAAATAAAATGAATGGAATGAATTCTGGGTGGGCGTTGACTAGTGATAGTGCAAAATTTCGCTAATATCGATAAAGTATAATCATCAGTAATTTTGTATTAATGGAGAGTAAAAGCATCATTTTTTTGTACATACAGTATGGCACATCTTATAATTTAGATTTTATAATTTAGGGAAAGGATTTCACTGTATGACAAATATAGTAAATAATTCACATTTGTGTTAATTGAAAAAACCGCAATTTATTTTCATGCAGTAAGTTGAAATTTTAAGGCTTTGGGAATCAAAGACTAGTTCTGTCAAAGCTATGGTGCTCTTAAGTGCGTGTGTCATATTTTCTTAAAAACTGACTTCTAAAAATATGTTATTAATACACAAAATAACAAATTGGTAAATGTTCCTGTTTGACTGTTGCAGCAACTGAATAATTAATAGAATAATATTTGTTTAGATCTTTTATTTTGAATAGTGTGGAAGTACAGTGGACCAAAGACAAAAATTACATATAATTTAGTATATAACATAAATTTCAATATTCATTCCCCTTTGTAATCCATGTTTCCCAAATGTTTTTCACATATAGGTCGAAATTCACTCATTCTACGGGAAAAGTTTCAATTCAATACCTTGTTAGATTTCAAGTTATTTGTTATGCTACCGGCTATGACGTCTAGGTCTCCTCAATGCTGATTGGTATTCGAAGTTCAGTGGATGGATGGAGTCCAAGTACAATATGTGTAGATAATAAGATGAATATATGCAATTGGTTATATCATCGTCTCTAAACTATTTATCAGACACTTCCAAAATGTACAAAAATGCGAAATATAATCTGTGTGTACACTACGCACTCCACCAGAGGGCGCCGCCTTTAGGTTGCTCTACACGGAAGTTGAGGCGCCCACTGTGAACACAGATGTGAACCACTCGCGCACACATCGAGCACACATCGAGGATGGGGCATGTATCCTACACCCGTGCCTCTACTTGCTTGTGTGCGGCAACAGCATTCGCACGGCGACCAGGCGTAACGTGTTCACGTGTAAACGCACCTTCGATATCACAATGTGGTGCGTCTTCTATGAAAAAGACCAGTGTCAATGGACCCCTCTCCAGTCAGCATTTTAACAGAATGACGCCAACACACAGGTGAATCATCTTTGGAGTCAGTGAAACCTGTTAGGGGCGCCAAAGCTTATCAGGGAGCACTTTCAGTACAACGCAGCGTTACACACAACGTACGCCTGCTTTCACAACGGCTTCTTCATACATGAATTTACTGTCCAAACTGTGTTTCTATAGGAAATGAGATGTAGAGTAAAACGTACTGCAGCTTGTGACTTACTGTTGCAGCTTTCGCGCAGCTGGGCCGCCTCCTGTGTTCGTCAAAGAACTGCAGCCCGCCAAGTGTCGCATTGGGGATCCTTTGACGCTTTCCTGCCAAGGTAAGTGCGTTCTGGCATAATTTTTAGGATGACCCAAAAACTGTGTGAACTTATACAGGATTGTCACCAACCATATAGATTAATTCCGGAAGGCAGCTGGTGTTGCGCACACTGAGGTGACAAAAGTCCTCGGATACCTCCTAATATCGTGTCGGATCTTCCTCTGCTCGGTATACGAGATTTGTCCGGAAAATACGTATAAAAGTTGAATAATAACTTTATTTTACAATTATTCAGGTATTGCAATATGGTTTCCTTCAAAGTACTCGCCCTGGGACGCGATGCACTTCTGCCAACGCCGTTTCCACTGTTGATAACATTGCTCAAAGTCTTCAGTTGTGATATTGTTCAGTTGCCGTGTCGTTTCCGCCTTGATGGCTTCCACATCTCCCACGTGCCGCCCCTGAAGCACCATTTTGCATTTCGGGAACATGAAGAAGTTACACGGGGCTAAAGCGGGTGAATAAGGCGGGTGGTCTGCCACGGTGACTGAGCTTCGGGCCAAAACCTCGAGCGACGTGTGAGCGGGAGCATTGTCGTGATGAAGGATCCACCTGCCCCCTTTTGCCAACTCCGGTCGAACTCGGGCCACACGAGTTCTGAGACGTGTCAGAACTTCAACGTAAAAATTTCCGTTCACTCTCTGGCCGGGAGGGACAAATTCCTTGTGAACAATGCCCCTAGAAAGAAAACATTCAACATTGTCTTCACAATGGACCTGAGCTCCACATCGAATTCGTAAAACCAGGACTCGTCTCCAGTGATGACTCGGTTGAGAAAGTCCCCTCGTTCCTCTGCTTCCAACCAATCCTCAAAGCACTCAACCCTCTTTGCTTTCTGTTCTGGCGTCAAGAGCTTCGGTACGATTTTCGCACACAATTTCTTCGTTTCAAGTTTTTGTGTCACTATTTCGTTAACGATTGTTTTGGGGATTGACAGCTCGTCAGCAATCATTCTGACTGTCAATCTACGGTCTTTAACAATACAAGCCCGAATTCGTTCAACATTTGCATCGGAACGCGATGTCGACGGGCGTCCTGGGCGAGGGTTATCGTTCACTTCTTCTCTGTCATCCCGGAACCTTTTTAACCACTTGTTCACAGTTGGTTCCTTCAGAGAATTGTCTCCGTAAACATGTTTCAAACACTCAAAAATCTGACGACAATTCTTGCCAAGCTTTGCAAGAAACTTGATGTTGACGCGCTGATCCTCAACCAGAGAGAGCTCCAAGCCGACGGCAGGTGAAAAAGGGTAACTGTCAACAAGCTGCCGCACACTCCCACCTTCAGGCAGAGTGATCTGACTCGAACTGAGCGTTGATGGGATTGATTACAGCAGTAGTCGTTGGAAGCCCGTTACAGAAACATTGAGCCATGCTGCCTCTATAGCTGTCCATAATTGCGAAAGTGTTGCCGGTGTAGGATTTTGTGCGCGAAATGACTTCTCAATTATGTCCCGTAATTTTTATATGAGATTCATGTCGGGCGACCTGAGTGGCCAAATCATTCACTCGGACTGGCAAGAATGTTCTTCAAACCAATCGCGAACATTTGCAGCCCATTGACATGGTGCATTGTCACCCATAAAAATCTCATCATTGTTTGGGAACATTAGGTCCGTGACCGGCTGGAAATGGTCTCCAGCCAGTGGTCGGTTCAGTTCGACTGGAGTACCCAGTCCATTCCACTTACAGACAGCACACACCATTATGGAACCGTCACCAGCTTGCACTGTGCCTTATTGACATCTTGGGGCCACGGCTTCGTGAGGTCTCCGAGATACTCGGACACTACCATTGGCTCTTACCAGATGAAACCAGGTCACGGTCTTGCAGTCGTCTACGTCCCAACCGATATGGTCACGAGCCCAGGAGAGGCGCTGCAGGCGATGTCGTGATGTTGGCAAAGGCACTCGCATCGGCCGCCAGCTGCCTTAACTCATTATCGCAAAATTTATCCTTACTGTGCCAACGGATACGTTCGTTGTACATTCCACATTGACGTCTGTGGTTATTTCATGCAGTGTTGCCGGTCTGTTACCACTGACAACTCTACTCCTCTCGGTCGTTAAGTGAAGGCCGTCGGCCACTGCGTTGTCCGCGGTGCGACCTGTCCTGAAATTCTGTATTCCCGGCACACTCTTGATACTGCGGGTCTCGGAATACTGAATTCCCTAACGATTTCCTGAAATGGAATGTGACACGCTACTCGCTCCAACTACGCGTTTGGACACTGTTAATTCCCGTCGTGGGCCCATACTGATGCCGCAGACGTTTTTACACGAATCACCCGATTACAAATGACTTCTCCGCCGATGCGCTGCCCTTTTATACCTTGTGTAAGCGATACTACTGCCCTCTTTATATGTGCGTCTCCCTATCCCATGACTTTTGTCACCTCATTGTAATTGCTTTAGTTGTACGAAATTGTTTTTAAATGCAGAATTACGTAATACTTATGTACTAGAGACACATTCATCACTACGTGGGTGAGATGATAATAGTATAACCGTTTGATTGAAAAATTATGTAGTCACTCTGTATTGCCGTCACTATGTCGATTCTTTTAGATGTAGTTGTGGTGTGATGTGGCTGTAGAATTATCTAATACCTGCTGGTAACATCCCTGTGAATTCAAAGAATTACGAAACCTCTTAGGTCTGTCCTAAGCAATACGCTTCAGTTTAGAAGTGATACAAATCAACTTCTTTGAAGTCAGCTTCACTCACAGGCTTTGTGGGATAGCTGTTTAATAAACAGTTGTACCAAATGATAAATGTTCAAGAAAATGCACTTATTTTCCGTCGGTCGATTTCTATATCTCAAACTAACCGGTTTCAGGTAGCGTCTCCCACCTTCAGAAAATTTCTCGTAGCTGGAGAATAATAAGTCTTAACGGAACACCACCAGTTGAGTATATGACAGTGAAACGACTAACGTTTCGTGGGACGTACTAACGTCTTTGTTCACTTTATCTCCTTGGGTCAAAGGCTTTGTATATGGCTGGAGGGCAGACTCATACCCTGTTGTTTTTCTGTTAACTGTCTATTACTCGATTAAACTGCAGGCAGCATTATTGGTGAAATGAAAGAATGTGCTTAATTGAAGCCGGATGGTGTTCTAAAATTAAAATGTTCATTAACATCTTTCTTAATATCGCCAAAGCGACAACATGATGATTCACTTGCTGGATCAAGAGCGCACCATGTGTGGCACACCACATTGGAATTCAAACCAAATATTCTAAAATAGTCTGTCGATAACTTTTCAAAATCCACGAAGCTATGTGGAAATTTCAGAAGTGTTTGAACACCACACTGCATTTAAGAGTGAAAGTTCCGAACTTACACAGTATTTACCAAGTCTGATGACTCTCTGAAGTTGAGAATTAAAAGTCCGCAATCGCTTCTTTTCCGAGTCCACAAAAGCTACAACTCTCCATTCTAAACACTTTAATCTCGGCTGACGCGCTGCTGATCGGCACACGTCCGTACTGGCCGATGTCTTAGACCATCCCCTTATATACATTCGATCTGCCGTTGCAAACCCCACAACATTACATATACTGTACATATTACTATTAAAAGTGCAGGCATAAACACTTTCCGTCACTCGTGCTTTCGTGCTGATTTTTATGAGTAATGAAAATATCAGTTTCATTGTCCTTCTATCAAAAATATCTCGTAATGATTTCCGATTGTGGCCCGTGAACCTCATAACTTATAAAAATCAGTTTAAGTCATTGCTATCATAAATATTACATATTAATTAGACCTAGAATTTGAGCAGTTTTTCCATGGTCACATTAATTTATTTTCTTTTGTAAGGATTCTTTTATTTTGGGTTATTAGCACCTTATTTGATGAGATGGTCAAAATTAATATTATTCGCTATTATCTGTATAAACATAATGAGACTCAAACGTATTGAGATTGTTATTGTAGTCTACTATCTAATATTGTCGAAGTACTTACCATTGTGCAATTTACTTTGCCCTACTCGTATATTGCGTTTTTTTTAAACTTCGGAATCAACACTCCGGTTTATTACTCAAACTATAATGCTTTAATAGAAATTCTAAATACGTTCCTCCTATAGTGCTATTCAAGCGCTGTGTGGTGTCAATTTGTTCTTTAAGATTGCCTACGGCGTTCAGAAGTTGTTAATTTTTAAAGATAATTGGTTACTTGCAGAATCGGTGGTCAGTGATGCAAACGAGATTTTCGTTCTCCGTTATGGGCTTTGAAACTAGTCTGCAGATTAAAACTGTGTACTGAACCCGGAATCTTCGTCTTTGACGAGGAAATGCTCTACCGTCTGAGCTATACAGGCGTGACTCATCTAGTGCCAAACCTCCCCCCCCCCCCTCCCTCACTCCTCTCCCTCAAAGCTTCACTTCCGCCAGTACCTCTCTCCTATGATTTTACACTCCCGCGCAGTATCCTGCCTTCCAGGGCACCTAGTCCCACAAGGTGTACTTGTGAGCTTGTATGAAATTTGGAAGGTAGGAGTACTGGAAGAAGTGAAGCTGTAACGGCTAATGGTGAGTCGTGCCTTGTTGGTAGAGCATTTGCCTGCGAAAGACAAAGGTTCCGCGTTCAAGGTTTAGGTTTCTGGAGGAAGTTTGAAGCCAGCGCATACTGGAGTGACAGTTCGTCCATGAAATGTGTCAACTGATTGTACAGTAGGTATACAGGGTGGTCCATTGATTGTGACTGGGCCAAATATTTCACGAAATAAGCATCAAACGAAAAAAATACAAAGAACGTAACTTGTCTAACTTGAAGGGGGAAACCAGATGGCGCTATGGTTGGCCCCCTAGATGGCGCTGCCATAAGTCAAACAGATGTCAACTGCATTTTTTAAAAATAGGAACCCCCATTTTATTACATATTCGTGTAGTACGCAAAGAAATATGAATGTTTTAGTTGGAACACTTTTTTCGCTTTGTGATAGACGGCGCTGTAATAGTCTCAAAAACGTGGTATCACGTAACATTCGGGCCGGCCGCAGTGGCCATGCGGTTCTAGGCGCTGCAGTCTAGAGCTGGGCGACCGCTACGGTCGCAGGTTCGAATTCTGCCTCGGGCATGGATGTGTGTGATGTCCTTAGGTTATTTAGGTTTAATTAGTTCTAAGTTCTAGGCGACTGATGACCTCAGAAGTTAAGTCGCATAGTGCTCAGAGCCATTTGAACCATTTTGAACGTAACATTCCACCAGTGCGGACGGTATTTGCTTCGTGATACATTATCCGTGTTGAAATGGACCACTTACCAATTGCGGAAAAGGTCGATATCGTGCTGATGTATGGCTGTTGTGGTCAAAATGCCCAACGGGCATGTGCTATGTATGCTGCTCGGTATCCTGGACGACATAATGCAAGTTTCCGGACCGTTCGCCGGATAGTTACGTTATTTAAGGAAACAGGAAGTGTTCAGCCACGTGTGAAACGTCAACCACGACCTGCCACAAACGATGATGCCCAAGCAGGTGTTTTAGCTGCTGTCGCGGCTAATCCGCACATCAGTAGCAGACAAATTGCGCGAGAATTGGGAATCTCAAAACCGTCGGTGCTGAGAATGCTACATCAACATCGATTGCACCCGTACCATATTTCTATGCACCAGGAATTGCACGGCGACGACTTTGAACGTCGTGTACAGTTCTGCCACTGGGCACAAGAGAAATTACGGGACGATGACAGATTTTTTGCACGCATTCTATTTAGCGACGAGGTGTCATTCACCAACAGCGGTAACGTAAACCGGTATAATATGCACTACTGGGCAACGGAAATTCCACGATGGCTGCGACAAGTGGAACATCAGCGACCTTAGCGGGTTAATGGATGGTGCAGCATTACGGGAGGAAGGATAATTGGCCCTCAATTTATCGATGGCAATCTAAATGGTGCAATATATGCTGATTTGCTACCGATGCTACTAGAAGATGTTTCACTTCATGACAGAATGGCGATCTACTTCCAACATTATCAATGCCCGGCACATAGCTCGCGTGCGGTTGAAGCAGTATTGAATAGCATATTTCATGAGAGGTGGATTGGTCGTCGAAGGACCATACCATGGACCGCACGTTCACCGGATCTGACGTCCCCGGATTTCTTTCTGTGGCGGATATTTGCTATCGTGATCCACCGACAACGTCTGACAACATGCGTCAGCGCATTGTCAATGCATGTGCGAACATTTAGGAGGGCGAACTACTCGCTGTTGAGAGGAATGTCGTTACACGTATTGCCAAACGCAGAGAGGTTGACGGACATCATTTTGAGCATTTATTGCGTTAATGTGGTATTTACAGGTAATCACGCTGTAACAGCATGCGTTCTCAAAAATGAGAAGTTCACAAAGGTACATGTATCACATTGGTACAATCGAAATAAAATGTTCAAACGTACCTACGTTCTCTATTTTAATTTAAAAAACCTACCTGTTACCAACTGTTCGTCTAAAATTACGAGCGATATGTTTGTGACTATTACAGCGCCGTCTATGACAAAGCGAAAAAAGTGCTCCAACTAAACCATTCATATTTCTTTACGTACTACATGAATATGTAATAAGAAATGGGGGTTCCTATTTAAAAAAAAAACGCAGTTGGTATCCGTTTGACGTATGGCAACGCCATCTATCGGGCCAACCATAGCGCCATCTGGCTTCCCCCTTCAAGCTAGATAAGTTTTTTCGTTTGATGCTTATTTCGTGAGATATTTGGCCCGGTCACTATCAATGGACCACTGCAGACCTTTGGAGAAAAGAGAGACACTTGTATGAATATGAGGAGCTCAGATGGAAAGCCAGTTCTAAGGAAAGAAGGGAAAGCAGGAAGGTGGATGGAGTACATAGAGGGATCTAACAGCCGTACCACAACAAAGGTCAAAAATTAATTACGATTGTAATGTTGCTCACGCTGCTAAATATAGTATTTCTGGGCAACAACAAAGTTATATTGTGTGGCAGGTGTCATTAAACCACAGTTAATAAAGTCATTTCATGAAATAATGGATAAACGAGGCACTCATCTCATCGTGAGATATTAGGCCCGGACCACCCTGGCGTTATGCGCGCCAGTGCAGTGGGCAGCGCGGAGAGTGTGAGCTGCGCCCGCGTCGCCTCGCCGCGTCTGCGTCATGGTTGTGAGGGTGTTGTGTGTGCGCAGTGTCGGTGCCGCCGTGGCCGCGCACCGTCTCGTGGTACAACAGCGCGGGCCGCGTGGAGCCGGGCGAGCGGTACCTGGTGCGCGAGGACGGCCTGGGCGGCTTCTCGGTGCACGTGGTGGCCGTCGAGGCGGCCGACGACGGCGACTGGAAGTGCGTCGCCACCAGCGACCTGGGCGCCGCCGCCTTCTCCAGGGCCGCCGTCGCGGTCCACTGTGCGTCTCGCCTGCGGCTGCGCTCCGCCTCCACCTCCTCCCTCCTCCCGACAGCCATCTTTTGGCTTGCATGCAGCTGCTACACCAGCAGTCCTCTGTAACCTGACCCTCCTCTGCACCTGGCGCGTTTAGCCCCCGCTGCCGTTAAAGTGTTTGTTCAGCATGGACGAGTGGTAAGAACGTACCAATGTACAGCGAATAGGCAAAATAATGTGAATAGTGGTAGTAAGCAAAGAAGGGAAAGCAGAAAGGTGGAAGGAGTATATAGAGGGTCTATACAAGGGCGACGTACTTGAGGACAATATTGTGGAAATGGAAGAGAATGTAGATAAACATGAAATTTCAGTTACAATAAAGCGAGAAGAGTTTTACAGAGCACTGAAAGACCTGAGTCGAAACAAGACCCCGGGAGTAGACAACATTCCATTAGATATACTGACGGCCTTGGGAGAGCCAGTTCTCACAAAACTCTACCATCTGGTGAGCAAGATGTCTGAGACAGGCGAAACACCCTCAGACTTCAAGAAGAATATAATGATTCCAATCCCAAAGAAAGCAGGTGAAAATTACCGAACTATCAGATTAATAGTCACAGCTGCAAAATACTAACGCGAATTCTTTACAGATGAATGGAAAGACTAGTAGAGGCCGACCTTGGATTCCGTAGAAATACTGGAACACGTGAGGCAATACTGATCTTACGACTTATCCTAGAACAGAGATTAAGGAAAGGCAAACCTACATTTCTAGTATTTGTAGACTTGGAGAAAGCTTTTGACAATGTTGCCTGGAATACTCTCTTTCAAATTCTGAAGGTGGCAGGGGTAAAATACAGGGAGCGAAAGGCTATTTACAATTTTTACAGAAAACAGATGGCACTTATAAGACTCGAGGGAGATGAAAGGGAAGCAGTGGTTGGGAAGGGAGTGAGACAGAGTTGTAGCGTATGCACGATGTTATTCAAACTGTATAATGAGCAAGCACTGAAGGAAACAAAACAAAAATTCGGAGTACGTATTAAAACTCATGGAGAAGAAATAAAAACTTTGAGGTTCGCCGATGACATTGTAATTCTGTCAGAGACAGCAAAGGACTTGGAAGAGCAGTGGAACGGAATGGACAGTGTCATGAAATGAGGGTGTAAGATGAACATCAACAAAATCAAAACGAGGATAATGGAATGTAGTCGAATTAAGTCGGGTGATGTTGAGGGTATTAGATTATGAAATGAGATGCTTAAAGTAGTAAAGGAGTTTTGCTATTTGGGGAGCAAAATAACTGACTATCGTGTAGGTAGAGAGGATATAAAATGTAGACTGGCAATGGCAAGGAAAGCGTTTCTGAAGAAGAGAAGTTTGTTAACATCGAGTATAGATTTAAGTGTCTGGAAGACATTTCTGAAAGTATTTGTATGGAGGGTAGCCATGTATGGAAGTGAAAGATGGATGATAAATAGTTTGGACATGAAGAGAATAGAAGCTTTAGAAATGTGGTGCTGAAGAAGAATGCTGAAGATTAGATGGGTAGATCACATAACTAATGAGAAAGTATTGAATAGGATTGGGGAGAAGAGAAGTTTGTGGCACAACTTGACAAGAAGAAGGGATCGGTTGGTAGGACATGTTCTGAGGCATCAAAGGATCACAAATTTAGCATTGGTGGGCAGAGTGGAGGGTAAAAATCGTAGACGGAGACCAAGAGATGAATACACTAAGCAGATTCAGAAGGATGTGGGTTGCAGTAGGTACTGGGAGATGAAGAAGCTTGCACAGGATAGAGTAGCATGGATAGCTGCATCAAACCAGTCTCAGTACTGAAGACTACAACAACAACAACAATGGGGTGGTTGTTTTCGACGGTCAACAATGCAGGTAAAGCACGTGCCGCGCTGGACTGTGCATTTTCAGTACGGATTAGGTGTCAGTGCAGGTTGTTTACGAGTAGTGCACACTTCCCATTTGCATTCAGAGGCCCAGGTCGACGTGCAGTGAAAGACCTAACAGAGTTCCAAAGAGGGCAGATTGTGGGGGCCCGATTAGCTGGAGCACCAGTAACGAAGACAGCCGACTTACTGAATATTTCAAGAGCAACCGTTTCAATGGTCATGGCAGCCTACACAGAACATGGAAAGTGGACGCAAATCAAAGCTGACAAGGGGACCAACCATACTGTGAATCACGGATTTTGATGCGCTTCAAATATGTTGTTGAGGCACTTACCCTTAGTCCCTGGCTATCCTGTTTTTTAGCGACGGGCCTTGGTTTTTGAGAAAATCTATTTGGAAGTACATTGCGAGCTTTATATACCCGTAACATTACACCTACCCCGAAAAAGTCAGTGTAGCGCAGTGGTGAAGTTTCACGGCTACCGCACTGGAGGTATCGTGTTCTGAACCTGCTCATGTATTTTTTTGAAAAATCGGCCAAATTTTTCAATTTTATTTCAAAGAATATCAACACAGTGTAAGGTGTGCAAAATTATAAAGATATATTCAGTTATTAAATTTTTTTCTGCGATACCATATTGCAAAATCTTATTTATCATCGTGCATGTTGCTTGATTTGCCAGAACACGGTTGTGGGTGATTAGAAACAACAGAAGCACAAATGTTCGCAGCACCACGCGCATCTTATGGAAGCAACCGTCTTGCAGGCGCACGGTTTCTTCATGAACGATACCGGGAAACACAATTCTTTAGCATTCAAAAATATTTCTCTTTCATCCACTAATTTCGATGTGTACCATGCGTATCTAATCATGCTTTCAAAACTAGGAGCGCTGAACTGATGAGAGATTAGCGAATGCTGCAGGTGCTCCCCTTCCTTTCATAAGTGAACAGATGCCGGCCGGAGTGGCCGAGCGGTTCTAGGCGCTACAGTCTGGGACCGCGTGACCGTTACGGTCGCAGGTTCGAATCCTGCCTGGGGCATGGATGTGTGTGATGTCCTTAGGTTAGGTTTAAGTAGTTCTAAGTTCTAGGGGACTGATGACCTCAGCAGTTAAGTCCCATAGTGCTCAGAGCCATTTCTTAGTGAATAGATGATCGTATAGAGTTGAATCGGTTTACCCTCTCCACGAATCGGAAATGTACAAAAAAAAATTCCCTCCCACACACGGAACGCAAAAATTCTTCATACACCAGTTTCGTGAACTTCCCGGATTTCGTGCAGGAAACCACTACACTTCTGTATTTCCGAGTTAATTCATCTACGTTTTTTAACGTTATGACCAAATTCTCCGGAGAGTTTTTGCATAAATAAAAAGAAACATATGGGAGCAGAGTTCGAACACGGTACCTCCAGCGCGGTAGCCGTGGACCTTTATCACTACACTACACTGACTTGCTCGGAATATATGTAATATTACGGGTATACAAAGCGCGGAATAAACTTCAAAATCGATTTTCCCGAAAACCAAGGCCAGTCGTTAAAAAACCGGAGAACCAGGTACTCAGGGTAAGTGCCTCTACAACATATGTGAAGCGCATCAAAATGCGTGATTTACAGTATGGAGGGTCCCCTTGTGAGTGACAGAGATCGTCGTACGCTAACACGATTTGTGTCAAAACAGAGCCGCAGAACTAAGGCAGCTAAAGCGACTGCACAGCTCAATAACTATCTTCGAGATCCCGTATCTATCGACAATATCCGCCGACAACTCCCTAAAGCGAATATTCACGGACCAGCTGCTCTACCTAAATGGTCAGTGACGACAACCAACGCGAAGAAGCGTAAAACATGGTGTCAAGAGCATAAATCCTGGACCGCTGATCAGAGGAAACACGCCATATCGTCCAACGAGTAAATGTTTTTGTTATTTCCAACATCGGGGCGAGTTTACGGCTGGAGAACGCCAAAAAGAAGCCTACAATACTTATTCCTTGATTCTAATGGTTGAGCATGGAGGCGGAAGTGTGATGGTTTGGATAGCCATATCATGGTATTCTGCTGGTACCATCAATACTCAGAAAGGCCGTGTTACGGCCAACGATTATGTGAACATTTTAGATGGGCAGATGCCCACATTACTCAAATGTTTTTCCCCAACAATGACACCATATTTCAGAGCGATAATGCACCCATTCACACAGCCAGGACGGTTCAATCATGGTATGTGGAGCATGCTGCTGAACTGCAGCGTCTTCCCTGGCCAGCACAATCTCTGAATTGAAAATTATCGAACCCTTCGTGGGCGGTATTTGAGTGCAGACTCCGGAGTAGATTTCCGCCTCTGGTCACTACAGGACTTAGAAGAGGTTCTGATAGAAGAGTGGCATAACATTCCAGTGGAGACTATACGATCATTATACGCCAGTATTCCAAGAAGAATCACACTTGTATTACGCTCAAATTGGGGTCCAACATTTACAAATAAACCATTTTCAAGTAAGTACAGGTGTTCACATTATTTTGCCTACCCCCTGTAGATAACCGTACGAGGCCCACAAGAAAGACAGGACGCTCCGCCTGCGTCACGAAGGCAGGTCGAGGTCGCTCAAATCAGCAGACCAACTGCGTTTCTCTACCTGTTAACTCGTAACTGGGTGTGTATGTACAAACGAGAACAGCATCTTCTACTGGAAGCCGCGGTTATGGAGCCTTACTGTTATTAGTCCTACAGTGATAGGAAGCCCACAAGCATACTGATAATTCATGACGGCTGTTTCGGGAATAAGAAAATAAAAATCGGGCCAAAACGATTATCTGTTGCTTAAGGCACTACATTTTGTACGACATGACGACTGTTTAACAGAAGAGACTAAATGTTGTAAACAAGCCGTTATTCCATTCATGTAGAGAATTGATCTTAAATTTTGTTATACGAGTACTCATCAGTAAGATATCATAATAACAGATTCGAGTAGAAAATGCAGTTCTCGTCAGTACCTACACTCCAAGTTGCTAGTTAACAGGTTGAAAAAGGCATTTTGTCAGCTGGGCTGAGCTCGGTCGTTCGCTCAGAGCTGCCTTCGTGACGTTAAGGGCCGCCCCTGTCTTTCTCGTGGGCATAACCATACGTCTCGCAGCAGCGTTTATAAGAATTCTCGAATTCTTACACTCACTCCCCAATGCGTGTATTCCTTAACAGTTTTCGTTGCTAATAATAAAAATTAATTTCAACTGTACCGTGTTATAGACAGTCACGATAGAAGACAAAAATTAATTTTCATATAGACTTCTCCTGCTTGTTCAGGGTTCATAATTGAGTGCTAACACATTTGACAATTTCACATTTAACATGTACCAAGACAGTGGGAACCCCTTCCCCCTAATAAGAAAATTATGAATTTACCGCATCAGCCACACTTAACAGATTGTCAACATATGAAGATTGAAGGATTGGGTAGTTCTGTTAGCTACTTAGCAAGTAGCCAAGTTTATTAATAACGCTAGAGGACAAGTAGTAATGCACTGTAGCTGCGCTCAGTATTGACAGATGTAAAAATATTTTTTTTTTGAACACCGCTATTGTAAAATATCAAATATTAACCTATTGGCACCAGATAAAGAGCAGTTGCACAGTAAAATTGAGCAACCATGCAATCTTCGTAATACTTCACTAGATTAAATTTAGATGGCATGAGGTTGAATAGCATTAAGCAGTATAACGATGTTAGCGGCACTCAAAATCGAACGCGCTGCTAACTATAAAATGAATGCCTCTGATTGTCTACGACAGAAGAAGGTGTGCTGAGGCACAAAGTCACCGCTAGAGTGACATTGGTGCAAACTCACGTGCCAGCAGAGTGAACATGTGCACACGTCGCTCGGACAAATGGTTCAAATGGCTCTGAGCGCTATGGGACTTAACATATATGGTCATCAGTCCCCTAGAACTTAGAACTACTTAAACCTAACTAACCTAAGAACATCACACAACACCCAGTCATCACAAGGCAGAGAAAGTCCCTGACGCCGCCAGGAATCGAACCCGGGACGCTCGGACACTGCACTAAGTCATGTTGAAAACACAGAGATGGAGGCTTCAAAAGAACAGGAAAGAAATGTAGCACGTTTCTCGAATGTGAAGTAGTTATTTATAACCACCAGTTTGCTATCTATAGTGCATCGTTTGCTGTTGCAAACTAGCCAATATTCAGAATTTTAGTTCTTTTCTTGTTTTTATATAACTAAATTGTTAATCAAAAAAGAAGAAAAACAAAATACCAGAGGATACATTAAGTACAGTTTGGGATAGGAGGGAAAAAACGAAACTAATTTTGCTCTAATCTTAAGAAGAAAATAATGCAGGAAATTAAAGATTTAGATAGCGAAAAGAGGTCCTTTTTCCTACCTGTTTGTAGTGGGAGGGCGTCGGTAAACAGTTCGAGCCAGTCTCACCTGAATTAGCATATTCTGTTCTACTGTAGGTACTACCCTACGTATGAATGTTATGATATCAACCCTACGTGATTTGTTTACAACCTATGACAGTACTTTTTATCACTGCACTTGTTTCCTCCATCTCACGGCGCAGTAAGCCGGAGAGGAACCTCGGGAGGCGGCTCGGCTACCGAAGTGCGCTTCTTATCTGTATTGTGCGCTTCTGTATTTACGTCATGCTATACTGCATGTGTCTGTACATGGAAGGACTATGAGGCGCGAAAAGTCGACAAATAACGGCACAACTGTACGAAAAGCACTGCAAGTCTGCTACAAGGGTGAAAGCGTGCCACAAGCGGTTCGAGGAAAGACCTGGAGAACCACACCGCATTACCGACATCACTGTCCAGCGGACGGATGCTCTCACTGCTAGAGACCGGCCACTTACCGTGAACTGACGTTCACGGCACCCCGACCGCTGTTAGGAAACGCACTACGTCTCTTTGCGCTTCTTTTGAAACCTCCACTTGTATGTTTTCAGGACGAGCGAGTGCAGTGGGCATTCACGTGCGCCCTCTGCCGTCAGATGGGAGTGCACACATGACACTCTAGCGGCGACTTGTGCCTCAGCTCTCTTGTGTACAGCACACCTTCTCCCGTAGATAACGGCATCACGAGCCCTTCAGCGGTGTTCATTTTGCAGTCTTCGGCTGGTTGCTTCTTGATTGACCACAGCAGTTTGTTGTAAATACAATACAACTATTACCTTTCTATAATGTCTTAAAACACTTGTGGCCATTAAAATTGCTACACCAAGAAGAAGTGCAGATGATAAACGGGTTTTCATTGGACAAATATATTATACTAGAACTGACATGTGACTACATTTTCACGCAATTTGGGTGCACAGATCCTGAGAAATTAGTACTCAGAACAACCACCTCTGGCCGTAATAACGGCCTTGATACGCCTGGGCATTGAGTCAAACAGAGCTTGGATGGCGTGTACAGGTACACCTGCCCATGCAGCTTCAACACGATACCACAGTTGATCAAGAGTAGTGACTGGCGTATTGCGACGAGCCAGTTGCTACGCCACAATTGACCAGACGTTTTCAGTTGGTGAGAGATCTCGCCAGGGCAGCAGTCGAACATTTTGTGTATCCAGAAAGGCCCGTGCACGACCTGCAACATGCGGTCTTGCATTATCCTGCTGAAATGTAGGGTTTCGCAGGGATCGAATGAAGGATAGAGCCACGGGTCGTAACACATCTGAAATATAACGTCCACTGTTCAAAGTGGCGTGAATGCGAACTAGTGGTGACCGAGACGTGTAACTAATGGCACCCCATATCATCACGCCGGGTGATACGCCAGTATGGCGATGACGAATTTACGCTTCCAATGTACGTTCACAGCGATGTCGCCAAACACGGATGCGACCATCATGATGCTGTAAACAGAACCTGGATTCATCCGAAAAAATGGCGTTTTGCCATTGGTGCACCCAGGTCGTTTAGTACACCATCGCACGCGCTCCACTCTGTGATGCAGTGTCAACGGTAACCGCAGCCGTGGTCTCCGGGCTGATAGTCTATGCTGCTTCAAACGCCATCGAGCTGTTCGTGCAAATGGTTGTTGTCTAGCAAACGTCCCCATCTGTTGACTCAGGGATCGAGACGTGGCTGCACTACCCGTTTCAGCCATGCGGATAAGATGCCTGTCATCTCGACTGCTGGTGATACGAGGCCGTTGGGATCCAGCACGGCGACCCGTATTACCCTCCTGAACCCACTGATTCCATGTTCTGCTAACAGTCATCGGATCTCGACCAACGCGAGCAGCAGTATCGCGATACGATAAACCGCAATCACGATAGGCTACAATCCGACCTTTATCAAAGTCGGAAACGTAATGGTACGCATTTCTCCTCCTTACACGAGGCATCACAGCAACGTTTCATCAGGCAACGCCGGTCAACTGCTGTTTGTGTAGGTTGGAAACTTACTTCGTGTCTGCACGTTGTAGGTGTCGCCACCGGCATCAACCTTGTGTGAATGCTCTGAAAAGCTAATCGTTTGCATATCACAGCATCTTCTTCCTGTCAGTTAAATTTCACGTCTGTAGCACGTCATGTTCGTGGTGTAGCAATTTTAACGGCCAGTAGTGCAGTTTGATTCATTCGACATCCCTGAAGGTCCCCCTTATTGATGGGGTTCATGGAACACGACAAATGAATGAATGAATGAACTATTGCTAAATCCCAGAGTAGACCTGTCCCACCTTCCAGTAAAGGTGTTCTACAGAATTGTTTCCCTTACTTACTCTTTTAAGTACTGATCCTTTCACACCTTAACTGTCCATTTAATTTCTAAGATTGTTCTGTTGCATTACAGTTGAAATTAATTGCAGTGTTTTCTACAGTGCATTTAACCTTGTTTGACACACTGTGGGTAATGTATCCTAAACTCAGTTTTTGTTAATTTCACAAAATAAAGTTGAGAAAATCTATTCTTTGGCGCCATGTGTTGTGAGTTCGATAGTACCACGCCAGTGGCGTCACAGTGGAAGCGTCAGTCCGTCTGCGGCAACCGTCCACCGTCGACTGCGGTTGCATTCATCGCAGTGTGTCAAGTGAGGTCGGTGTATGAAATTTAAATGCATTTTATTTCAAGCACTTGTGTATTTTGGCATCAGAATGAAGAGTGAAGGGAATCTACTACGTTTTATCATGTCTAACTGTTTTGTGCGATAGAAAATATTTTATTCTAATAATTAAATGCCGTATAATCTGCGAAATGGAAATATATGTAAATTTGATTGAAATTCTTACATTTCGTTATTATGAACATGTTTCTTTGATTTTCTAACCAAAATCGTATGGATATTACGTTTGAACAATAAAAACTTTGGTTAAACTGGTAAGAACAGAATTTTCACTTTTCCAAGATATTCCTCCATTTTAATTTCCAGCATATGCATATTTTGTAGATAGTTCAGCAATATATTTTTTCTTGTGATACAATATGTTGAGGGAATTCAGTTAAATTTTGGTCAGTTGTATGAAAACTTAAAAAAGTTATGATTTAAAAAAAAAGTAATGTTTTCCATTTTTCCGATATTTCGATTTTTTAATCTTATTTTGTGGTTGTATGACCCAATAGCTTCCAAAAGCAAGCTTTTGAGAAGTTATAAAAATTATCAAGTAAAAATATACAATAGATTATTTGTTATAACGGCTGTTGTCGCTGGGGCGCGATCGACACCATTCTGTCAACTGCGTCACTCCACAGAAGTGCGTCATGTAGGTGTTAGGATGATGTACGTCCCACTGGTACGTACTGCTGTGCTCCAGACGTACATCTTTAGCAACTCCATCCTCATTTTTGATCCCAGCAGATCTCTTGTGTTAAAGAAAGCTTTCTTTGCTTGTGTGATATACCGAGTGGAGTAGAGGAAACGCATGTTTTTCACTATTGAATAACTAGGACACGGTTGGATTACAATAATAAAAACAAGCATTAAGTAATAAATTTTTAATGCAGTTTTGAAGTTTACATACTTTAATTAGGTTCGAAAAATGTTTCGGAGATGACGTCCTTCTTGCTGGAAACAAATTTGGATCCTCTCCCTAAAATTACGCAAGGCTCTCTCCAACATTTTATTCGGCACGGCCTTAATTTCCTGACGAACGGAATTCTTCAGGTCACCGATTGTGCGAGGCTTGTCCATATACACTTTTGATTTTAGATAGCCCCACAAAAAGAAGTCGCATATCGACAAATCTCGAAGTAACATGTCCTGGGAACATTTATCGAACCACTTCCACGGATGCTCTCGCCGTGTGAGCTGTGGCACCGTCCCGCTGAAACCATATTTCCCTCATGGTCACTTGAAGCCTATCAAGTCCTGGACGAAGAAAGTGGTTTACCATTTTAACGTGCCGCGCTGATGCCACAGCAACTGCAGTTCCTTCCTCTTCAAAAAAATAGGGTCCAACAATCCCCATCTTTGAAATGCAGCACCACACTGTTACTTTCAAATTGTGGAGAGATCTTTGGTGTAATTCATGTGAGTTCTCCGGCGCCCAATACCGACAATTTTGAACACTGACGTAACCGTCCACTTGAAAATGTGCTTGATGACTCACAAGGGAACCTCCCCATCGCACCCCCCTCAGATTTAGTTATAAGTTGGCACAGTTGATAGGCCTTGAAAAACTGAGCACAGATCAATCGAGAAAACAGGAAGAAGTTGTGTGGAAATATGAAAAAAATAAGCAAAATATACTAACTGAGTAGTCCATGTGCAAGATAGGCAACATCAAAGATAGTGTGACCTCAGGAGCACCGTGGTCCCATGGTTAGCGTGGCCAGCTGCGGAACGAGAAGTCCTTGGTTCAAGTCTTCCCTCGAGTGAAAAGTTTAAATTTTTGTTTACAGACAGTTGATGTTGCCTATCTTGCACATGAATTACTCACCTTGTATATTTTGCTTATTTTTTCATAGTTCCACACAACTTCTTCCTGTTTTCTCGATTGATCTGTGTTCAGTTTTTCAAGGCCTATCCATTGTGCCAACTTATAACTAAATCTGAGGGGTCTGCGATGGGGAGGTTCCCTTGTCAGGAAGTCTGTGGCATCTGCGTCTTACGTAAATATTTCGTCCATTACGCGACAAAACTCTCTGCGCTGCACAAAATCCCCTTCACTAAGCTTCTGGACGATCATTATCTTGTACTGGTTAAGCTTAAGATCATCAAGTAATATGCGGTGAATCGAACGACGTGTCATACCCAGCGCTACAGCCTGTCATCCAGCCGATCATTTCGGACTATCAAGAATTGCCGTTCTCGCTCGGTCTACATTTTCCAGAGTACGAAGTGAACGGGGAAGACCAGGGGGTTTCTTTTTCATCACAGATCCAGTACTTCTAGACGGTGCAATCCATCGGAGTACAGTATTTCGATCAGATACTGCATCTCGACGTCCAACTCTAAAATTTTAAAGGAAAAAACGTTGCACTGTGACTACGGAGTAATAGTTTCTAAAGTACTGCTCGACAACGAACAGATGATGCTTCACGCTCCAACGCTCCATAGCGACTGGAACTGCATTGTGTAGGCAGTCTGCTGACATTCATTCAAGGTCAATACCCCCTCTGGTCGCCGCGCACTAGCGGTTCAAAGAAACATGCGTTTCCTCAGCTCCACCCTGTATTTGTCGTACCTTCCTTGCTACGGCCATCGGCATTACCGAGCGTGGTGGTACTTTCGCATTCGCTACGACAGCAGTTAGAATGTCAGTCCTGGCATCCGAACTCAGTGTTTTGCTCGTTTCCATAAATTGCTGAAGGTAACTGTCAGGATGGTTGTTTGAAAAGGGCACTGACGCGGTCTTATACGATAAGTTTACTATTTACTCCCTAAATAACTTACAGTCCACTGCACTTCATTTGTTGCACCACAAAACCTAAGTTATAGCTATATTATCCTGCATAGAGACACACGAGAAGTTGCCTTCTCTTTACCATTTTGAGGCTGACAGCCCGCAGAATAGATTATTTGTCAATATCTACCTATGAGAAACTTGTTTACAGCCTAGTACATTCCATGGATATAACGTAATGGTAGCAGATAATGTCACGTTTATTCTTCACAGGAGGACCTCTTACATTGTTTCCCTGTTTGTGACAGACCCGAAGAACTACCGGAAGCCGCGGTTCCTGGAGAGCCTGAAGGCGGTGCTGACTGAGGAGGGCCTGGTGTCGTTCGAGTGCAAGGTGGTGGGCTTCCCCACGCCGCAGCTGCGCTGGTTCAAGGACGGCCAGGAGCTGCGCCCGGGCGACGTATACCAGCTCACCGGCACCAACTCGCTAGGTCCGTAGGCGGCGCAGCTGGCGCGGTCGAGCAAAATGCGGATCACACGCTTCATCCTTTTAGGTCTTTTTAGTCTGGGTGCAAATAATTAGTGCAAATATGTCATCACACATCAGTGGCCTCACGAATCTGCAAGTGCAAGATACGTTTCTAACGCAGTCCATTTATGTAATCGGAATTGGTATCTTATTATTCACGAATAGTATTAACAACTACACTGACCCCGAAATACTCGCAGCCCAAACAAAATAACACTGATTTAGATTAGTATTGAAAATTGTGAGTAAAAGGCGTAGAGAAAAATCATCATCACTTAACACTGATTATGCCTTTCAGCGTTCAGTCTGGAGCATAGGCCCCTTATAAAATTCCTCCATGATCCCCTATTCAGTGCTAACATTGGTGCCTCTTCTGATGTTAAGCCTATTACTTCAAAATCATTCTTAACCGAATCCAGGTACCTTCTCCTTGGTCTGCCCCGACTCCTCCTACCCTCTACTGCTGAACCCATGAGTCTCTTGGGTAACCTTCCTTCTCCCATGCGTGTAACATGACCCCACCATCTAAGCCTGTTCGCCCTGATTGCTACATCTATAGAGTTCATTCCCAGTTCTTCTTTGATTTACTCATTGTGGACACCCTCCTGCCATTGTTCCCATCTACTAGTACCTGCAATCATCCTAGCTACTTTCATATCCGTAACCTCAACCTTCTTGATAAGGTAACCTGAATCCACCCAGCTTTCGCTCCCATACAACAAAGTTGGTCGAAATATTGAACGGTGCACAGATAACTTAGTCTTGGTACTGCCTTCCTTCTTGCAGAAGAGAGTAGATCGTAGCTGAGCGCTCACTGCTTTAGCTTTGCTACACCTCGTTTCCAGTTCTTTCACTATGTTGCCATCCTGTGAGAATATGCATCCTAAGTACTTGAAACCGTCCACCTGTTCTAACTTTGTTCCTCCTATTTGGCACTCAATCCGTTTATATCTCTTTCCCACTGACATTACTTTCGTTTTGGAGATGCCAATCTTCATACCATAGTCCTTATATTTCTGATCTAGCTCTGAAATATTACTTTGCAAACTTTCAATCGAATCTGCCATCCACAAATGCAAGACTGCTTATTTTGTGTTCATGTATCTTAATCCCACCAAGTCAGTATATTGTTTTCAACATATGATCCATAAATAATATGAAAAACAGTGGAGACAGGTTGCAGCCTTGTCTTACCCCTGAAACTACTCTGAACCATGAACTCAATTTACCGTCAACTCTAACTGCTGCCTGACTATCCACGTAAAATTTTCTTCCTGTTCCATAATCTTGTAGAACAGACAATAACTTACTTCTAGGAACCCGGTCATATGCCTTTTCTAGATCTATAAAGCATAGATACAGTTCCCTGTTCCACTCATATCACTTCTCCATTATTTGCCGTAAGCCAAAGATCTGGTCCTGACAACCTCTAAGAGGCCTGAACCCACACTGATTTTCATCCAATTGGTTCTCAACTAATACTAGCACTTTCCTTTCAACAATGCCTGAGAAGATTTTACCCACAACGCTGATTAAAGAGATACCTCTGTAGTTGTTACAATCTTTTCTGTTTCCATGTTTAAAGATTGGTGTGATTACTGCTTTTGTCCAGTCTGATGGAACCTGTCCCGACTCCCAGGCCATTTCATTTATCCTGTGTAGCCATTTAAGACCTGGCATTCCACTGTATTTGATGAGTTCCGACTTAATTTCATCCATCCCAGCTGCTTTATTGCTCTGCAATCTATTGACCATTTTCTCCACTTCCTCAAATGTGATCCTATTACCGTCATCATTCCTATCCAATTGTACCTCGAAATCTGAAACATTACTGATCGTATTTTCACCTACATTGAGCAACTCTTCAAAATATTCCCTCCATCTGCCCAAGGAATCCACAGGATTCACCAGCAGTTTTCCTGACCTGTCCAAAATACTTGTCATTTCCTTCTTGACTGCCTTTCGAAGACTGCTAATTACACTTCAGAATGGTTTTCCAGCAGCTTGACCCAAAGTCTCCAACCTGTTTCCAAAGTCTTCCCTAGATTTCTTCTTGGATGCTGCAATTATCTATTTGGCTTTGTTTCTTTCTTCAACAAAACTTTCTCTGTCTACCTGAGTTCTAGTATGTAGCCATTTTTATACGCCTTCTTTTTCATTTTACAGGTTGCCTTGACTGTGTCATTCCACCAAGCTGTTTGCTTCAGCGTACATGTACACGCTACTGTTCCAAGACATTCTTTAGCCACTTCTAGTACTGTGTCCCTGTACCTTGTCCATTCCTTTTCCAATGACTGTAATTGACTTCATTGAACTAACTGGTACCTTTCTGAGATCACTGTTATATACTTGTGACTGATTTCCTTATCCTGAAGTTTCTCCACTCTTATCCTCCTGCATGTAGACCTGACCTCCTGCACTTTCAGCCTCACAATCCCAATTTCACTGCAGAGTAAATAATGATCAGTCTCATCAAAGGATCCCCTGAATACACGTGTGCCCCTCACAGCCTTTCTGAATTCCTGGTCTGTTATTATATAGTCAATGACAGATCTGGTTCCTCTGCCTTCCCAAGTATACCGGTGAATGTTCTTATGTTTAAAAAAGGAGTTTGTGATTACTAAGCCCATACTGGCACAGAAATCCAAGAGTTTTTTCCCGTTCCTGTTGGCCTCCATATCGTCTCCAAATTTACCCATAACCTTTTCATACCCTTCTGTTCGATTTCCAATCCTGGCATTAAAATCACCCATGAGCAGAACACTGTCTTTGTCCTTTACTCTAACATCTACATCACTGAGTGCCTCATAAAAACTATCCATCTTATCTTGATCTGTCCCTTCATAATGCGAATATACTAACACAATCCTAATTTTCTTACTAGACACTTACATACCTTATTGCAACTACGCTGGGTTCCATTTCTTTCCTGATGTAAAGCCCTACACCCCATTGTGCGATTCCTGATTTGACTCCTGACAGGTAGACCTTGTATTCTGCCATTTCCTCTTCTTTCTCACCCCTTACCCGAATGTCACTAACAGCTAAGACGTCCAGCCCCATCTTACTTGCAGCCTCTGCCAGCTCTACCTTCTTCCCGGAGTAGCCCCCATTGATATTAATAGCTCCCCATCTCATTACCATTTGTTTGCCAAGCCGTATCCTAGGAGTCCCTGGTTTGTCAGTTAGAGGTGGGCTCCGTCACCTCCAAAGGTCCGAGGAATTTTGCTCTGATTGTTACCAGCATCATATTTGAAGTACCAGGGAAGCAGGTTGCTAGCCTTACTTGCCCCGAGTCCCATTGAGTTTTACCCCTAACGGTTGAGGGACTAACCGGTGGATTTGGTAGTCTTTGCCGTATGAGCACAAAGGCGACTCAGAATATGTCCGAGATGCCCAGCCTTATTCCAAAGTAACTGGTATTCCAACTGTCGGCACCACTTACTTGGCCACTCATACGTTGCCCGTGGTTCATGAACTAGGACATGACTACAGGAACCCACAACATGAACCACGTAGAGAAAAATTTGACTGATTAATACTTCTTGAGGAGGCTCTTTTTGAATTTATTGGAAGATGCATTGCAAGTCAGTTTTTTCCTTTTAATTTAACATATATGGTCGTTGTGCACACAGCATTCCGTGGAGTCGCCAATCAATAAATGCAATGCATCTGTAAAGGAAATCGCATAGAAGACGCTAGTGTGAGCAAATCTAGGGTAACGTTCCAGTTTTTTTGTAGACCTCATCAAGCTTGCATCACCGCACACAGTGAACGATTTCAGAAAGGCGTTGATATAAGTCGGTACAGGCCACACGAAAATTTAACAGAAATGCCCAGGCACTTACATTCGAACCCTTGGATGAAAGACGATATTATTCTTGCGAAACACTGCTGGGTAAATTTACGGACTATGTAGGGATCATGAGAATGTGAGAAGAAAGACTGGTGCATGTACAGAGGCATACACACAATTATCTTTGTGTCGATGGGTATGAGAATGGGATGGCAAAGAAAATCAATAATACTAGTAGGAAATACTCTCCGCCATGCGCTGTACAGTGGCTTGTGGAGTATATATGGTGACGCTAAGAGCATAAATAGGGATGGAGGCATAATATCACTTGTAACTCATTAACAAGTACCGGGTGATCAAACAGTCAGTATAAATTTGAAAACTTAACCTAAACAACGGAATAATGTAGATAGAGAGGTAAAAATTGACACACATGCTTGGAATGACATGGGGGTTTATTAGAATAAAAAAAAACACCCCATATTGCTAGACGCGTGAAAGATCTCTCGCGCGCGTCGTTTGGTGATGATCGTGTGCTCAGCCGCCACTTCCGTCATGCTTGGCCTTCCAGTTCCCCAGACCTCAGTCCGTGCGATTATTGGCTTTGGGGTTATCTGAAGTCGCAAGTTTATCGTGATCGACCGACATCTCTAGGGATGCTGAAGGACAACATCCTACGCAAATGCATCACCATAACTCCAGACATGCTTTTCAGTGCTGTTCACATTATTCCTCGGCTACAGCTATTGTTCAGGAATGATGGTGGACATATTGAGCATTTCATGTAAAGAACATCATTTTTGCTTTGCCTTACTTTGTTATGCTAATTATTGCTATTCTGATCAGATGAAGCGCCATGTGTCGGACATTTTTTGACCGTTTGTATTTTTTGGGTTCTAATAAAACCCCATGTCATTCCAAGCATGTGTGTCAATTTGTACCTCTCTATGTACATTATTCCGTGATTTATTCAGTTTTGAAATGTATACTGACTTTTTGATCACCCGGTATATCTTTACGTCATATGTTTACGTCTATGAACAGGAACACGTCATCAAAACCTGAATATAATTGAAGTCATAATTTAAGAATATACCAGTACTTTTGCTAAAAAGGCAACCTTGTTCGATTTAGAACACACAAAAAAAACTTGGATGCATTGACGAGAGAGAATGAGGAAAGAGGCACACAGTCTAGAAACTAAAATTACAGTTGTTTATGAAACTTTTTAGCGTGCTACATACTATATCAGACATGGAGAGTCAACAAACGTCGACATGATACTTGAAAGAGTAAACATCTGCTCTGGAAACAGGAACAAGTCGATATTTCTCAAATGTGTGTTCCACATAGTTCACTTGAGGGACAACGGTGTACAATCTGAGAGAAGTTCTAAGCTAGTTAACGCAAACAGAATTTGTAGACGTGGTACCTGTAATACACTAACAGACTAAGCGCGTAGCAGAGAAGCTCACATGGAGTTTTGGAAAGAACATCTTAAAATACAAATCTGGATCCACACATAAAATTAGTTTGCCAAGGGGACAGTGTAACTGAGTGATTTGTACCAAAGGAGGAAATTTTATTTTTGAGGAACTTAGTTTTTGTTTTACGTGAGACGCCCCGAAAAGAATACGTAAGAGAGTGCAGTTTTTATTATCTTTTGTTTGCATTGATTCTGCGTCGTGTTGAACAGTAGACTTTCTCTTGTATTTTACCTGCTTAAATGCAATTTATACTTGTCGCAATCTCCTTCATTAATTACGACGGGCAAATATATTTGAGGGTGTATAGCCAATGAAAGCGTTTTTCTTTTTTTTAATAGCAATTTCAATTTATTGCTTTTATTTTATTTGTTTCTGTTTCATTCATGGCGACTGTTTTTGGGGTGGCAGCCCCATCCTGAAGCACTTGTGGTGTGGCACATTTTTTATGATCTTCCCCATTATTTTCAGAGGCGAATTTTACTTACTTGCCTATATCTGTCAAAATATTTGTTTGTTTGTATTCCATAAAACAATAACTTTTAGTTGTGAAACTCGTACTGGGAAATAGAAAATAAATACTTTATCAGCTACAAATCCGTAAATAAATGTGGCCTTTGGAAATAATGGACAAAATTATTATAAATTATGTGTCTAGGAATCCTGAATACTCGGTTCACTAGACAAACAATCAAACAGCTCATATTAATGAGTTTTATTACAAGACAAGCACAAATACTTCACTTTGATCTGAGAATTCTTGTAGTCCTTTATACACGATCATCCACAAGAGGAATTGCACAGATGTGTCGCAAGCAAACGGCGACATACAAAATAATCAGTTTCCTTCAGAACAGACAAACAAGAGTAACCCTTCTGGTTCTAGCTACCGCTCATAACAAAAGTCTGTCAACTGAACGGCAGTGACTGCTGATCTCTAACTGTGCTACGTAGAGATTGCTAATGAAGAGGCTACGCTGCGTCGCCTAACGAAGTGGCTAACGTAGAGGCTGCTGTCGAAGTGGGCTGCCACCAGTTCTTTCTTTTTCCTTTATTGTATTTCAATTCCCTATAGGGCCGGGCTGGCAGCAGCATATGCGTTTCTCTTCAGCCGAAAGACATAGAACAAACAATAGCCGGCCGCGGTGGTCTCGCGGTTAAGGCGCTCAGTCCGGAACCGCGTGACTGCTACGGTCGCAGGTTCGAATCTTGCCTCGGGTATGGATGTGTGTGATGTCCTTAGGATAGTTAGGTTTAAGTAGTTCTAAGTTCTAGGAAACTGATGACCACAGATGTTAAGTCCCATAGTGCTCAGAGCCATTTGAATCATTTTTTTTGAACAAACAATAGAAGACATTTAAAAATAACAAAGGAGGAAACATGGTGAACATAGATATAAAAAAAGGGGAACATCGTGGAAGACAATAGACAAAAAAGGGGCGACTGGAAAATGGAGATTAAAAAGTAGCGCACACACTGGGACAATTAAAGAACACAAGGCACAGTATGACTGGAGCATAAAAGTATCGACGGATGGCGTAGCACATAACTAACACCGATAGTAACTCTAGGTGCAAGGCCAGCACAGAATTAAAAGCACACCTGTCGACGCATAGGAGAAACAGCACTAAACACAGCACTGACGTGGCACACTGACGATGATCAAAACGGAGGATCTGCCAGGCGCAAGGAGATGTGGGTGAAGGGAAGAAGGCAGGGAGAGGAAGAGAGGGGGGAAATGGGCGGGGGGCTGCCACCAGTTGGGGGCGGCGCTTATATGGTCTTCAACTAGGGGCCACTGCTGTCGCGTTGTCGTCATGGAGGGAGGTGATCAGCGTGCGATTGGCTGATCTCTTCTCACAGCCTTCTCTTCTCTGTCATCCCAGACAGGCTCGCCGCCACTGGCTTTACGCTGCAACAATAAATGTGCCATATTAGGAGTGCTTGAGAATCGGAGGCGACCCCCATACTAGCCGAAAAGAGTGAAGCGCAAATAAAGTAAAGTATTAGGATAAAATCGTAGTCGTACTCAAAAAAAGTTTGTGCTGTGAGCAGTAGAATCTTGTTTGTAGGTTTACTTTTGACACGACTGCCGCTGTCGACGAGAGCCTCACGCCTGTCCCTGTCTGTTTCAGGCTCCTACTCGTGCATCGCGCGCAACTGCATGGGCGAGGCGACGAGCACGGCCGAGCTGACGGTGGAGGATATCCAGAGCCAGCTGAGCGACGAGGAGCGGCTGGCGCTGCTCTCGCACAACCAGGCGCCGCGCTTCATCCGAGGCCTCAAGAGCTGCGAGGCGCGCATCGACGAGCCCTTCCGCTTCACCGTCCAAGGTGCCCGCCGCCGCGCACTGCTCTGCAGCTGTCCTCTGGCCGACCGCGCCGGCTGCACCTCAACAACTCACAGTTTACTTCATCCCATATAGATACCTCTGTTTGATTTCACTCCTGCCTATTCCCACACAGCATCTCCTTATCCTACCAAAAACGTTGTCTACTCCTTTTCCACTACCCTTAATCTCGCAATAATGACACATAATTTTTTTTTCAGTCCGCACCCCTTCATCTGTTTCCAACTAAAATACCATTTCCAATTGCTTTCACAAAGCCTGGCTCCATAGCCACGCCTTCTTGGAGCTGGCCATCTAGTCCCAGATAGACACTATCTCCATTAGAACCACAGCTCCTATTTTTTTAGACAACATAGTTGTGTGGACGTAGCAGCGATTGGTTTACTTACAATCAATTATTCAAAATGACAGTGACAATCGCATTATTTATTTTGTCGTCAACCGGTTTCAACCTGCGATGGGGTCATCTTCAGGACAATTTACACCATTTGTTCGCTCGCTGGAGTCGTCACCCTGCCTGTGCACGGTTGGTAACTATGACCCCACAGCGGGTAGAAACCAGTTGGCGACAAAATAAATAATGCGATTGTGACTGTCATTTTGAATAATTGATCACAGCTCCTATATCAACATCTTCTGCAGCATAACATGATCAGTATAGGTCTTATCCTTAAGAAATCTTATCTTTTAGCATCTCTTAATGTTTTTATTTTATCAATTTATTGTGTTAATCACCAGTAGATAAATACCAACAAAAGTAAAACGAGGGCATCGAAATTTAATCGAATTAATTCAGTAGATACTCAGGTAATTAGGTTGAGAAATGAGATACTAATAGTACTAGATGAGTTTTTCAGTTGGAGAACTAAAATGACTGTCGACGCAGAAAGTAGAGAGGATATAAAACGCAGACTTACAACAGCAAAAATAGCCTTTCTGAGGCACCATGTCACGGATTACGCGGCCCGTCCCGCTGGAGGTTCGAGTCCTCCCTAGGGAATATGTTTGTTTGTTGTTCTTTGGGTAAGTTAGTTTACGTTAGTTTAAGTAGTGTGTAAGTCTAGGGACCGATGACATCAGCAGTTTGGTCCCTTAGGAATTCACACACATTCGAACGTTTGAACATTTGAGCCTTTCTGAGTAAGAGAAGTTTGTTATCGTTTCATATAAATTTAAGAGCTAGTAAGTCTCCTAAAGGCATTTGTCTGAAGTGCAGCCGTGTAACGAAAGTGTCACGTAGATGATGAAAGTTTCAGGCAAGTTTATTTTCGCTCTTCCATCTAATTTCAGTAATCATATCTCGAACTCATGTGTAGCAAGATACGTAGTAGGACGTGGATTGATAACATTTGTATAGGCACTGCTCAGATGGAAACAATTAATGTGTACCCATTTGTTAACAGATTATCGGATGTTCTTCCATAACAGATGGAAATACACAACATAGCACCTTCCAGCCCTCGAGCAAATTCATACATAGCGGTAAGGCTTATTAGTGAGGACAGAATACAGTATTTTAAGAGTAAGCTTAAAGAGGTCATATGGGATAAGGTATAGGTAGAAAGATATACTAATGTCTAATTCAAATTATTCCATAGTAACTTCATGTCAATATTTGAAAGTAGCTTACCTAAAACGTTAGCCAGAAATCTATAAAAAAAATTAAGGCATGCATAACTAAGGAAATTAAAATCAGGCGTAAGAAAAAGAGAAAAATTTGTACAAATGCAATATAGGTTAAGATGTTTGGCAGTAGCAACAGTAGATCAAATGGCTCATTTGAAGTACGAGAGAATATATTAGAAATGGGATTCCACAAGACATTAATCAAACAGAAGTACCATCAACATCCTTCACTGAAATTACTAGAATTACGAAAATTCTGAAAAAGATAGGCTCATATGGTGCTGATGGGAAAGTTCTTGTAACTTAACAGGTAATGTGCCACATATTAATCATCATAGACACAGAGAAGTTTTCCAGAGAGATTAATATACACAGTTTTTAAACCTTTTCGAAACAAAGTTGATAAGAAAGGCTTAAATGAATGTCGTCCATTTTCCTTACAGACATCTTTTTCTTAAATATTTCAAAAATTAATAAATTCAAGAGTATTCTCACATTTACTTAGAAACAATTTACTCAGAATCTCTGTCTGGATTCTTTAAGGGGTGTTGAAATTCTACTTATACATTCACTCATAAAATATTACAAGCCTAAAATAATAAAATATATAAATTTGGCATTTTTGTGATCCTTCTAGGGCCTTTGATTGTGCAAATCATGTTACACACTTAGAAAAATTCAAGTTTTATGGAACTCATGGCTTTACACACAACTATTTTGAATTATAACAAACAAAATGCAAAAACGTGTGCCAAATAGTTAAAAAAATGTTGGAAGGTTAGAAAATTTTAGAGCCTGGGAAACAGTCACAAAGAGAATCCCACGACTGTTTAATTTTGAATCCCCTCCTATTCGTTATATATGTGAATAGCCTTACACTTAACATTCAACAAGCAGATTGGCACGTTTTTGAACGATATTAGTGTTATCATAAAGCCCATTAGAGAGAAATTTGCAGAAGAGATTGTTAATGACATTCAAAGAATGATTAAGTGGTCTCTGAAAATGGCCTCGCCCTAAATTTTGAGAAAACACACTATATTTAGTTCTGTACGACAAAAAGAGTTATACCAACAACGGATGTAGCACGTGAACGGAAGTCACTAAATATGGTAGAATGCTCCAATTTTTGGATGTAAATATTGCCAAATAATTGAACGGGAAGAAGAAAATTATTGAGCTTGCCAAACAATTAAGTTCAGCCTCCTGACATATTTTGCATATTTCTAGTCAATAATATGTTAAGGAATAATTTTTTTTGGGATAACCACTAATTAGAAAGAAACCAGTGGTTGCACAAAAGCGAACAATAACAATAATATGTGATGTTCAGCTGCGGTCGTCATGGAGACACCATCACAATACAGGTTATTCGCTAGTGAATTTCGTCATAAATAAGCCATCACAATTTAAGAAGAACAATGATGTACATACCTACAGAACCAGAGGAAAAAATGACCTTTATTATCCATTATTAATGCTGCCAGTGGCTTAGAAATGAGTTCAATACTTTACAACTAGAGGTTTTGCCGAATTTCACAATACCATAAAATATCTGACAGTAGGTAGCAACGCAAGTTTTAAATCTAACATAAAATCATTTCTCCTGGGCAACTCTTTCTATTTCACGGACGAATTTCCGTTTAGAAACTGGCAGCCTGAAAAAAGACTTGTTTTTAAATGTAGTTCATTAATAGCAAAACTACATATCAATCATTGTACAAATATCCTATAAACTGACTCGTTATACATAATTACGATAAAGAAATACTTCAAATTATCTGTGGAACATGTAACTAACTAACTAACAAAGGAATGTGGGACTGCAAAATAAGCCTGAGGATCAGATGTGTAGATCGGATAACTAATGAGGCAGCACTGAATCGAATTGGGAAAAAATATTATTTTTTTTGTGTGTGTGTGTGTGGGGGGGGGGGGGGGGGGGGTAGGTTAAAATTATAGACGGAGACCAAGGTTTGACCACAGCATGTAGTTTCAAACAGATTTAGGTTTCAGCACTCATGCAGAGAAGAAAAGGCTTACACAGCGTAGACTAGGGTGTAGAGTTGTATCAAAACAGTCTTCAAACTGAAGACTACAACATGGCCGGAGAGCAGATCTTTATCTTTATTACTTTCTTCATTGTTAATAATTTGAGAAAGGTAGGCTCCCTTTAATTTTATTGATGGGGTCTGTTTTTGGTGTTGGATTCGATCTGGAAATTTTTCCACGTTTGGGGAGACAGCGAGAAATCATTTTTGGAAGATACAGCTGCATGAGTTGAAAGTTTTTTTTATCCCCCCCCCCCCCCCCCCCAGACTGCCAGGTTATTTCGTCCCCAAATCTAAGTCTGTCATCAGTTCTATTAATTGGAGTAGTTTCACCTCCCCACCCAATGGCGTTTATTGGAGCGCTGATCTGCCTATGGAACTGTGTCGACTGTATTGACATTGCTATCAAGTGAGTGGCGAAAATTCCAATTTGTCTGTACTTAAATTTGTGACTTCTCCTGAACGCGATCTCCGTACACTGATAAAATATAATTGCGTGATGTGTGTGCGGATGAATGTACAGACATATTCCACACTTTTATGGGTCACCGGATCACCCACAATAACAAAGACTGGATTAAACTGTCCTTCTCATCGTCCGTTGTTGAAAGAAGTGCGTTTCCCGTAGCCTTACAATCTTGATTATGTTAGGTTTCCGTAGAAACTCTTCATTCATTGTTGTTAGACCTTCTGTGTTTTTATTAATAATAATCATTTACGGTTTCTATCTTTCCCCTTTGAGTTGTCCCAACGTCACATGTTCCATTTACGTTACCTTTAGAACGAAGAATGTGTCAGCATACAACCGTTGTTTATGAATCTGCATAATTTTCGAGGACGCTTCTTTAGTGTCTATCTTTGATCTCAATATGGTGCCTTTTGAATCAATGAGAGCTATTTATCTTCCTTGCAACACTTATAGTACGCTAGCGTATAATTCGTATAGTGCTTCTCTGTCGTCCTTTACAACATCCACGTCCAACATGTCTGTATAGATGTTGCTACTCAGCCGCAAAACTTAAACGTAGTTTTGAATGCGCATACCCCTGCCTGTTTCAGTTGTCACAGTTTCCACAAACACAAGCTCTGAAACTATGTTAATGATGCGTAGACAACACTGACAAGTAAGCGTGGAGGCTGCAAGAAACTTGAAAGTTAGATTCACGTTTGTCTTGTTGCAGTCACTGTATCCCCGGAGCCAGTGGTCACGTGGTACCGCGACGACGAACTGGTGGCGGATTCCGACCGATACGAGATCATTACGGAGACTCTGGGCACCGTCAACCTCGATATCAAGCGACTCGAGATCGTCGACCAGGTATGGCAACTTCCTCCGACAACTTGGAGGCAGTCTCGACAAACGCCAAAGCTTTTTTAACATTTAGTTACTCCTGCATAGCATGTCACAAGTAAACGTCTATAACAAAAACTATATTTTCAATCATTATATCCTTATGAAACTTACTGTCAGATTAAAACTGTGGGCCGCAAAGAGACTCGAACTCGGGACCTTCATTCTTCGGTGTCACGTGCTCTACCGACTGTGCTACCCAAGCTCGACTCAGGACCCGCCCTCACAGCTTCAATTCTGCCAGCAGCTGCTCATCATTGGGCTACACTAGTCTTTACTGTTTGAGTGGCAGCGAAATGCCATAAGAATTTACCCCAAAGGGCCATGAACAATAATTTACATATTTCAAATTGGATCCACTTGTAACACTTCAGTTTTATTATGGTGATATGTTTTCTACAATAGGTTTGTAAATATTCACCTTAACAACAACAAAATATTGACATTAAATGTGGTCACCGCAGCTAACCATCACCCCATTACAGTGTACAAGTTCGGTAGTTGGTGGTTCAACTTTGGTGTACCATTCTTTTAATTTTCGTGGTCTCTCTTGAAACAGTTCTTGCCGCTATGAGACACAAAACTACTTTGCATACTGAACACATCCACACTGTTCCGGACAGAGTTTTTCTTGAACTGCATATTGAACATCTTCTAGATGATATGCGAATGGACTGAGATTTACTACTTTCGTGGCAAATACTTTCGTCTGCGTATGCCTTTATCTGAGACAACTTATTTTTATATACAGAGGATGAAGCAGCAGCCTCTGAAACAATTTTTGAAGCCAACAAACTTCTGTACACCTCTCGACGAAAGTCTGTTTTAGAGAACTGTTTCGTCTCAGTCTCCTTGTGTGTAATGAATGCATTTATTACTCAGCAGTGTACTAAGTGAAAAGAGAATCTCGTCCATATTTTCTTGCTTCTTCTGTCTGTAGCACAGTCTGACTTTAGTCGATCAAAATGATGCACATAGTTCATCCGGGAATTGTAATCATTCAACACAAGAGGGCAAGTGATATTCGTTATTGTTCCATCATTCATCCTTCTAATTACTGTGGACACTTCTGATTGTATATGACATATATAAATCACACTGACCATCCTGTTATCCTTCTGTCTATAGATATCTACTCCATTATTCCTTGTTATGTAACTGAATTCCCTTCTCTCAAGTTCCTTTTCCTCCTTGCGTTTCGGCATGTTTTTCCTCCTGGGATTTATTGTTTCACAAGCGTATAGATCACTGGACTTAGTTTCTTAAACAGATCATACGATATAAAATAATTTTCCGTATAAATAATGGATCTTTCCATGAAGGTCACTGGTTCAATTTAAAACCACATTCAGTTCTAAACCTACTACGGGTGACTGTGAAACTCTTCTTGTCTAAATATAAAATTTCTAATTGTATGATGATTCATCACATAACATCCACACTTTTTACCCTCTCTTTATACGTTTCTCTCTCACGTACTGTTTGCTAGATGATCTGCCTTTCAATTTAACTATTGCTTCGTCAACAGGTAGATTGTGATGTTTTGTATGGCAATCTCGAAATTTCGTGTTCAAATGACCTACGAATAGTAACGTACGTAGTTTGTGTAGTTCGTCATAAGTCGACTCTATCTGTCTTTTTACTGGCGTTAGCTTCGATACATAACTTCCACAAAGGTCTGTATCAGTGCTGCCGTTATCTCTGCAGCTAGGTTTTTTTTTAGTGATTCCCATATGAAGATTTATTCCGATAAAAGTTAATATTTCATATTCATTGCCACGGACGAAAGGTTTTGCCTGTCTGTGTTGCATACAGACTGGTTTGAAACACTACATGGTGTACACGTGTTTCAACAAAAACTCGGAACATCATTCATCTGGCCTTAAGTTCTGTTTGTTCACGCCATATTCTCCAGTAAATAATGGAACTTGGTCAAGATTTGTTTGTCGCCTCCAGCGAGTAGTCGATGGAATTACGAGTGGCACCGCATTGTTTTCACTTGTTTCATCACGTTCACTGCTACCGTCACACTCACCAATGCTCGACACACACAGCTGTAAACAAGTTTAGAACTTTGACGGTCTGTAGAGAATGCCGCGTCATTGTCATCGCTGTCAATACTCTCGTCACTAGAAGGAATTTCATAAAATAATGTTCGAGTTCCTCTGTCATTCTTTTTTGGCGAGACTTACTGGATGGAGAAGGGCGGTGGTTAGCGCCACTAACCACACAGAAATTCGTCTGTGAAGTATCCAAAATTCTATTCGAATAAAAATATTTCTTGTCGATTTATGGAAGGTCAGGACATACATATGAAGAATTACTTACCAAAAATAGGGGCATTAAGAAGAGATACAGACAGAAATGCACGACACTTCCACAAACAACACCAACAATCCATGAAAAATCTGCTCGTGTCATAAATACGTGGCAGAAGTGCTGCACTGTGATTCTGCTGCCATCTAGCGAAACTTTGTTGTTGTTGTTGTATTCAGTCTTGAGACTGGTTAGATGCAGCTCTCCATGAAACTTTAGTCAACAGTAATTAGTTGGTTAGTTGAGAGAACTATCGCCCCTCAGCGGTAAAGTGAGAAAACTGTGTGGTTAGCTACAGTGACCACCGTCCTTTCAAAGTGTCTACGTATGTGGGAGACCACGACGATGCCCTCCTTCAAAGAGTTAGCTGACGGAGGCAAAATCTTAATGAAGGAGCAGCCTTCCCACTGCTCTAGTGCTGAGTAGACACAGTGCTGCGGACAAAGCAGTCAGTTTCCACCAGTCACCGTTCATTGCCAAACTGGACGGGCAGACAGGGGTTGGAAAACAATGAAACGAGACATGGAATAAGATCTCATGGCTTTCGCCAAGCATTTACTGGCCTCTCTCCTTACAATGTAAAAGGATTAATCTTGGTACTGACTGTTATGCAACAGCATATGTAGACGGAATTCACCCTGCGCCATGTTGAAATGTTCCACCCGGCAGTAACACGATTCCGATGGTGATGTCGATGATAAAAGAATAAGAACACGCCGCAGCTGAAGAATATCCACGTATTTTAGGAGTAGGTTCGTTTGTATCTTAGTATAGCTTCGGATATCTGCTGTAAACAAAGTGCATCTAGACTGGCGTGAACGGAAACAGAAAACGTTCAAAACCTAGAAGAAGGCTGGTTTCGCAAAGGAGTCACTTTAGTGTTGCTGCATCTTTCGTAGTGACATTTAAGCAGAGTCTTTGGCTCCTGACACATGTCGTGTCGTGTAAGTATCGGATCTCTGAAGCGTTGTAGGATGTTTTGCGATCACTTTATAAGTTCTATGTCACGCTGTTCTATTTGCTGATAGCTTCGAAACTTTCTGTTGCGTATGTCTGCTTCCTGCTTTCCATCAACATATTCTTCATGCATTCGAATCACTTATAACAGTGTTATAAGCTATTTTCCAAATTTTACTAGAGTGAACCGTGTCCACAGTTTAAAAGGTAAAACCGCAATGTCGTCCTCCTACCATTTTTTTCCTTATTGTATGTCAACGACCTTGTGGAACCGAGCGTTCAAAATTTTCCAATGCCAGACGTCTGCACATTATATTAGTAGTATATAATTTTTTGTATTTGCTTGGAATTGTAGACTCCTTTCCTTACGTACCTCTGCTCCATCCTTCGGTCTTCACTCTTATCTTAAAAGCGGAGGTCTTCTTAGCCTATTGCTGAGCTAGTTCATACACGCTCTCATTGCCCGCTTCGGTCCCTACTTTTAAGATCAAAGGTATGGGGGTAGGTATACAAATTAAGTTTGCCTATTACTCTAAGTCACATGGAGATAAACGCGGTGTCAGAAGCCGCTTACAATCAACCGACAGCATCAGTCTCCATCAGTTCCTTCACTGTATGCATGATCGTGTCTCAAGCCACGGTATTATGTCAGGCGCTGTTTAGACGCCCGTTGAGTTTATCATCTATCTTTTCACTCCACACAACTACTTTTTACACATTTGTCACTTTTTTTGATACGAAGAGCTGTTATACAAAGATTCCACAACGTAAACTCAAAAGACTATTTCTCTCAACTATGCTGTAGGTCTACACATCCGTCATGCCGTTATCGTTATTTTTCGTTCACTTTTCACTTTAATTTGGCAGTGCATTTCCTAAAAGTATTCTGTTTATTTTTTTAAGAATGATTATTGATGCAAGAAAAAGAAAGTAATAAAAGTTATAATTAACTCAGCGAGTCTTTTAAATTCGCTATAAGAGAAAAGAGAATCTTAACTACATTCAAATAGGCCTACTGTCACCTGTGACTTTTCTCCTCTTGTCTTACAAAGGCAGTATCTATGAAACTGTCTTAGCGAATGTACCGAGCGAGGTGGCGGAGTCGTTACCACACTGGACTCACGTTCCGGAGGACGACGATTCAAACCCGCGTCCGCCCACCCTGATTTAGGTTTTCCATGATTTCCCTAAATCACTTCAGTCAAATTCCGGGATGGTTCCTTTGAAAGGGCACTGTGCACTTTCTACAACATCCTTCCCTAATCAGGTGGGACCGATGGCCTCACTGTCTACTTCCCTCCCCAAATCAACTAGTGGAGGTGTGGTACTCAACCTGAATGCCGTAAACGGCTGAGCAACAATACTGACTCAGGTGACAGTTGCTTATGAACTCAGTGGACAGGCATATAGCTCTTAACATATCGTAAGTGTATCCATAGAGCTGCAGGGTGCGACTATGAACTGATAATCGAGATTTAGAGACTTAAGTATGCTGGTTCTTTCAAACTTCTTTCCTGTTCCAGGCTGAGTGGAAGTGCGTCGCATCGAACGACTTCGGGCACAGCGTAACGTCCTGTTTCCTGAAGCTGGTAATTCCGAAACACTACAAGAAGCCGCGCTTCCTCGAATGCCTGAGGGCCATATTATCCGAAGAGGGCGCCGTCAATCTGGAATGCAAGGTGAGGGTCGACAAGTATAATATTATATCTATCTTTTGCTTTCTGCTCTAGAATGGCAACTACAACTTAAAATACTTCGTTGATCCATTATGGACCGTGGACAACGGCTGGCATGTATTTCTTGATGCAATAATTTACCAACAGCCGTATGTATTGTAGGAATTTATTTTATGAACTTCTTATGTGCTACCATTTTCGGCATTACACTGATGCCATCTTCAGGCCCCACACGTCATAGTCGTATAATCGCCATACACGGAGGGAGCCATATAACTGGAACTGTGAATGTAATTGTTATGCAACGGGCGACACAGTCTGTGCGTTTTCGATGGGTAGTGTTTCATATCCACCATACAGCCAAGACCTGGCTCCCTGTGATTGTCATGCCTTTGCACACACGAACCACTGGCTATGAGGACAGCATTAGTTCACAGACAACGAGGTGCAAACCAGCGCAGAGAACTGACAGCCGTATTGGAAAGTTGGTAGAAGTCTACAATAAATATCTAACTCAGAGACGCTTCTGTGTAGAGACATATCTGCAAAGTTTACCTAAATGTTGCTAATAAAACCGTTGTGGATTCCACTGTCTTTTTAATTTCGCGAAAAATGATATCTCGGAAAAAGTAGTCCTCGTATATATCTTCACTCATTATACGTCCTAAAGGTTCACTTTCTTCATGGGCTCTGTGGAATGCAATGGATGACTTAATGAATGGATGAAAATAAATTGTAGTGATAAGAGTGATGCCGCTTCGCTCATTTTCAAGCAGTCATATTTTACAATGAATTTCTTAACATTGTCGTGTTCTTCAACAGCCTACACATTTCGATTCATATTACACATGAAGTACCAACACTGAATCTTGTAACTTTGGCATCTGAGGAGACGGTAGCATCGTCTATTTGCTTTACGTTTAATGCTGATAAAATATAATCTTATGAAATCGTCACTGCATTAATAATCCTTCTGTAAATGGCTCCTGCCACGGTTGCAGAGCACAACCGTAATTATGAAATTTATTTCGCTATGGACCTTTTTCCCGTATTACAGATGTGCTGTCAATCTACACAATTAAAAGCTGGATGTGATTCTGTGGAACAACGTCGTTGCTGTATGTTCAAAGGATCTCTGTTTCAATAAGTCACAGTCATTGCGACAAATGGTAATATCGTTGGGGACCTAAGCGTCTTATATCAAAAGAAAAAGTCATTGCGACAAATGGTAATATCGTTGGGGACCTAAGCGTCTTATATCAAAAGAAAAGACGCACCATAAATATACTGTCTGACAAAAAATATGAAGCATCCAGGAGATATTGTCGGATAACTTCGTACACGGACACAACGTCAGTGGGCATGTAAACGATTAGAGCTGCAAATCTCTGTGAGAGGTAGAACGGGACCACAGTGCATTCGTGTTGTTCGCATTTGCATCTACGTCTACATCTACAGGGATACTCTGCAAATTATATTTAAGTGCCTGGCAGAGGGTTCATCGACCCACCTTCACAATTCTGTATTATTCCAATCACGTATACAGCGCGGAAAGAACGAACACCTTTCCGTACGAGCTCTGATATCCATTATTTTATCGTGGTGATCGTTTCTCCCTATGTAGGTCGGTGCCAACAAAATATTTTCGCATTCGAAGGAGAAAGTTGGTGATTGGAATTTCGTGAGAAGGTTCCGTTGCAACGAAAAACGCCTTTCTTTTAATGATGTCCACCCCAAACCCTGTATCATTTCAGTGACACTCTCTCCCCTATTTCGCGATAATACAAATTGTACTGCCCTTCGTTGAACTTTTTCGATGTACTCCGTCGGTCCTACCTGTAAGGATCCCACACCGTGCAGCAGTATTCTAAAAGTATACTGTCTAAGAGAATAGTGTTGTTACAGGGCGTGGCAGGGTACGTAAGGGGTGTGAACGGCTTCAGATGTTAAGTTACCACTGCGAATGACACAGGGATGCCTAATGCTTGTATGATGCAGCATTATCAGTACTTGACACAGTTTGAAAGAGAGATCGTTGTGGACCTCTATTTGGCTAGGTGGTCCAGTCGTGCGGTATCCAGATTCCTTGGGCATTTGTGAGCAACAGAGGCATGATGTTGGATTGCATGAGAAGAGACAGCAGGTTTTCTCGTCTTCAAGGTTCCGGTCGAGCACAGGCGGCCCATGTGGCCGAGAGGTTCTAGGCGCTTCAGTCCGGAATCGCGCTGCTGTTACCGTCGCAAGTTCGAATCCTGCCTCGGGCATGGATGTGTGTGATGTCCTTAGGTTGGTTAGGTTTAAGTAGTTCTAAGTTCTAGGGGACTAATGACCTCAGATTTTAAGTCCCATAGGGCTCAGAGCCATTTGGACCATTTTATACCGGTCGAGCACATCTGAACATCACAACGGGAGATCAGCTTATTGTGCACCAAACACATCGAAGTCAGTTCATACCTGCGAGTGGCATTCGAGTACAGGTAACGGACTCCACTGTGTCATCCAGCACCATTGACTGGACTGGCAGCAGTGGAAGTAGGCAATGGGCGCCCCAAGCGTGGGCTGCCACTGACAAACAGCTGTGTCTGGGGCGGTGCCGCGACAGGGAAACATGGACCGCTGACGAGTGACGTCACATTGTGTTCAGTGACGAAGTGAGGTTCTGCAGTACTCTGGATGACCATCGCCGGCAAGTGTAGTAGCGACGTGAGCTGGCTGATTAGCTCGTGGTGCGACAGCCATAGGGCATGACATCAGGTTGTGGTTCATAGTGACTAATGCAACTCTGCGGGCACAACGGTATATCGTGGACATATTGTGTTCTCCTAGGTCACCTCTCGCGTGACAGTATAATCGTAATAATTTTCAACTGGATAATGCTCGTCCACACATGGCACTTGTCTCTGTGACGTTGAGGAACTTCTGTGGCCAGTGAGGTCCCTAGGACTTTCCCCAGTAGGAGGTGTTTGGGACCAGCTCTGACGTCACCTCCATCACAGTGACACTGTACACGATATAGAGGATCTGTTGTGGTCCAGCTTGCCTCAGGAAAGGATACGACGGCTTTGTGGCACTCTTCCCACACAAATCAGGGCATGCATTCAGGAATATGGGGCACAACGTCATCCTGATAAGGGGCTCTTGCTGCCAAGTTATATGTTAGTTTGACTCGTTTTTGTGTCACTGAAATAACATCCCCTATCATCATGAGACGTGAAGTATAACTTAGTTTCCTCCGCCCCTTATGGGAACTTCACTTTTTTTTGCCACGCAGTGCTGAAACGGCAGAAAGCGTGGGAGGGTGGGAGTGGAAGCTGCTGATAGTTTTGCTCGGCAAATTTATCTTCATCATTTACTAAAAGAAACCAAAACTTTACACAAGAGTGAATTCGTGCTCCCTGATCGCAGCAGCAGAAAAAGAGAAGCGGAAACAGGACACATCCAAGACACTTCTTGTTCGGATGTGAATACGAGCGTCCACGATTAAGATCAAGAAAGAGTTTCCTCCTTTCAATAGCACCACTCTTAATGTCACCTGCAAATTGTCGAATACAGCTTTGGCGTAACTCACCATCAGAGAGGTACTGGAACAGCCCTAAAGAAGAGCTTGCTAAAGAACGTCACCTCCCATACAAAACATGGAAGATCCTCAGCAGGCTGAGAACTGGTGTATCCCGATACAAGGTCAATTTGAAGAAACGGGGTTTCTCTCCAGGAGATGAACTATGAGAATGTGGCGAACAGCAAGATCACCAACACCTGCTGAGCTGTAGAAACCTCCCAGCCCCATGCCCGATGGACGATCTGGTTACCGCCAATGACACAACAGTTCAAACGGAGGAATTTTGGATGTCGTGTGGAATTTAATCAGGTACTTACATTGATTGTAAATGGTTGTCTATCGGCTATATATGTATGTTATGTTCTCGACACGAGTAAGTAAATAAATAAACAACAGTGTGATCTCGAAATATAGAACACCAAATTTATGATTTTATAACTTATATCAAAATTAATGGCTGTAATCACTCATGCACATTTTATTAAAAAATAAATAACAAACTCAGGAGAACACATATTATCAATGCACCATGATACAGCTAAGAAAATGAACTGTGCTCTAGTAGATAGTACCAGATGCAAAACACCAAGGCAAATATTTGAACAATCATTTTTCACGTTTTTGCAGTTTTCGTTTCTTTTGTTTCATGTATAACAATTATAAAGAATAATACTTTCGAAAATAACAACAATTTAATGTTGAAATATAAATTTTTAAGAAGAAACTGCAAAAAGGTGGGAATTTAAGGAGGTGGAACCTGGATAGACTGAAAGAACCAGATGTAGAGAGTTTAAGAGAGAGCATAAGGGAACGATTAACAAGAATGGGGGAAAGAAATACAATATAATAAGAATGTTTACCTTTGAGAGATGAAATAGTGAAGGCAGCAGAGGATCAAGTAGGTAAAAAGACGAGGCCTAATAGAAATCCTTGGGTAACATAAGAAATATTGAATTTAACTAATGAAATGAGAAAATAGAAAAATACTGTAAATGAAGCAGGCAAAAAGGAATACAGGCGTCTCAAAAATGAGATCGACAGGATGTGCAAAATGACTAAGCAGGGATGGCTAGAGGACAAATGTAAGGATGTAGAGGCTTAACTCACTAGGGGTAAGATAGGTACTGCCTACAGAAAAATCAAAGAGACCTTTGGAGAAAAGAGAACCACTTGTATGAATATCAGGAGCTCAGATGGAAACCCAGTTCTAAGCAAAGAAGGGAAAGCAGAAAGGTTGAAGGAGTATATAGAGGGTCTATACAAGGGCGATGTACTTGAGGACAATATTATGGAAATGGAAGAGGATGTAGATGAAGACGAAATGGGCCCGGGAGTAGACAACATTCCATTAGAACTACTGATGGCCTTGGGAGAGCCAGCCCTGACAAAACTGTACCATCTGGTGAGCAAGATGTATGAGACAGGCGAAATACCCTCAGACTTCAAGAAGAATATAATAATTCAAATCCCAAAGAAAGCAGGTGTTGACAGATGTGACAATTACCGAACCATCAGTTTAATAAGTCACAGCTGAAAAATACTAACACGAATTCTTTACAGACGAATGGAAAAACTAGTAGAAGCCGACCTCGGGGAAGATCAGTTTGGATTCCGTAGAAATATTGGAACACGTGAGGCAATACTGACCTTACGACTTATCTTAGAAAAAAGATTAAGGAGAGGCAAACCTGCGTTTCTAGCATTTGTAGACTTAGAGAAAGCTTTTGACAATGTTGACTGGAATACTCTCTTTCAAATTCTGAAGGTGGCAGGGGTAAAATACAGGGAGCGTAAGGCTATTTACAATTTGTACAGATACCAGATGGCAGTTATAAGAGTCGACGGGCATGAAAGGGAAGCAGTGGTTGGGAAGCGAGTGAGACAGGGTTGTAGCCTATCCCCGATGTTATTCAATGTGTATAGTGAGCAAGCAGTGAAAGAAACAAAAGAAAATTTCGGAGTAGGTATTAAAATGCATGGACAAGAAACAAAAACTTTGAGGTTCGCCGATGACATTGTAATTCTGTCAGAGATAGCAAAGGACTTGGAAGAGCAGTTGAATGGAATGGACAGTGTCTAGAAAGGAGGATATAAGATGAACATCAACAACAGCAAAACGAGGATAATGGAAGGTAGTCGAATTAAGTCGGGTGTGCTGAGGGAGTTAGATTAGGAAATGAGTCACTTAAAGTAGTAAAGGAGTTTTGCTATTTGGGCAGCAAAATAACTGATGATGGTCGAAGTAGAGAAGATATAAATGTAGAGTGGGAATGTCAAGGAAAGCGTTTCTGAAGAAGAGAATTTGTTAACATCGAGTATAGATTTAAGTGTCAGGAATCCGTTTCTGAAAGTATTTGTATGGAGTGTAGCCATGTAAGGAAGTGAAACATGGACGATAAATAGTTTGGACAAGGAGAGAATAGAAGCTTTCGAAATGTAGTGCCACAGAAGAATGCTGAAGATTAGATGGGTAGATCACATAACTAATGATGAGGTATTGAATAGAATTGGGGAGAAGAGGAGTTTGTGGCACAACTTGACAAGAAGAAGGGACCGGTAGGTAGGACATGTTCTGAGGCATCAAGGGATCACCAATTCAGTATTGGAGGGCAGCGTGGAGGGTAAAAATCGAAGAGGGAGACCAAGGGATGGATACACTAAGCAGGTTCAGAAGGATGTGGGTTGCAGTAGGTACTGGGAGATGGAGAATCTTGCACAGGATAGAGTAGCATGGAGAGCTGCATCAAACCAGTCTCAGGACTGAAGACCACAACAACAACAAGATGAATATAAAAAAATGATTGGTTAGAGGGGAGATTTGTCCGTACCATCACCGATTGTGACTGACATTGAATACCTCGGAATGGTTTCTTCGACAGTCACACACACACACATACACACACATACACAAAAATGGTTATTAGAAGACAAATAGTATTGCTAATCATATTTATTACTAATCCTATGTATTAACTTTGTGTACCGCATTTGGTGATTTCTTGGCTAGATCGCCAGAACGTTATGCTTACTTGCTGTGACATCTAGTCTTCCTCCTCATTGTCACTGTTTTCGCTGTCACTGTGGGTGGCGCTGTCCACCCTCTGGAGACTGTTGTTATGTTGCACATAGGCTTATCTGTTATGCCATGCCCGCAGGTACTCTTGTTGTGTTGCTTTTGAAATACTGTTTGTCAAAATACGCTTAGTTGTGACCATTGTTCTTCGTCTCTTATTGCTGTGTATATATCTACTTGTCTGTTTCTGTGCAGTCTAGGTGTAGTGTTTGTCTATTGTTCGCCTACTGCCCGCAGAAAAAGACAGTGTGTTCTGGCGAACTTCCTTCCCCGCATGTGCCTGTTGGTGTCTGCCTCAGAATCTGGCGTTCGAAGAGCGTGGAATAAGGTCCGTGTCCGGCTGGGATCGATATGTCTCAACCGCTCTTTTATGTCAGTGCGGAAGTCGTGCAGTCTACGTCCCTTATCACTTACACCCCACTCACCTCGCCATGATCCAAATGCCAACTTTCAGGGTGACGTATCGTCTCTATCGGCACACCGGTTGTTGTGTGTACCTTACCTAGTCTCCCCACCTTTAACCAGTATCTTGCAGCTCTGTATTTGATCGTGATATCTATGGGCCATATTCCGAGCATCACACAAAGTGCGTCCACTGAGGTGGAGGCGAAGTCTGCAGGTAGCCTTAGTAGGACAGTTCTCTTGTCTCGTCTGACTGATGCTTTGTTGGTGACCAGGTTCATGTGCCAGCTGCGAAGCTGAGTACTGATTCGAAGAGCGCACAATGGTATGTCCGTATGAATGATAGAGGCAGTCTGTGCTGTTTTGAATTTAGACTCACCAGTTTGTGTAGTATTTTTTCTGCTTTGTCTGTTGTTAGCTGTATGTGTTTGTGGATGTTCAGTTTTTCATCTAAGTGTATCCCGAGATAAGGCGTAACGCGTGCTCGTTTGATGTTTGTGTCCCCATTGTTAATAGACGGATTCCTTTGGAGTGATTCCTTTCAGTAATCTGTATATTGTTTTGTTTTCGGCTATCCTGAGTTTATTCTTGTGTCACCATTGTGTAACTGTCTATAGTGCTCCACGGGCTTTCTCTTCTACCTGGTCTCCGTTGTCTGCAGTGACTACAACTGACCAGTCATTGCGTAGGCGTCAGTTATGTCCTGATCTGTCATTCCTGTTCAGAATTTGTTGGAGTTGTTCGAGTGTTATGTCCCAGAAGATGAGGCCGCAGATCGACCCTTGAGGACAGCCTTTGGTGATTCTTTTAATTACTTTCCAGCTGTCCATCTGTCCTTCGACTAATCGCTCTTTACAGTAGTCTAGGAAACTGTTGTACACTGATTGCGGTATCCCCAGATGTCTTAACCTCTGAAACATTGCGGGCCACCAGAAATTATTGAATGCCCCGGCAATATCATTACTGCCATGGCGTTTTCTGTGTTGTGGTATTAACTATGTGTTGCCGGCCGGGGCGGCCGAGAGGTTCTAGGATCTACAGTCTGGAACCACGTGACCGCTACGGTCGCAGGTTCGAATCCTGCCTCGGGCATGCATGTGTGTGTTGTCCTTAAGTTAGTTAGGTTTAAGTAGTTCTAAGTTCTAGGGGACTGATGACCTCAGGAGTTAAGTCCCATTCTGCTGAGAGCCATTAACTATGTGTAAGGCCTGGTTGGAAGTTCGATATGAACCCACAATTAATTTGCATTTACGGCTGGAGTGACGACTTGCAGTAAGAGTCGCTACCTCGTGTCGCCTGTGAGGCCGGAGCTTGTAACGCTGATGCTCTCGCAGGTGATCGGCGTGCCGCAGCCGGTGCTGAAGTGGTACAAGGACGGCGCCGAGCTGAAGCCGGGGGACATCCATCGCATCATCTCGGGCCAGGACGGGACCTGCTGCCTGGGCACCTACACCTGCGAGGCGCACAACTGCATGGGCACCGTCGCGTCCTCCGCCTCGCTGCTCGGCTTCGAGGGTGAGTCTCTCCACAGGCCGGTATAGCTGCCGAGGCGCCTCAGTGCCGTGCCGAAACGGGCTGAATACGTCAGCTTACGAAAACTTGAGTGGTCATTCTTACATTACGTGCAATCTGCTGGAAGTTGAAGGCAACGATAAAAAATAATCACCAATTAATATAGCTGTCAAAAATAAACGATTTTTCGTGTGTTTAACAGGTCAGAGAATTTCATAAAAAAATCTTCTTGTCAATGACATGTTGAACAAAGATTAAAGAAAGAAACAAGTTTCGTACCACAAGGAGTAGGATTAGAAATTCTATTTTAAATAAAATAATCATCTTTCGGATCTTCCACGAGCTTCTGACGAGATTATTCTTTACTAACTACCGGTTTCGACCATTTAACCATCTTTAGGTAAAATGAAAACATTTCGAACAGCCTGTTTGGCGACGTTGTTATTTCAGACAGAAGCCTGGAATCGTAAGGAGGGCGTCTTCTTCTCCTGTCCCTACAGAACTAGACCTGTGCCTATTTCGACAGTATACGACGATTAACGACATATATAATTGCATTTTACTGCTGACTCAGTAGCTTTTCACCGACTGCGACATAATCGCGTGTACAAACAGTGATCCAATACTGTAAAATGCTTTTTTATTCCAGTCTCTGATCACAAATGAATTCTTTAGACGATCACCGGTTTCAGTCTGTAATGAGAATCTTCAGATATTTTTTACACCATGGCCATATCACTTTAGGATATGGTGTAAAAAAGATCTGAAGATGGTCATTACAGACTGAAATCGGTCATCGTCTAAAGAATTCATTTGTGATCAGAGACTGGAATCAAAAAGCATTTTGAGTAGCTTTTACTATTAACGGGACACTGTATGTCCTATACCGCCGATGTTAAATTATCGAAATTTGTGACCCATTATCTAGAAAACTTTTTGAGACACCAACTTACAATTTTCCATAATTATTGAATGCACCTTTCTAGATATACTGAACCAGAACTATTACTAAAATTGTATTGTGGGCCATTTTATCTTTTTTTCAAACACACAATTTTTTCACAGAATTTTGTAAATAAATGAACATAAAAACAAAACAACTCACGATATTTTAATTATCTAGTTCCATATGTGTTGAATCTCACACTTAGCATGCTGTGAAAATTTAATGTCTCTACTATTAGCGCTTTTTTAGAAAACGGGTCATTTATTGCAAAAAATGTAGTTCAGAGATATTTTATTACAGATTCTTATGCAGACTTACATTTCCGCGTCTTTTATGCACTAGAACTGCACTGGCCCATAGTCTGTGTCTGGTTCAATGCCACAACAGCCCAATGCTTGCCTCCTCCTTTTCTTTCTTGCTTCTTTTCTCATTTTGTGAGCAGCTAACTCTGCTTCACGTACACGAAGCTCATCCAGTTCCCACAGTCATTTAGCTGTGTTCTGTCCAAATCTTACCCCTAACTTCTCCAGAACCTTAGGTCTTTCATAGTTCCCACCATTAAAAGTTATTACACCACCATACACTGCTAACGTAGAGTCAAAAGGCCAACAAATACATTTTTAGCCACAGTGCACCATACAACATTAATGAATGACTCATTCACATTTTGGGTCTTCCAATGTTAACACTTCGTTGGTAGCTCAGGATTAGCCAACTTCTGAGACGTAGTAGTAGGCACAAAACAGAGCAATTCACAGCCTTCTAGACTGTGTGGTTCCCAAGACATGACTGCTCAACTGTGGCAGCATATGCGTAGCTGTGAAATTTGACAGTCACACATCAACATTCAAAATATTATTTGATGGTCTCACAATTGTCTGATTTTAATGTATTATATACCAAAATGTTCAGGGAAGTCTATACTACATTATACAGTAAAAAACAGAAAATGTCAAATTTCAACGAATTGCACGTACAATGTCCCATGTGACGGAGGATGACTTTTATTTTATATTATCTGAAGCGACAGCGAGAACGTTGCTATTTAAGTTTGAAGTAAATTGTCTTTCCTGTAATTTTCAGCAGTCTGCGATTTAACATTCTATTTCTTCCAAAAACGTATTTTGCTTGTAAGATCTTGGAACCCCATTTTCGCACCTGTCATGGTTAACGCAAACATATGTATGGACACTAAAAACAGTGCTTAGTGTTTCACAACATACATTCAGTACTTTTAAGTTTAAAAAACTGACATTTATTTTGAAATTCCTACGTTGATGGGAAAGCCATACTCCTGTAACTCCATGATAGCCACATGTAAAGAAGTCGCTGATAGTCAGTTATAAAGAACAGGACACTGCAGTTGTATAGTTGGCTTCACACACGTGTGACCCGTAGACAGACGAATTTTGCAACAGAGGTTAGCGACGAATTTGGAGTGACAGCCGTAGAGGTCGTACCGTGTGGCTTGAGCAACAACTCCTGGCTGAACCCCAAATGTTCGGAGCGCCACAGCCAAGACATCATGCACCGTAAATCTCTGTGACTTTCCTCGCTTAATGACCTGAGGTGTCACACTCCACTTCTAAGCGACGCAACTCTGGTGTGATTGCCAGCGAAATCTTTTGGGTTAGGTTTCATAACCACGCATCAGAACAGTTAATTCCATAAGACCATGGATGATTCGTTTCTTCATTACGGACGAAGCTGCACAAATGTCCCTTCATTGATCAACTTGCCACATACAAGGCACTAACTACGAACGGATCAATCGGAAGTTAACAGAAGCGATGGACATTAGGAGAGAGTAAACGAACTTACAGTTCAACCTCTAATCACTATCAGAGATACATCAGAGACCGGAGCTTTAGTTAGACAAGGGCAGTTGAGGAAATCGGCTATGAAGACGTCAATTTGTTATTCAGGTGATTTAGGAACATCATGAAAACTTTAATTGGGATAACTGAGTAGAAACCGGAAAGCACTGCTTTCGGTAATAATCTAATATTTAAAGTAACGTACCGTTTTCCTTGATAGCTGATCGACGATTCTTTGTTCTAAGTACAGGGAAGCCTAATTATTAGACACGCCAAAATAGCCTACTTAGAAAATAGTACGATTATTCACACACTTTGGCAGTGCTTACAAAAGAAAAATCCGCACCATGAAGGAATTACCTGAATGGGACGGAAATCAGCAGATATGATGCACATATACAAACAGATGATTATAATTTAAGAAAAATTGGATAATTTATTCAAGAGAAGGAGCTTCACAAACAGAACAAGTCAGTAGCTCGTTGGGCCACCTCTGGCCATTATGCAAGCAGTTATTCGGCTTGGCTGTGCCTGACGTGTTGTCAGATATACTCCTGAGGGATATCGTACCAAATTCTGCAGAAATGCCGCGTTAGATCGTCAAATTCCCGAGTGACTGGAGCTCTCTACCCATAATGCTCCAAAAGTTCTCAATTGCTTAGAGACCCGGCGAGCTAGGTGAGCAACGCAGGGTTTGGCAAGCTCTGAGACAAGAGGTAGAAACTCTCACCGTATGTGGGCGGCCATTATCTCACTGAAATGTAAGCCCCGGAGGGCTGCCATCAAGGGCAGCAAAACGGGACCTAGAATGTCGACGACGTCCCGATGTGGTGTTCGGACGCCACGGATGACAACTAAAGCAGCCCTGATGTGAAAAGAAGTGCCGCCTCAGACCTTCACTCTTGGCTATCGAGCCTTACGGAAGGCGACAGTTAGGTTGCCATTCCACTACTGTGAGACCTCTCCAGACAAGTCTTCACCTGTCAGCGGGGCTCAGTTCGAAGCAGGACTCATCACTGAAGACAATTCCACTCCAGCCAATCACATGCCTAGCGACCCCAGTTGAAAACGTTTGGAACGTTATGGGCACGGCCCTCCAATTATCTCGGGATTTCGACGCGCTATTTGGACAGAGTTCGACACGATATCCATTGGGAGGACCTTTAATAATTTTTTCCCCAGTACTTGTACATCACATCTGCCGATTTCCATCCCTTTCAGATAATTTCTTCGTAGTGCGTCTTTTTTATATCTTAGAGTGGACTTTGTTACGTACATACTCAAGCTTGTTTTATGTCGCACGTGTATTCTACCTCCTATTCCTCTTCGGTCATACGATTCAACTTCTCGTCGACAGCAGGGCGAATCGAGCAAACTTTTAGACTGACAAAAAGGACAAATTCACCTAACAAAATGTTAGTGAGCCCCTTTGAAAGAGCACAGTCATTCTAGAGCGCTGTAGAAGGTATAGAAATGGTTTCAAGCGGTCTCATGATACTCCACCGCAGGCGCAAATTATGGCAGTGTAGTGGTGTCAACCTGCCAGTCGATAGTATGTAGTCAGCGCAATAAGATAGACCGGGCGTGAAAACGCGACAGAATGACAGAAAGCCGGCCGCGGTGGTCTAGCTTTTCAGGCGCTCAGTCCGGAACCGCGGGACTCCTACGGTCGCAGGTTCGAATCCTGCCTCGGGCGTGGATGTGTGTGATGTCCTTAGGTTAGTTAGGTTTAAGTAGTTCTAAGTTCTAGGCGACTGATGACCACATATGTTGAGTCCCATAGTGCTCAGAGCCATTTGAACCATTTTTTGAATGACAGAAAGGAGCTATCGTGTGTCAACGTGCCTGTGACCACACATGAATAACATGAAATGTACTCACATTCGCGATTATGGATGAGAATAGCTCTATAATGGAATGACTACACTGAAAATTTGTGTCGAACCTGGATTTTCCGCTTATCACGAGCGGTCGCTATAAGTTAGGCTATCCGGGCACGAGTCACAGCCACACCTAAACTTCCATATGTCGTCAACCGTGTGCCTACAACCTGCATTCGGACATTCACTACGTCTATTACCGCAAGGGGGGAATATGAATGGTGGGCTCCATGTGGTTCCAAATTCGTGCACCGACCGTAAACCATAAAATTACCAAATATGCAGCAACCAGTCTCAAAAATCATGTTTCATTTGTTCACTTTTGCAAATCAATTTCAACTGATTAACAGCCATAATCGGTGCTTTCAACCAATATGTGCCCTGAGTAGTAATACTGTCTTCAAGAAAACAGCTGTTGATCAGCTGAAATCGGTCTGCAAAAGTGAATAAATAAAACATGATTTTGCGACTGGTTGCTGCATATTTGGTAATTTTGAGGGGAGATATTTTTAATTGAAAGTTGCTTGACGGTGTCGGCGAATAAATGCGATATTACAGCGCCTGTGTTATTCAGAAGTACGATGCAAAGTTCCTTCGGACACGCATGCATGTCCGAAAAAACTTTACATAGTACTTCTGAACAACACAGGCACTGCAATACCTCATAGTATAGATCTCAATTTACTGCCCAATTTCCTGGTTTATTAACGCGGTGTTTCCGACGTATCTACGATGGTTGCACTTTAATAGTGGCAACTATTTATTTACAGCTAGTACAAAATAGATACGAATTTCAAAGTTTTACTGGCCTTCAGAGTAGTCACCAGCATTGTGTATACCCGTTGACAGCGATGTGGAAGTCTCAGGATACTCTTAGCAGTGCCATTTGTGTTGACAGTTCGAGCAGCGCGGTCTATTGGCCGTCGAATTTGTAGCTGTTCTGAAGCGAATGCCATTAAGTGTTTCCTTCAGTTTACAAATCGAGTTGAATTCACGAGGGCTTATGTCAGGGGAGTGCAGTAGGTGATATAGCACATAGCAGCCCCATCAGCCAAGCAAATCAGTAACATCTTGCACTGTATGTGCTTGAGAATTGTCCTGCAAAATGACGGTCAGCTCCTGTAGAAACTATCATCACGTCTGTCTCTAACCTGGCCGTAGGTTGTGTTCCAAAAATGAAGAGTATAGAGACAGAAGTGGTGACACATTCTGCAGGACCTGACCGTCATTTTATAGGACAGTGTGTGGATGTTAGCTCTCATTAGTATGGAAAGAAAGATGTAGAAAAAGTTTGTGAAGAAAACAAAAGTGCTACATCAACCATTTTCTTTCGTATTCGTAACGGCACACATCGAATTGTCCGCTACTGATTACCAGCGTTCTGTGACAAGTTTTTGTACACTTGGAAGGTCAGTAATATGGCTGAAAAATGAACATTTCATACTTAGTAACTGATTCATTCTTCCATGCTATAAAATTAATGTGTAAACAGCTATTAAATAACGGGTTATACAATAAGGAAGAGACGCGTATATAAGAAACAGGTATAAACACCCAGGAGAAATGTAGGTATGCTTTGACTGTCGTCACTATGTGCTGTTTTGTACGCAAAAGTTATTGTCTCAGTTCATCGAGTTGGCTATAAGACTACAAAGTGACAGAATTGAATCAAAGTCACCACATTAATTACAACTATAGGAAATAGATTTCGAACTCTTATGAAGAGTATCAACGAAATACACTCCTGGAAATGGAAAAAAGAACACATTGACACCGGTGTGTCAGACCCACCATACTTGCTCCGGACACTGCGAGAGGGCTGTACAAGCAATGATCACACGCACGGCACAGCGGACACACCAGGAACCGCGGTGTTGGCCGTCGAATGGCGCTAGCTGCGCAGCATTTGTGCACCGCCGCCGTCAGTGTCAGCCAGTTTGCCGTGGCATACGGAGCTCCATCGCAGTCTTTAACACTGGTAGCATGCCGCGACAGCATGGACGTGAACCGTATGTGCAGTTGACGGACTTTGAGCGAGGGCGTATAGTGGGCATGCGGGAGGCCGGGTGGACGTACCGCCGAATTGCTCAACACGTGGGGCGTGAGGTCTCCACAGTACATCGATGTTGTCGCCAGTGGTCGGCGGAAGGTGCACGTGCCCGTCGACCTGGGACCGGACCGCAGCGACGCACGGATGCACGCCAAGACCGTAGGATCCTACGCAGTGCCGTAGGGGACCGCACCGCCACTTCCCAGCAAATTAAGGACACTGTTGCTCCTGGAGTGTCGGCGAGGATCATTCGCAACCGTCTCCATGAAGCTGGGCTACGGTCCCGCACACCGTTAGGCCGTCTTCCGCTCACGCCCCAACATCGTGCAGCCCGCCTCCAGTGGTGTCGCGACAGGCGTGAATGGAGGGACGAATGGAGACGTATCGTCTTCAGCGATGAGAGTCGCTTCTGCCTTGGTGCCAATGATGGTCGTATGCGTGTTTGGCGACGTGCAGGTGAGCGCCACAATCAGGACTGCATACGAGCGAGGCACACAGGGCCAACACCCGGCATCATGGTGTGGGGAGCGATCTCCTACACTGGCCGTACACCTCTGGTGATCGTCGAGGGGACACTGAATAGTGCACGGTACATCCAAACCGTCATCGAACCCATCGTTCTACCATTCCTAGACCGGCAAGGGAACTTGCTGTTCCAACAGGACAATGCACGTCCGCATGTATCCCGTGCCACCCAACATGCTCTAGAAGGTTTAAGTCAACTACCCTGGCCAGCAAGATCTCCGGATCTGTCCCCCATTGAGCATGTTTGGGACTGGATGAAGCGTCGTCTCACGCGGTCTGCACGTCCAGCACGAACGCTGGTGCAACTGAGGCGCCAGGTGGAAATGGCATGGCAAGCCGTTCCACAGGACTACATCCAGCATCTCTACGATCGTCTCCATGGGAGAATAGCAGCCTGCATTGCTGCGAAAGGTGGATATACACTGTACTAGTGCCGACATTGTGCATGCTCTGTTGCCTGTGTCTATGTTCCTGTGGTTGTGTCAGTGTGATCATGTGATGTATCTGACCTCAGGAATGTGTCAATAAAGTTTCCCCTTCCTGGGACAATGAATTCACGGTGTTCTTATTTCAATTCCCAGGAGTGTATACACAAGTGCACTGATGATCACTTGGTCACAAAGTCCTAAAAAAATAGTTAACTTGTCCCAGGCTGTAAGTCCAACCGAGGGGCACTGTCTGAAAGGACAACGTCCACGAAACAAAAACTTTTAGACCGCTGTAGGGCTCTCGGTGACACTCGTATACAACTCGTGCACAACCCACTGACAAGTCGAAGACAACTCGCTGTCGTAGGGCTGTCCGTGCCCCTAGATACCTGACGGGTGGATGGATACTGTGACGAGCTAGTATACGACACTGGCGTTGTAAAGTTGTGAGGCTACTATGTTGTGGTTACGCTGCTTACGTTTGTCGAGCAGGCAACCCTGCAAACATGACTGTACTGCGGGAGGTCCCATTGCCCCTTGCACAGAGCGAGGTGAAGAAGAAAACTTCGCGCGCTGTTAGGGAGTGGAATGGTAGAGAGATAGTATGATTGTGGTTCGATGAACCCTCTGCCAAGCACTTAAATGTGAATTGCAGAGTAGTCATGTAGATGTAGATGTCATAAATGTCACAAGTCGAGAGGGTGTGTGTGTGTGTGTGTCTGTGTGTGTGTGTGTGTGTGTGTGTGTGTGTGTGTGTGTGTGTACATCCGTGCTTCAGAAGTGATGGTCAATAATTCACACATGGAAAGTGCAGCCCAAAAGTAACTAAAACGCTCCGATAAACATGGGTCCACAAATCAACCGTTCTCGAGATACAACACATTTTCTGTTGCGTTTCATCATTGTCTAGGAATGCGTGGCATCTCTAAACGTTAAAGCAGGTGTTCGAAATGTTGTCCTTGCGTCTGAATGAAACATTGAACTCGTCTCTGAAATGAATCCTCTCAGACACTCTTGGAGAATTCTGTAAATGCTGGAAAGCTGCTTCAATGCGCCAGCGTAATTCCTCAAGAGAGTTGACCTTGGTTGCGTAGACCAGGCTTTTGACATGACTCCGATCACAGAAACCCATGGGATTTAAATCTGGAGACCTTGGAGGCCATGGCACAGGCCCTCCTCTAACCATACACTGTTAACCATACGTCCGAGCTAAAAGCCGGCGCACTCGTATATGAGAACGAGCTGGAGCACCGTCATGCATGAACCCCATGTTCAGGCGTTGGTTCCGTGGGACATCGTCATGTACATCTGGGAGTACAGTCCACAGAAACCGCATGTACTGCTGCCCTGTTAGTATCTGTGGTGGGAAGCGTGGTCCATCTATGTGGTCTCCGAGCAGTCCTGCCTAGGCGTTATACGAATAACGTTGCTGATGTCGTGATACGTGTGTTGTATTAGAACTGATATAGGCCTAAATGTGACAGTAATGGTAGTTAAAAATACCATCTCGTAAATCCAGCGTCATCCATGAACAGAATACTGCTTGCAAACAGGGGATTCAGCTAACATTGTTGTTGCAACCATTGGCAGAAATTCTCCCTAGGAGGGAAGTCTGCATTGTTGAGGACTTTCACTCGCTGGAGGTGACACGGATAGAGTACTTGCCACACACTGCTATGACTCAGGACGCAGTCTTGGGTAGCAATCGTTATTGTTAAAGTACTCGGACTTTCGTGTGCAATGAGAAACACTCTGTCCTCAACATCAGGTGTTATGTATGTCGCCTTTCTCATAGATGGTGTGCGAAAATCCTGGTTTCGCTAAGGCACTGATATAACCGGCTAAATGTAAGCCTGTCGGGCTGAAAGTGGGGACGAAAAGCTTCTTCATACAATTGTGTAGCCTCAAGGGCACTGCCATTCGCTTTGTCTTATATGAAGTGCGTGTCAGCGTACTCTTCATTGGTGCAACCTCCTGTCCATGTTGCCTTCACGTTCGTAACTGATTGTGAGGCCCTGATTGTGAGGCACAGTGCACGGAGGGAGAAACGGAATTAGTTGCGCATACGTAAACAAACAGATAATTGATCCCAAACTTGAGATACCAACGTGAAGACCGCTGTATCCAGCGTAGTGTACAGTTGATTCCCAACTTGAATTAATGCTATGCTTATTGGAGCTTTTTAGCTACTTTTGGGCTATTCTGCACAGAATAACAATACTGTTCAAACAGTATCCGCGTAACGTTTAAATAGTTCAGTTTAATGGATTGTAAGAAACAACGAGCTAACAGTGAGTACTAATTTTCATTCGGATTATTTGAAATGAGAGATTGTTAGCTGATGACCTAAATGCACCATTCAAGACTTGAAATACAATAGCGAGAGAAAGTGTCTGTAGTGTCAGCTCTACAACACATGATGTACTTTAAGAAGTATAGTGGTGACGTAAGTTCTTGTCAGTTCTGTAAGACGTGATTTCGAATATGTGTGAATCAAAGTGATGGAGAGCTGGGGAATGTAAATGGGCATTCTCTGATGCGAAATGTAAATATCCGTATTACAATATAGACGTTGTAATTCATCTCTTTGTACGATCGTAGTATCGGTAGTCGTTGAGTTATTCCACCAATAAAACGCATTTCTTTGACAAATAGGAAATCAGTTTCGGTGATATAAAAGCATGGTAGTGATCTGAGAAGTAGATGTTGTATTCTGTTCCACAAGAGTTTGTAGTAATCGAAGAAGATGTAGTTTATAATACAACATCACCTTAGTAACATAGAACATATCACTTCTACATCACCAGCGAAAGAAAACTTAAAGAAAGACGCAATTTTCGGAGTACTAATGACGTTATTACTAAAGAAGACCAAATGAAAACTCGTATGGTGGCCATGACATACTTTAATAATTGAATAGCCTGTATTGTACATGAATTAATTAGGTAATTTTATTTCAGCAGTTGGTTTTCTGTACATTCATCAATACGAGAGGTCGTCATAAAGTTTTTTAAGTACGCCTCGACAGTATAAAGTTTCTAAAGTAATTGTTTCTGTGCGGTTATGTATGCGCGTCATGGTATGCCCTGAACTCCGCACGTCACAGTATACAGGCACGACGCTAGATGTGTCAAAAGTAAATGGCGCAGCCCATCTCCAAGTTACTAATAGGCTGCACTATTTTGTTTCGGGTGCTCTGTCGGGGTACATTCGGAACTGTGGGGTAGGAGGTGCAGTTTATACCGAGACTGCAAATATGTACGTGCAATCACAGAAAAAAATCGCCTTTCTTTTACGATTTCCGTCGTTCCTTAGTTGCTTCAAAATTCATGGTGTTAAATTCCGTCTTTGCAACTAAATGAAAGGCAGTTTTTTTTGCCACACGTGTTTCGCATCTTTTATTTGTGAAGCATCTTCAGTGGCCTGTAATACTTTTTTTCTGTGTACAGTAAATACGTTATATAGCAGCTACAAGTATTTTCGTTTGTTACGTCATCTCTACTTATTGCCTTGTGATTCAGGTTATAAACAACTTTTGCAATACATGTTGTGAGAGATTAAATTATTGTTTGGTGTTACTTACGAATTTCGATGTTGTTAATCAATGTGTGTCGTCGTTGCTCGGGCTGCGTACTCCAATTGGCCCATTTTCACCATTTTTTCGACCACATTTATTTCAACACTTCACTTCTACTTTTCACCGTGTATTGAGTGCGTACGTTTGCAGCGTGTAGTGTTGCCACATGTCACTGTGTGTTTATTCTTAGTCTTTTGTTTTTGCTGTGGCGTGTACTCTCAGACAGAATAAATATTGTACATCTGCAGGACGACACACATGTATTAACAACATCGAAAATCTTAACACCGAGCGATAATTTAACCTCAGGAAACTTGTGCATGTAGAGTTGTTTCTAACCCGAAAACAGTTGCATGTACTGTATAAGGCCACTGAAGATGCTTCACAAGTAAAAGAATGGCAAAAAACCTGCGTGTTATTTACTTGCAAAGATGCAACTGAACTCCACGAAGCAATATATATTTTATTTTTTTGGTGGTGACGGTTACAACCTTATGAACGTTCCTCCCATTTTATGCTGAAGCACGCATCATTTGCTGTCTGAGCCTGCGGAAGTCAGCTCCAGACTGCAGGACACGCCACGTCGGTATCTCTGTGTACTGTGTGCGCAGAGCGCGTGATGAAGGCGGAGGCGCCGGCTATGGCTGTGGCGGCGGCGGGGGCGGCGGGGGCGGCGGGGGCGCACCCGCTGGCTCGCAACACGTCGCTGTCGACCATCCAGGAGGAGCGCACCTCTCAGCTGTGCGACGTGCTCAGCGACCGGCCCGACCTCAGCTTCTCGTTCGACGGCCGCGAGGTGTCCGTCTCGCTGTACGAGACGCCAGACCTCACCGAGGAGCAGGCGCTCGCCGTCGTCGAGATGTACGCCGAGCAGCTGTCCGAGCACGTCTCCGGTGCGTACCGCCTCCACGTCCAGCTGTCTGTGCCTGCACAGGGGCAAACACACACAGCCAGCAGTCGGCTTCTGCCGTCATTTCATCCATAGTACGAGGCGTATTTTTTTTTTAAGTAAGTACCGTTTTGAAGAAACACCTGGGCGGTCAGCGTCTTCAAGACGATGACAAAGTCAAAACAGTGGTGATGCAGTGGTTAATAAGTCAGGTGGCAGACTTCTATCAGGAGGGTATTCAAAAACTGGTAGAACCTTACAACAAGTGCACCAATATGGACGGAAACTACACTCCTGGAAATTGAAATAAGAACACCGCGAATTCATTGTCCCAGGAAGGGGAAACTTTATTGACACATTCCTTGGGTCAGATACATCACATGATCAAACTGACAGCACCACAGGCACATAGACACAGGCAACAGAGCATGGACAATGTCGACACTAGTACAGTGTATATCCACCTTTCGCAGCAATGCAGGCTGCTGTTCTCCCATGGAGACGATCGTAGAGGTGCTGGATGTAGTCCTGTGGAACGGCTTGCCATGCTATTTCCACCTGGCGCCTCAGTTGCACCAGCGTTCGTGCTGGACGTCCAGACCGCGTGAGACGACGCTTCATCCAGTCACAAACATGCTCAATGGGGGACAGATCCGGAGATCTTGCTGGCCAGGGTAGTTGACTTACGCCTTCTAGAGCACGTTGGGTGGCACGGGATACATGCGGACGTGCATTGTCCTGTTGGAACAGCAAGTTCCCTTGCCGGTCTAGGAATGGTAGAACGATGGGTTCGATGACGGTTTGGATGTACCGTGCACTATTCAGTGTCCCCTCGACGATCACCAGAGGTGTACGGCCAGTGTAGGAGATCGCACCCCACACCATGATGCCGGGTGTTGGCCCTGTGTGCCTCGGTCGTATGCAGTCCTGATTGTGGCGCTCACCTGCACGGCGCCAAACACGCATACGACCATCATTGGCACCAAGGCAGAAGCGACTCTCATCGCTGAAGACGACACGTCTCCATTCGTCCCTCCATTCACGCCTGTCGCGACACCACTGGAGGCGGGCTGCACGATGTTGGGGCGTGAGCGGAAGACGGCCTAACAATGTGCGGGACCGTAGCCCAGCTTCATGGAGACGGTTGCGAATGGTCCTCGCCGATACCCCAGGAGCAACAGTGTCCCTAATTTGCTGGGAAGTGGCGGTGCGGTCCCCTACGGCACTGCGTAGGATCCTACGGTCTTGGCGTGCATCCGTGCGTCGCTGCGGTCCGGTCGCAGGTCGACGGGCACGTGCACCTTCCGCCGACCACTGGCGACAACATCGATGTACTGTGGAGACCTCACGCCCCACGTGTTGAGCAATTCGGCGGTACGTCCACCCGGCCTCCCGCATGCCCACTATACGCCCTCGCTGAAAGTCCGTCAACTGCACATACGGTTCACGTCCACGCTGTCGCGGCATGCTACCAGTGTTAAAGACTGCGATGGAGCTCCGTATGCCACGGCAAACTGGCTGACACTGACGGCGGCGGTGCACAAATGCTGCGCAGCTAGCGGCATTCGTCGGCCAACACGGCGGTTCCTGCTGTGTCCGCTGTGCCGTGCGTGTGATCATTGCTTGTACAGCCCTCTCGCAGTGTCCGGAGCAAGTATGGTGGGTCTGACACACCGGTGTCAACGTGTTCTTTTTTCCATTTCCAGGAGTGTATGTAGAAAAGTAGATTAAGGTACAGGCTTTCATGTAAAAATAAAATAAATGAGATATCTTAATTTCAAAACAGTACTTACTTAAAAAACACGCCTCGCATATTTTAGTTCTGCTAAGAATTCCAGAACGCAGTTTTGTACAAGTTATAATGTCCCTGTATTTGGGTGGCAAAGGTGATTGATTGCATATCTTACAACGAAGCCACACGCCGATCGAATTTTTGTAACCTTTTATATATATGTACCTCAAGTTCAGAATTCAGATACCAGTAACCCATTGCAGTTCGGTGGAACTCTCAAAAATACTCGAGAAAATCGACTTTAAAATTTTATAAGCAAAATTAAATCCTAAAGAAAGATCAAATTTTGAACGGCCAGCGTGGCTGTGTGTCGAGTGTTCGCCAGCCATGTGGGTGGACTAGTTATAGTTCTCAGCTGACGCTAAATTTTAAACAAAGCTCCAAGTTCAACGAGAATTTCTGTGGAACCTAAAATACATTAAGATGGCAAAAACCAGTGTGGTAGCGTTCAAGAGTGGTAATAGTTGTTTTGGGTCTCGTTTCATTCATTATATTTTCGTTTTTTTTTTTCACTCAGCGCAAACATCTACGTAATTTAAATTTAAAATTCATCAACTATATGTAATTAACACGTATTTCTCATTTTCACGAGAAATGCATGGCTTCTTATTTCTAATTACGTATCACAATCAGAAAAAGTAGTTTACATTCTAATTGCAATTTCTAAATCACCGACCTCTTATAAAAAGTTGTTAATAAACATATGAATAGAAACATTACAAATCAGTTTCATCTTGATGTATTTTATACTTCACTAAAACGCTCGTAGAACGCGCTCCTTTTATTTAAAAACCTGCCGCTGCTGGGATGCGAACACACGCCATACACGTGCAAACAAGCATTCTACCACAAAGTCTGTTGAAGAAAAGCGAATTCTACCTTACGCTGTTACAGACACTCGGAAAACTTAGAAATCGATTTTTTCGAGAATTTCTGAGAGTTTGTTTTAAGGCCGTCGAGTTCTAGATTCCATGTATTATAAATAAATAAAAAATACTAAAATCCAATTGCCATGGTGTCTCCCTGTTAGAAACAATGAACGAGGGAGCTGCCCTTCTCATGAAAATACCTGTAATAAAGGAAACTACTTTTATTGTTACATAGAAATTATTGTATAACATTATCTGTCCATATTTCTGATTCTGGATTGACGGAGAATCATAATTCATACATGTAATGCTTATGGTCAGTAACGTAAACTGCACTGGAAGTAAACTTTTGATGATGCACCGATTAACTACTTTTCATTTGCTCATTAATGAATCTTCTTTCATTCATTTTAGATGAAACTTGTAAGTCACCACCTAGGGAACTCTCTTCGTCTCTTTCCAGTCAACAACCTCGAAAACATTTAACAGTACTAAATTTTTAATAAGCGTCCCTGGTGTTTCTAAGACCTTCCCGCATTTAATATTGACAAATACAAAAGAAATCAGACACAAATAAATAAGACAAAAACAACGATACTGATAGTTTGTTACAACTGTCCTAATAATGGTATCGTCTTTCACATTCCTGTAACTTAGGATACAATTAGTACGTGTTAGCGTAGTCGCAGGTCTCGTACCACCATCTAAAATCTCGTTTCCGGTCTTTCAGGACTGAAACATCGTCTGCTTGTTGTAATTTTGTAACAGTATTTGTCCAGTTCTTAGATCCGAAGTTATTTGCTAATAATATTGTTGCAGTTATTCTTGACCACCACGAATCTTGGACCTTGCCGTTGGTGGGGAGGCTTGTGTGGCTCAGCGATACAGAAAGACGTACTGTAGGTGCAACCACAACGGAGGCGTATCTGTTGAGAGACCAGATAAACGTATGCTTCCTGAAGAAGGGCAGCAGCCTTTCCAGTAGTTTCAGGGGCAACAGTGTAGATGATAGACTGATCTGGCCCTGTAACATCAATCAAAACGGCCTTGCTGTTCTGGTACTGCGAACGGCTGAAAGCAAGGGGAAACTACGGCCCTAATTTTTCCCGAGGCCATGCACTTCTACTGTATGGAAAAATTATGATGACGTCCTCTTGCGTAAAATATACCGGATGTAAAATAGCCCCCCCTTCGAATCTCCTGGCGAGGACTACTCAGCAGGATGTCGTTATCAGGAGAAACAAAACTGGCGTTCTACGTTTCAGAACGTCGAATGTCAGAAGTCTTAATCTGGCAAGTAGATTAGAAAATTTAAAAAGGGAAATGCATAGGTTAAAGCTAGATATAGTGGGAATTACTGAAGTTCGATGGCAGGAAAAACAGGACTTCTGGTCAGGCAAATGAAGGTTTATAAATAAAAAATCAAATACACATAATGCAGGAGTACGTTTAACAATGAATAACAAAATAAGAACACCGGTAAGCTACTATGGACAGCATAGTGAACGCATTATTGTAGCTGACACGAATCCCACAACCACCACAGTAGTACAAGTTTATATGCTAATTAGTTCCACAGATGAGCAGGAGATTGAGGAAATGTATGATGAGATAAAAGAAATTATGCAGATAGTTGAGGGAGACGAAAATTTAATATTCATGAGGGACTGGAATTCGTTAGTAGGAAAATGAAGCGAGGGAGAAGTAGTAAGTGAGTATAGACTGAGGAAAAGGAACGAAAGAGGAAGCCGGTTGGTAGTGTTTTGCACAGAGCATAATTTCATCTTAGCTAACACTGATTTTAAGAATCATGAAAGAAGGTTGTATACGTGGGTGAGGCCTAGAGACACTGGAACGTTTCAGATTGATTTTGTAATGGTAAGACAGAGATTTGGAAACCAAGTTTTGAATTGTAAGACATTTCCAAAGGGAGATATGGATTCTGACGACATTTTATTGGTTATGAACTGCAGATTAAAACTGAAGAAACTGCATAGAGGCGGGAATTTAATGAGGTAATATCTGGGTAAAACGAAAGAACCAGAGGTTGTAAAGAGTTTCAGAGAAAGAAATACAGTAGAAGAAGAATGGGTGGCTTTGAGAGGCGAAATAGTGAATGCAGCATATGACCAACTAGGTAAAAAGACGAGGGCTAGTAGAAATCCTTGGGTAATACAAGAGATATCAAATTAAATCGAGGAAAGGAGAGAATACAAAAATACAATTTAAATGAGGCACGCGAAAGGGAATACAAACGTCTAAAAATGAGATCGACAGGAAGAGCAAAATGGCTAAGCAGGAATGACTAGAGGACATACTCGTATGTGAGGATGTAGAAGCATCACTAGGGGTAAGGTAGATACCGCCCGCAGGAAAATTAAAGAGGCCTTTGGGGAAAAGAGAAGCTGCTGTATGAATATGAAGAGCTCAGATGGAAAACCAATCCAAAGCAAAGAAGGGAAAGCAGAAAGGTGAAAGGAGTATTTAGGGGGTCTATACAATGGTGTTGTAGTTGAGGGCAGTATTATGGAAATGGAAGAGGACGTGGATGGAGATAAAATGGGACATTTGATACTGCGTGAATAATGTTTTAGAGCACTGAGAGACCTAAGCTGAAATGAGGCCCTGGGAGTAGGCAACGTTCCATTAGAGCTACTGATAGCTTTGGGAGAGCCAGCCATGACATAACTTTTCCACATGGTGAGCAAGATGAATGAGACAGGCGAAATACGTTCAGACTTGAAGACGAATATAGCAATTCCAATTACAGAGAAATGAGGTGCATACAGGTGTGAAAATTACCGAACCATCAGTTTAATAAGTCACGGCTGCGAAGTACTAATACGCATCCTTTATAGAAGAACGTAAGAAGTGGTAGAAGCCGACATCGGGGAAGATCAGTTTAGGTTCCGGAGAAATGTAGGAAAACGTGAGGCAATACTGAACGTACCACATCTCATAAGAGATAGGTTAATGAATGATACACCTATGGTTATAGTATTTATAAAGCTGGAGAAAGCTTTTGACAATGTTGACTGGAATACTCTCTTTCAAATTGTAAAGGTGGCACGGGTAAAATACAGGGAACGAAAGGCATTTACAATTTGTACAGAAACCAGATAGAAGTTATGAGTCGAGGGGCACAAAAGAGAAGCAGTTGTTGAGAAGGGAGTGAGACAGTGTTGTATCTTATCCCCGATGTTATTCAATCTGTATACTGTGCAAGCATTAAAGGAAACAAAAGTAGAATTTGGAGTAGGAATTAAAATACACGGAAAAGAAAAATTTTAAGGTTTGCCGATGACATTGTAATACTGTCAGAGACAGCAAAGGACTTGGAAGAGCAGTTGAATGGAATGGACAGTGTCTTGAAAGGAGGATATAAATGAACATCAACAAATCAAAACGATGATAATGGAATGTAGTCGAATTAAAGCAGATGGTGGTGAGGAAATTAGATTAGGATGTGAGAGACTTAAAGTAGTAGATGAGTTTTGCTATTTGGGGAGCAAAATAAATGATGATGGACTAAGTAGAGAGGCTATAAAATATAGACTGGCAATGGGAAGAAAAGCGTTTCTGAAGAAGAGAAATTTGTTAACATCGAATATAGATTTAAGTGTCAGGGAGATATTCCTGAAAGTATTTATATGGAGTGTAAACATGTATAGTAATGAAACATAAGTATTTTAGACAAGAGGAGTGTAGAAGCTACCGAAACATGGTGCTGGGAAGACGGTGAAGATTGGATGGATAAATCACGTAATTAAGGAGGAAGTAGTGAATGGGATTGGGGAAACAAGACGTTTGTGGTACAACCTGACTCGAAGAAGGCCTCGGTTGAGAGGACACATTCTGAGGCATCAAGAGATCACCAATTTAGTACTGGAGGGAAGCGTGGGGGGTAAAAATCGTAGAGGGAGAGCAAGAGGTTAATACAGCAAGCAGATTCAAAACGATGTAGGTTGCAGTAGTTACTCTGAGATAAAGAGGCTTGCACAGGATAGAGTAGCATGGAGAGCTGCATCAAACTAGTCCTTGGAATGACTGAAAGTTTGTCGGTGGAGTTCTGGTTCACGCTGTATAATAAAGTTTAGAAAATACTGGTTGTGTTTCCGTAAGGCAGTACGCCTAGTGTACGTAAACACCATATTGTTAACTTTCACGCATTTTGTTGCAGTAAGTAGCTTGTAGCTGCATGTGGAAGTGAATAATCTGAGCCGTACATCTGCCTATGAAAAGCGGGGCGACAAAAGTCGCCAGTAACAAACGAATCGCAATTGAAAGGGAAGGCATATGACGGAACACTAACTGTATTTTTACACTGCATAAAATACACATGTAATGTAAGGCTGGAAGATCGGACCGGAGAAATACACCAAAAATATTGTTTATTAACTGTATATGGTCCTTGCCACATAAAAACAGAACGATTTTTGTCTAGAGGAAATGATTTTGGCTTGGCACATTTTCGTAGGAAATGCTGCTGATGTTGTATAGTTAATTACAGTAATGTCAAATAAATACCGTAAGCGGTCAGTATTCTGTTACAAAACATCCTAGGCGTTGTAAATTTATTTCGTTTGACTGAAGGTTTGACGTTGTATTTAGGACGAGACTTTTAGTAAATTTGATGATTTATGGTTATCATATAAACTGGTTAATGCCTTCACCACTGCAGAAATTCCGTCAACCCGAATACTCATTTTAGTTATTTCACTTTGAAATACTCTCATTAAGAGCACATCCTTCGTGAAGGAGGACTGGTGGTTGACTGAATGACGAATGTAACTAATTAAAATTTTAGTAATAGCTTTTTTATAACTATTTAGAGCTCTGAAGTCCAGGACAGTTTTGACTCTGCAGCACACCGGAATAATGGTCTCATCGTATGTCGAGCCTCATCGAAAAAGTGTACGATTGTCAGTAACTGAACTATTCGAAGTATATCTGCAAGTAAATTACATGATAACAGTGTCACATTTCACACAGGAAATCCGCGAAATATTGGTGCAAGGGTCACAAAAATATCGCTTAAAAATGTCTACATGCGTAAGCTCTACAAACTCCACAAGGTATTACCAGGGTTTAGAGGTGGGTACATCGTACTAATGCTGTTGGCTTCCTGTTGTATTCCGTCGTTTTCCTACATGCCTCAGCACGCATTTTAAATGGTTTTATCTTATCCTCAACATCCCTGCGTAAGATACACAAGTACATCTATTTAAGGTCCCCGAGAATCTCCGTTACACTTTCCTATAAACTATACCGACATTCTACGGTCCTAACAGCACATGTGCTCATTCGTTCGCTGTCTGCCGCCACTCCAACTTGATAATCATCCCAGACGAGGGAGCACTATTTTGGAATTGGTCGCAGTAGCAGCTTGTAAGGGATTTCGTTTACAGCTGGAGTGCACTTTTACTGAACGAATCATAATCATAGGTACTGTTTTAAGCGCGAGATTTAGTTTGAAGTGAGGGATGCATGACTTGTGTTCTTAGAATAGAGTCTTAAAATGTGGGGTAGGTATTCTGTGCTTCCATAGCCCTCCAGTAATAATCTTGGCACTAGATTGTCGTTGAGGCTTAGGAAACATAATGATCTGGGAAATCGTTCTGTGAATCCTTCTGCACGTCTGAGTCATTCAACTTTTCCTCGCGGAACAAATGGCAATTGACTTCTCTTACTACTGTAATCACTGAGGCGAGACGCGGCGGTTTGTGCAGAGCACAACGTGGTGGATCTGCCGCCGATGCGGTTCACCAAGGAGTCGTCGCAGTCGGGCAACCTGCTGATGGAGGCGGTGGTGATCGACGTGTCGGGGGAGTACTTCACGACGGCCGACGAGGACCTGCGCACGGACGCCGACCTCGAGGAGCTGTCCATCACCGACGACAACGGCCAGCAGCCGCAGCTGCCGCGCGACGACGACGCAGCCGCCGACGCGTCGCCGCCCGTCAGACCTCCCAGGTGGGCGCCCGCGGCGGCTCGCCCGCTCCCTCCAAAGCCCCACAGTGGAGGGGAGCCTCCAGCCGTGTGGGGCGAGTCAAACTGTGCGAAGGCCTGCAAAATACCGGGGGGTCACAATTAAACTTTCCCTGTTTAACACGTTATAACAGGGCGATCTTTGTACGAGTACTAAATTGGTAGCATTCATGTCAAGGACATGGGGAAGAGAAGTAATGCAGAGTCAATCCATTTGAAACAATTTTAATGTGCTGCTACGGTACATCATACGACTACATACTGGTACCATTACTGATACAGAAGGGGCTCAATGTGGCGACCATCAGTATCCGTATGTGTCCGAAAGCGCAGGATTGCATTCTGCACAGCAGAGAGAAGCATGTCCGTAGGTATGGCTCTGAGCACTATGGGACTCAACTGATGTGGTCATTAGTCCCCTAGAACTTAGAACTACTTAAACCTAACTAACCTAAAGACGTCACACACATCCATGCCCGAGGTAGGATTCGAACCTGCGACCGTAGCAGTCATACGGTTCCGGACTACGCGCCTAGAACCGCGAGATCCGTAGGTATGTTCGACACCTCTCTTGATATGCTGCGCTTCAGATCAGCACACGTCAGAATGTTTCCCTGGTCAACCCTGTCCTTCACGTAGCCGCCGGCCGGGGTGGCCGAGCAGTTCTAGGCGCTACAGTCTGAAACCGTGCGACCGCTACGGTAGCAGGTTTGAATCCTGCCTCAGGCATGGATGTGTCCTTAGATTAGCTATGTTTAAGTAGTTCTAAGTTCTAGGGGACTGATGACCTCAGAAGTCCCATAGTGCTCAGAGCCACTTGTACCATTCGACCATTTTCACGTAGCCCCACAACCGGAAATCACAGGCAGTGAGATCAGGTGATCGAGCCAGCCAAGCATTTGGAAACGATTGGGTGATAATTTGATCGATTCCAAATGTATTTCGGGAACGCAGGTGAACTTCACGAGCGATGTGCGGTGGTGCCCCATCTTCCATGAAAACTGTTGAGTTCAGTGCGTCTCCCTCCTGTAGCGCGGGTATGACACGCTGTCGAAGGATATCGCAGTAACGCTGGTCAGTCACACTGCACGTCTTTGGTCCTTGAGCGCCAACCTGTACGAAAAAGGACGGGCCAATGATGAATGTAGTTGTGAAGCCACACCACGCAGTGGCACGTTCACCATACAGAGGAACTTGATGCACAGTGACTGCAGGCGAAGTCCGCCCCACTCGGAAAGTCTGTGTGTTCACCTTACGCGTCACAGAAAAATAAGCCTAGTCTGTCCGTGGGACGGTCCAGGGTTAGCCCTCGTCAATTTCAATCCTTGCGCGAAAGTGGAGAGCGAAGTTAAAACATCGTTCTGCGTCCTGTAGTGCAAGCTGCTGTGCGATATGGATCTTGTACGGATACCATTTGAGAATGGTTGGAAGCATCTTCGTAGAGTGCACCACGGGATATTCAACTGTCGTGGCACAGGACGCGCAGTGCCTCACGGTCGGGAATTCCGTGCAGGCGTGGTGTGCCACAGCAACATCGATTTCATCAACCACCTGTGGTGCAACTGGTCATCGGCCTCTTCCCGGAGCGACGCCCAGTTCTCCAGTTGATTCGAACTTCTTCATCATACTCCGCTCAGCAGGTGAAGAAAGAGGACCCTTCCGTAATCCTCTCAGCTCGCTACATTCTCGATGTGCAGCTGCAGCGTTACTGTTGTTTCGATGAAATAGCTTCGCCAACAATGCGCTGCTCCTTTGTTCAAGCTAGTGTTGACACGTCGACAAGTGCACTGCGACTGGTCAGGTGTGTCAGACCGTCAACCACGATGAGTGATCACGGCACCTGGCGGCCGTAGTTGGAACTGCACGGTGGCGCCCTAGCGCGTGGAAATCATGCACCCCATACTCCATTAACTTTACCAATTTTGGTACTCGTACGGTAATTACTTTCCGTGTTATAACGTGTTAAATTAGGGAAAGTTTAATTATAACCACCCAGTACACTGAAACACGACTACTGCTTATCTTCAGGCACTGATACTTGTGAGGGTTACTTCTAAATTTTATTTATGGATTCTTCCGTTACTTCTTGGTGGAACAATTTCATACTTGAATAACATTGAATAACAAATACACTGTTTTTGTTCTACTGATTTTTGTTTATTTTGAAGGAATTTTCGGCTTATTAGGCCATCTTCAGGAAATAATTGAATAGTGTCCGGAAAGGACGCTGATTCTTAGATGTTACCTAGAGTGTTATGTATCAAACTTGCTTCTTAATGCAGAATTACACTCCATACAATGGACGGTGTACAGCACAATAAATAATTAAACTACACAATACTACAGGTTAAGGGACCTTTTTTCTGAGATAAAGTTAAACTGATTATTCGTCATTTATGCTGTGTAAACACATGTTTCTTTTTTTTACATCGTAAATTAACTGAAGGCAATGGACAGTATTATACACAATAACTACATTATTACAGCATATATCGTATATAATACACTCCTGGAAATTGAAATAAGAACACCGGGAATTCATTGTCCCAGGAAGGGGAAACTTATTGACACATTCCTGGGGTCAGATACATCACATGATCACACTGACAGAACCACAGGCACATAGACACAGGCATCAGAGCATGCACAATGTCGGCACTAGTACAGTGTATATCCACCTTTCGCAGCAATGCAGGCTGCTGTTCTCCCATGGAGACGATCGTAGAGATGCTGGATGTAGTCCTGTGGAACGGCTTGCCATGCCATTTCCACCTGGCGCCTCAGTTGGACCAGCGTTCGTGCTGGACGTGCAGACTGCGTGAGACGACGCTTCATCCAGTCCCAAACATGCTCAATGGGGAACAAATCCGGAGATCTTGCTGGCCAGGGTAGTTGACTTACACCTTCTAGAGCACGTTGGGTGCACTGTATACATGCGGTCGTGCATTGTCCTGTTGGAGCAGCAAGTTCCCTTGCCGGTCTAGGAATGGTAGAACGATGGGTTCGATGACGGTTTGGATGTACCGTGCACTATTCAGTGTCCCTTCGACGATCACCAGAGGTGTACGGCCAGTGTAGGAGATCGCTCCCCACACCATGTTGCCGGGTGTTGGCCCTGTGTGCCTCGGTCGTATGCAGTCCTGATTGTGACGCTCACCTGCACGGCGCCAAACACGCATACGACCATCATTGGCACCAAGGCAGAAGCGACTCTCATCGCTGAAGACGACACGTCTCCATTCGTCCCTCCATTCACGCCTGTCGCGACACCACTGGCGGTGGGCTGCACGATTTTGGGGCGTGAGCGGAAGACGGCCTAACGGTGTGCGGGACCGTAGCCCAGCTTCATGGAGACGGTTGCGAATGGTCCTCGCCGATACCCCAGGAGCAACAGTGTCCCTAATTTGCTGGGAAGTGGCGGTGCGGTCCCCTACGGCACTGCGTAGGATCCTACGGTCTTGTCGTGCATCCGTGCGTCGCTGCGGTCCGGTCCCAGGTCGACGGGCACGTGCACCTTCCACCGACCACTGGCGACAACATCGATGTACTGTGGAGACCTCACGCCCCACGTGTTGAGCAATTCGGCGGTACGTCCACCCGGGCTCCCGCATGCCACTATACGCCCTCGCTAAAGTCCGTCAACTGCACATACGGTTCACGTCCACGCTGTCGCGGCATGTTACCAGTGTTAAAGACTGCGATGGAGCTCCGTATGCCACGGCAAACTGGCTGACAGTGACGGCGGCGGTGCACAAATGCTGCGCAGCTAGCGCCATTCGACGGCCAACACTGCGGTTCCTGGTGTGTCCGCTGTGCCGTGCGTGTGATCATTGCTTGTACAGCCCTCTCGCAGTGTCCGGAGCAAGTATGGTGGGTCTGACACACCGGTGTCAATGTGTTCTTTTTTCCATTTCCAGGAGTGTATAATATAGTATATATGGAATAGGGGCCTTGAAGTTGTGAAGGGATTTGCGTTAATGAACAGCTGACTGATACCATTGCTTAGTCTGATGAGACAACGGTTAAACGAAATGGAACCACACCATAGCCGTGTGTACTCGGCAAGAGACAATCCCCATATTACGAGAGAACGAGCTTTTAATCTTCCTGGGTTAGTGTGATGTGGTATGTCCGTCAGAGGACTTGTAGGACCATTCCTTTTTTAAGGACACAAGTTCTTACGTTCTCTACGATTATAAGTTTAAAAAAATTTCGTTAACTTTGAGACGGAAATTACCTTTTCAGCGGGTTGTTCCTGGGATTGTTTGGGCAACTTCTTTGTCCTGTTGCTCGATCCAGTGGGAAGGGCTTTACTTAGACGCTCATATGTTATGAATTTATTCATCGTGGATGAAACACAGCATTAGCAGATTATAGTGTATGTCAGTGTTTTTTTTTTAGAAATATGAATATATTTTTAGTTGTTTAGCAAAGAATGTTGTTAGTGAAGAGTATGTACACATTCGACAATAAGAATTAGAATATATTTCGATTACTTAAATCTCAAATAAAACTAATGTCAGCACTTGTATGATATTTCAAGTTATAATGTTCAGATCATCATGTCTCTATGAGTTTCTTGTGGGTCAGAATTATAGAATGGACTGTAAAAGAAGATTATAATTAATGTTACAGGGTGACATTGAACTACATGAAGTAAAACCGTCATAACTTCTGAAAGGTTTGCGTTAGGACGTTCAAACTGCACGGTTGTCCACGGGACACTATGGGAATTAGTGTGCGCATAGTTAGTATGGTTTAACGACGAGTCGACTTTCATTTTGGAGGTTTGTTAAGAAGCGAAAGAGGCGCATTTGTGGCGCTGAGAACCCGCATTTCGAGTTCGAGAAGTCTCTTCACCATCAGCGGGTGACTGTGTCGTGTGCATTGTCCAGTGACGGAATAATCGGTGCGATATTCCTTGACGTCACGGCGACTACCGAACTGTACGTGAAGGTTTTGGAAGATGATTTCATCCCCGTTATCCAAATGGCCCTGAATTCAAGAAGATGAGGTACATGCAAGACGGAGCTCGACCCCATGGAAGCAGGAGAGTGTCTGATGTCCTGGAGGAGCACTTCAGGGATCGCTCTCTGGCTCTGGAGCGCCCACACGCCACTGGCATGGGCTTCGATTGGCCGCGATATTCTCCGGATGTGAAAACGTGCCACTCCTTTTGTGGCGGTGTATTAAAAACAAGGTTTACAGCAGTAACTCCAAAACCATCGCTGAGCTAAAAAGAGCCATTCAGGAGATCATAGACAGCATCGATGTTGCGACACTTCAGCGTGTCATGCAGAATTTCGCTATTGGCCTGCTCCACATCATTGCCAATGATGACAGGCATATCAAACATGTCATAACCTAAATGCAAATATCTGAAGTGACGTTTACATGTTGAAAAAAAGTGCGTGAACGCCATAGTTTGTAGCTAATTTACATTTTTTTCATGTAGTTCAATAATTGTCACCCTGCCTGTTCAAAAAAGCTCCAAAGTTAGGGTATAAGGAAGAGCAGGTACAATGTCGCAGTCAGCATCAGCAAGATGTTTGCTGGAGGCGGCACGTCTCCTCCAGACACTGGGGGAGGGGGCAGATCGGGGGGGGGGGGGGGGGGACTAATTTGATTAATTTGTTGCCTGACGTACTTACAACAAAAGACCAACCAATACATCTTCTTAAGACTAACCAATATATCTTCTTCCCTGACGTGAAAGTCTGCATTATGAACAGAGAGTGAATGTTTTTGTGACATACTTTGCAATGATTCTGAGTTCTTTTCAGTAACTGGTCATTTACCTCGCTCTTGTCATGATCACCATGTTTTTCTATCAACTTGTACTGTTTGTCCGTAACGTGTGGCACCACTGAGAGCAGTCCGTGTGTCGGCCGGCAGAGCGAACAGGCAGCAGTCGAGCGGCGACAACACGTTCCACAGCCTGTCGGACGACACGCGCTACGACCCGCCCGCCAGCGGCGGCGTCTCGCCCCCGGCTGCAGCCGCGGGGAAGCCGGCGTTGGACGTGGACGCGGCGGGGGCGGCGCCGGCCACGCCCACCGAGGAGCGCGCCACGCAGGCGGGCGTGGTGCGGCCCAAGCGGCGCTCCGTCGAGAGCGGCCAGGGCGAGTCCTTCGAGAACCTGTCGTCGGCCAGCGAGGCGTCGGTGGCGCGGCCCGGACAGATCCTGCGGAAGGGCACCCTGCGAAAGCGAAGCCGCTCCACCGACGCCGCCGCCTCCGCGGAGGTGCGCCCCACACATCACGCCTGGTCTTTAACAAAAAGACACAAAGAATACACACAGACGCACACACACATTCTTCCCGTAGCCTATACTGAACAGCACCTTCATTGGCGTTAAACTAGGCCAGTTTCGTAGATGTAACGTACTACCACCTACATTCGAGCCGGCCGCGGTGGCCGAGCGCCTCTAGGTGCTTCAGTCCGGAACCACGTGGCTGCTACGTTCGCAGGTTCGAATCTTGCCTCGGGCATGGATGTGTGTGATGTCCTTAGCTTAGTTAGGTTTCAGTAGTTCCAAGTCTACGGAACTGATGACCTCAGATGTTAAGTCCCATAGTGCTTAGAGCCATTTGAAGCTACATTGGACTAAGACATAATTAGTGATACAGTAAGAAAAAGAAGTGTAGCAGGTCAATAAAAGGGATTACTAATTAATAAATGTAGGTTGGATAATGCGGAGGAGAGTGAAAGAAAAGTGCAATAGAAAAGTCACTCCTCTGTTGGACAGTATCGAGACTATTCAGATTTCCAGAAGATAAAGCAGAGCTTATGATAATTGTAAATATACTACACTCTACCAGAATGCAACTTTCAGTTTGTGATTCACTAGAGGAGAAATCCAGCTCCGTCAAGGCAGTTATTTATAGCTGAGCGTTCACATCCCATCCACGTAGCGTCTTCCCTTGTCCTTAATGTTTGTGGCGTCGTCTCTCTAGCACTAACTCTCTTACAGTGATATAATTTTGTATGTAAATTCAGAGGCATATGTGGACACTGTGTACAAAATGTTTTGCGAATGAAGTTTGAAGCAGGGAAGCAATAAATTTAAACGTCATGCACATCGGGCAGTTCCTCACGTACCTCACAGTTCACGACGCCGTAACTCCTGAACACTGTCTCGTACAACGATATAATTTTGCACTTACATTCAGTACTACATGTGCCGGCCATCTGTAAAATTTGTCGTCAATACAGTTAGTAGTAAATAAGTAATGAATGTCAGGCCTCATGCGGTACTTTTACTGGAAGAACAGCGGGAAAGTAGTAAACGATGAACATTTCCCCTTTCATAATCTTGTAGAGTTTTCAGCAAGGAAAAGTTTAGTAAAAGTTTAAAATTATCTGTAAAGTAAGATGCAAGTCGCTAAGTCCCTCATTGTCAAATACTAGATTAATAAAGTATGCGAATCTCAAGCATCGTGGGTTACGCTTCTTTTTCACCCGCACCCCTTTGATAAGTAGGTGGACACACACACACACATCCATTTTCATATTACATGTGGATACGTGTCAGACTGTCAGGGAAGGTAGATTACCAATATGACTGTCCAGTGACCTATGAATATAGCATATGGTACAGAACAAGAGAAGATTGAGGCCTAACATCACAGCGACAATGTGGTAACTAAGACATATGGCTCCAGTACCCTTTCGTACTAATTCAACAATACATCCAGAACTCCGGACAGGTCATGTATTGTACCACAGTGAAATGGTAACAGTCTTTGTATGATGAGTCACCAAAAGTACTGAAGGACCAATGACTGAGAAAAAGCACTGTGTGAACGTCACGTTTTTGGTTTGGTCTAATGCATCCTAGTTGGACATAAGATGCACTGACATTATCAGTCAGATACTGAAGACATCTCTTACACATTAATTTACGGCTAGCTCAGGTCGTCTGGAGGTTTCACACTTTGAACAATGCTCATTTATGTTACAGTGGAAAAGGTGTATAAGGACTAGTCGCTTGAGGACATTCTTTTTCAACTGTGAAACAAATGAAAAATGTAGGTGTATTCCTACTACACATGAGACAGAATCTTGTGCACCCTCTATAGGATGTTTACAGACCTAGGAAAACAAAGATAGAATGTATCACAACTGAACATATTTAAGAAATCTTGCTCTTTTATAGTATTGTAATGATTGCCTCTAGTACAGATCAACTTCAGCATCACGAAGAACTTAATAGAGAATTCTTGAAAGTAAGTCCGAAATCAAGTGTAATAAATCTAAAATAATTATCAACATATGAAAAGTAAACTTCCACAAGCTAACAGATGAACGAGTTGATAAGTTTTTGAATTTACAGTAGTTGAACACGGTGAATGGTTGCACAACAAAAGAAATAAACGGAAGAGTAATAATGGATTGGAATGTTTTGAATGTACTGAGTAGGATACTCAAAACTACATTTCCAATGTGTCTGAAAGAGCGCTAAAAGTTTTGACCTATGGCAATTAGACAGGGACGTTTAATGGAGAAAGTATTAAGAAACTGAAAGTGCTTTAGTGACAGGTGGAGAGATATATGGTGGGAATTACTTGCAGAGAAAGAGATATAAAGAAATTTCTGAGGGGACAGACTGAAGAGAATGCTATAAATATGCCTGTAAATAAAATTAAATGGAGGACATGTGGACAGGCCAAGAGTTGGTGGATCGACCCAAGAGGAACTATGTTGGATTAATAGATAATGGTAAATAATACTAGAAGACATGCACGGGCAGCATGTATATACGTAGCTGAAGACTGTTACGTGGAAAAGTGTGAAACTGACTTTTATCCAGTAGTAGACATTGAATTGCTGAAGAACATGATGGTATTGATGGCAATAAATCCAGAAGAGTGGAAGGCATTACGTCTTGGATAGCTGGCTAAACATTTTAAAGTCGTACACTGTGTTAAGCGAATTACGATACTTTTGGTTCGTTTTGAGTCTACGTACTTTGACTGCAAAGATGGGTCACATTCACGGCCTGAGTCAACGAAAGAGAAGGAACTTACGTATGGTTAGAAGAAATCAGTTTGTAAATGGTAATTACAGTGTCTATTGACATACAGAAAGAAAAATAGTGGACGAAGAACTAAAGCCTGTGGTACTCCAAATGAGGTCAGCCTTCCATGACTGCTCTCTGTTACAAAGGTAGAGCTTACTTATGTGTAACGCACATAGGTGTGAAATTTCAACAGTACACTACCTGACAGAACTAGGTGTTTTATTTATGATTTTCTAAGTCGTTAATGACATCACTGGGGTGAACAGGGCTGACAACAAACTCGTTTCCAAGTAGTTCATTTGCGACTCAGTTTAACCCAGTTTAAATATATATTAAGTCATCAGTGTTCTGATGGCCTTGATTAAGTTCGGCATGCATTTCCTTCCTGTATCAACGTCTCCATTGGAAGGTAGAAGTTGCACTCAATATCCTCAAATATCTGTTGGAAGTTTTCCCACCTGTCTTTCCCTACAGTTTTTATCGTCTCTAGCCTCCTCAGATACCATGGATTTTATTCTTTGCTGTCTTAACACATGTCTTTTCATTGTGTCCTTTTTTCTTGGCAATTCTGCAGAGAACCTCCTCATTCCTTATTAGTCCACATAATTCTCAACGTCCTTGTGCTGTACCACCTCTCCGATTCTCTTCTTTTTCGGTTCTACTATAGTCCATGCAATCCTGTGCTCCAAATGTACATTCTCAGACGTGACTTCCTCAAATTGAGGGCGAAGTTTCATACTGACAGGCTTGTTTTAAACAGAAATGTCTTCTGTATCTGTCCTAGTGCACTTTTCTTGTCCTCTTTGCTTCGCCAGTCATGTGTTGTCTTCTATTCAAGTAAGCAGAATTACTTCACTTCGTTTACTTCATGGTTCCCAATTCTGATGTTATATTTATCGCTAATCTCATTTCTGGCACTCCTCATCAGTTTTTTCTTCCTACTGTTTTACTCTCAGTCCATAGTGTGTGTGTATTAGGTTACTCATTCGATTCAGCTCTTTCTGTAATTCTTCCTCGGTTTGACCGATATGTCATCTTCCAATCTTATCATTGATATCCTATCACCATGAGTTTTAATCCCTCTTTGAACCTTGCGTCTATCCCCGTCATTGTTTCTACGTTATATGGATTGAGCAGTAGAGACGACAGAATATATATATACACTCCTGGAAATTGAAGTAAGAACACCGTGAATTCATTGTCCCAGGAAGGGTAAACTTTATTGACACATTCCTGGGGTCAGATACATCACATGATCACACTGACAGAACCACAGGCACATAGACACAGGCAACAGAGCATGTACAATGTCGGCACTAGTACAGTGTATATCCACCTTTCGCAGCAATGCAGGCTGCTGTTCTCCCATCGAGACGATCGTAGAGATGCTGGATGTAGTCCTGTGGAACGGCTTGCCATGCCAATTCCACCTGGCGCCACAGTTGGACCAGCGTTCGTGCTGGACGTGCAGACCGCGTGAGACGACGCTTCATCCAGTCCCAAACATGCTCAATGGGGGACAGATCCGGAGATCTTGCTGGCCAGGGTAGTTGACTTACACCTTCTAGAGCACGTTGGGTGGCACGGGATACATGCGGACGTGCATTGTCCTGTTGGAACAGCAAGTTCCCTTACCGGTCTAGGAATGGTAGAACGATGGGTTCTATGACGGTTTGGATGTACCGTGCACTATTCAGTGTCCCCTCGACGATCACCAGAGGTGTACGGCCAGTGTAGGAGATCGCTCCCCACACAATGTAGCCGGGTGTTGGCCCTGTGTGCCTCGGTCGTATGCAGTCCTGATTGTGGCGCTCACCTGCACGGCGCCAAACACGCATACGACCATCATTGGCACCAAGGCAGAAGCGACTCTCATCGCTGAAGACGACACGTCTCCATTCGTCCCTCCATTCACGCCTGTCGCGACACCACTGGAGGCGGGCTGCACGATGTTGGGGCGTGATCGGAAGACGGCCTAACGGTGTGCGGGACCGTAGCCCAGCTTCATGGAGACGGTTGCGAATGGTCCTCGCCGATACCCCAGGAGCAACAGTGTCCCTAATTTGCTGGGAAGTGGCGGTGCGGTCCCCTACGGCACTGCGTAGGATCCTACGGTCTTGGCGTGCATCCGTGCGTCGCTGCGGTCCGGTCCCAGGTCGACGGGCACGTGCACCTTCCGCCGACCACTGGCGACAACATCGATGTACTGTGGAAACCTCACGCCCCACGTGTTGAGCAATTCGGCGGTACGTCCACCCGGCCTCCCGCATGCCCACTATACGCCCTCGCTCAAAGTCCGTCAACTGCACATACGGTTCACGTCCACGCTATCGCGGCATGCTACCAGTGTTAAAGACTGCGATGGAGCTCCGTATGCCACGGAAAACTCGCTGACACTGACGTCGGCGGTGCACAAATGCTGCGCAGCTAGCGCACGGCGGTTCCTGGTGTGTCCGCTGTACCGTGCGTGTGATCATTGCTTGTACAGCCCTCTCGCAGTGTCCGGAGCAAGTATGGTGGGTCTGACACACCGGTGTCAATGTGTTCTTTTTTCCATTTTCAGGAGTGGGGTGAGCTGATATGAAACTTCCTGGCAGATTAAAACTGTGTGCCGTACCGAGCCTCGAACTCGGCACCTTTTTCCTTTCGCGGGCAAGTGCTCTACTAACTGAGCAACCCAAGCACGACTCACGTGCCGTCCTCACAACTCCACTTCTGCCAGTATCTCGTCTCCTACCTTCCAAACTTTACAGAAGCTCTCCTGCGAACCTGCAGAACTAGCACTCCTGAAAGAAAGGATATTACGGATACATGGCTTAGCCACAGCCTGGGGGATGTTTCCAGAATGAGATTTTCACTCTGCAGCGGAGTGTGCGCTGATATGAAACTTCCTTTCTTTCAGGAGTGCTAATTCTGCTAGGTTCGCAGGAGAGCTTCTGTACAGTTTGGAAAGCAGGAGACGAGGTACTGGCAGAAGTGGAGCTGTGAGGACGGGGCGTGAGTCGTGCTTGGGTTACAAAGATGGTAGAGCACTTGCCCGCGAAAAGCAAAGGTCCCGAGTTCGAGTCTCGGTCCGGCACACAGTTTTCATCTGCCAGGAAGTTTTATATATATGCTTGTGTCACACCTTCTCTGTCGTGAGCGCTTCGTTCTCGGTCTTCCATTCTTATTTTTCCCATCTTCGCGACTTTCTCCCTCAAGACTTCTCAGTTGCCCGATACAGCTCCCGAAACCTTAAGCAGTGTTACAGAGATGTGCTCCTGGGCTAACACGAGACGCCGGTGCCCGCAGGACGTGTCTGGCGGAGAGACGCCGCTGCCTCGCCGGAGGCAGCTGTCGCTGGACATGGAGGCGCCCAAGGACGACTCGTATTCGGAGGAGGGCGACGGGCTGAGGACGCGGCTGCTGCGCGACGCGGCCGGCCGGCGCTCCGCCAAGACGCCGTCCGTGGAGTCGGTGCGCGAGGAGGAGCCGCTCGTCCCCACGACCATCGCGACCGAGGTCGAGAGCCGCCAGCCGCAGCTGCAGCCGCAGCTGCAGCAGCGCGCCCTCGACGTCGACCTGCCCACGCTGCACGCGCCGCCCCCGCCGCCCACGCCCGTCACGCCCGCAGAGGGCGCGCCGCCTTCGGCCGCCGTCTCCGACCCGGTCGTCATGGAGCAGCTCACCAGGTGGGCCGCCCGCCGGCTGCCCGCACCAGTCCTGCTCCGCGCAGGTTCATGTTTCCCGGGTTCGATTCCCGGCGGGATCAGGGATTTTCACCTGCCTCGAGATTACTGGGTCTTTCTGTTGTCCTCATCATTTCACCGTCATTTATGAAAGTGGCGACATTGGGTTGAGTAAAAGTTCGGAACCTGTACAGGCCCTGATAACCGCGCAGCTGAGCGCCCCGCTAGCCAAACATCATCATCATCATTATCAGAGTAATGTTTCTGAAAAGTTCTCTGGTATCCAACCAGGTGGCGTCGTTCAAATCTACATCTACATCTACATCATTACTCTGCAATTCACATTTAAGTGTTTGGCAGAGGGTTCATCGAACCACAATCATACTATCTCCCTACCATTCCACTTCCGAACAGCGTGCGGGAAAAACGAACACTTAAACCTTTCTGACCGAGCTCTGATTTCTCTTATTTTATTTTTATGATCATTCCTACCTATGTAGGTTCGGCTCAACAAAATATTTTCGCATTCGGAACAGAAAGTTGTTGACTGAAATTTCGTAAATAGTTCTCGCCGCGACGAAAAACGTCTTTCCCAACTCGCGTATCACATCTGCCACTCTCTCTCCCCTATTACGTGATAATACAAAACGAGCTCCCCTGTTTTGCACCCTTTCGATGTCCTCTGTCAATCCCATCTGGTAAGGATCCCATACCGCGCAGCAAGATTCTAACAGAGGACGAACGAGTGTAGTGCAAGCTGTCTCTTTAGTGGACTTGTATCTTCTAAGTGTCCTGCCAATGAAACGCTGCCTTTGGCTCTCCTTCCCCACAATATTATTTATGTGGTCTTTCCAACTGAAGTTGTTCGTAATTTTAACACCCAGGTACTTAGTTGAATTGACAGCCTTGAGAATTGTACTATTTATCGAGTAATCGAATTCCAACGGATTTCTTTTGGGACTTAGGTGCGACATTTCAGCAAGCTGACTTGGTATCATCTCCAGCCTCCACTATCCCATCCCATCCAGCTTCCAGTGCCGAGATCGTACAGGAAGTGCACCGCATCAGCAGCGGCCGAACCGTGCGCCGGTGTCACAGAGCGTCAGCACCGTGAGCCGGCCCGCAAGGATCGCGGACCGAAGTTCGACAGTCGCAGGAACTGCACTGTCTGATCAGAAGTATCTCGACACCGGACTCTGCTGTGTAAGGCGGAATGGACCGCTACATGTCGCGGGACGCCAACCCGCCAATACAACAGGAGACGGAAAGTATTGAATTCTCGCTAGTGAAACTACACTACTGGCCATAAAAATTGCTACACCACGAAGATGACGTGCTACAGACGCGAAATGTAACCGACAGGAAGAAGATGCTGTGATATGCAAATGACTAGCTTTCCAGTGCATTCACATAAGGTTGGCGCCGGTGGCGACAACTACAACGGACTGACATGAGGAATGTTTCCAACCGATTAATCGTACACAAACAGCAGTTGTCAGGCGTTGCCTGGTGAAACGTTGTTGTGATGCCTCGTGTAAGGAGAAGAAATGCGTACCATCACGTTTCCGACTTTGATAAAGGTCGGATTGTAGCCTATTGCGATTGCGGTTTAACATATCGCGACATTGCTGCTCTCGTTGGTCGAGATCCAATGACTGTTAGCAGAATGGAATCGTTGGGTTCAGAAGGGTAATACGGAACGCCGTGCTGGATCCCAAGGGCCTCGTATCACTAGCAGTCGAGATGACAGGCATTTTGTCCACATGCCTGTAACGGATCGTGCAGCCACGCCTCGATCCCTCAGTCAATAGATGGGGACGTTTACAAGACAACAACCAGGTGCACGAACAATTCGACGACGTTTGCAGCAGCATGGACTATCAGCTCGGAGACCGTGGCTGCGGTTACCTTTGACGCTGCTTGACAGACAGGAGCGCCTGCGATGGTGTACTCAACGACGAACCTGGGTGCACGAATGGCAAAACTTCATCTTTTCGTATGAATCCAGGTTCTCACGAAATTCCAACGACCAACTTTCTCCTCCGAATGCGAAGACAAAAAATGGTTCAAATGGCTCTGAGCACTATGGGACTTAACATCTGTGGTCATCAGTCCTATAGAACTACTTAAACCTAACTAACCTAAGGACATCACACACATCCATGCCCGAGGCAGGATTCGAACCTGCGACCGTAGCAGTCGCGCGGTTCCGGACTGAGCGCCTAGAACCGCTAGACCACCGCGGCCGGCTGCGAAACATTTTGTTGACGCCGACCTACATAGGGAGAAACGATGACCACGATAAAATGAGGGGAATCAGAGCTCGTACAGAAAGATATGTGTGTTCGTTCTTTCCGCACGCTATACGAGATTGGAATAATAGAGAATTGTGAAGGTGGTTCGATGAACCCTCTGCCAGGCACTTTAATGTGGTTTGCAGAGTATCCACGTAGATGTAGATGTAGACATTACAGCACTCGTAAAGTTGCCCAACTCGAGTATTGGTGATGTGGTTGTGAGGTGGAAACGCGAAGGAACAGCCACAACTAAAGCATGCCAGGCAGATCTCGTATACCGACAGACAGGTTATGCGGGGCATTGCGGACGGTAGTTGTAAAAACGAATGAAATTAGCCATAGGTATCACTTACGAATTCTGAAGTGCTACCAGCAGTCCAGTTAGGTGGAGTGTGTGTATGGAGCTTAAATAGTAGGGTACTATGGTCGAGCGACGTCAGATAAGCCACTCATTTCTACAGTCATTGCTGAGTGTAAGTGACGTTTGAGGTGGTGTGTAGAGCGTCACCACTGGGCAATACATGACTGGAAACGAGCTATTCTGGATTGTGAATCACTCTGTACCCCCTGACAATGCGATGGAAATGTGAAGAACGTCTGGGGGAAGTTATCTACCATCAAATGTAGTGTCTAGGCTGGAGCACATAGAAGGTTGGGTAACGGTATGTGGGTATTTTTCGCGGTTGTTCCGTGGTACCCTCATTGCGCTCAAGCAAACGCTAAATTCGGAAGAATGTGAATACATTGTACACCATTATTTACTGTGTATAGTAGAGAAACAGCTCGGAGACGATGATTCTTTCTGTCAGAATGCACCCTGTCATAAAGTAGCATCTAGGAGGCATTGGACTGTGGACAACAACAGCTTCCCTGAAATGGACTGGCCTGCCCAGAGCCCCGACCTGAAGCCAGTGGGATGAGTCAGAACGTCGACCCAGCGTCCAGCGTTACAATCTACTCTGGGTTTGGATTTTGAGGAATAATGTGTCGCCATTCTCCTCACTGAAACTTCGGTCAGCAGATTTCAACCTCTCACAAAGGTGAAGGGTGGACATACTGCATATCAATGGCCTTAATAGGTATCCGGATACTTTTCGTCATATTTAAGAACTTTTAACATTGCAGCGCTTCAGAAATCGTGAATAATTTAAAAATTATAAAGAATCCGCCTCTATTGCAAATAGAAACCGGCTGTTGACTTTGGTTTCGGCACGGATAACCACGTCTCCTTCGGAACACACTAAAACTACAATCTGCCTAAAGCGGCATGATCCAACATTTGAGCGTTCTGTATTAATGTTGGACCATGCCGCTTTAGGCAGATTGTAGTTTTAGTGTGTTCCGAAGAAGGCTTTGTTATCCGCTCCGAAACCTAGGTCAACAGCCGGTTTCTATTTGCAATCGAGGTGGATTCTTCATAATTTTTTTCATCATATAGTTCCTAACACGGCACCAAGCAGGAGACAAATCAGGTGTCACGACCGCCTGAAGTTGACAGCATGCCGAAACATCGCACCACTTAGACGACGCTGCCAGAGTGAATACGACAAAAAGTGTAAAATAAATCATGCGCCACAAAATCCTACAGCAAATAATATATCTGATCACCTTTCCTAGCTGCTGGTGGCGCAGCGATAACGGCACTGGTGTTCCGAAAGCGTGAGAATCAAAACCCTGTCCACCCACCCTGATTTCATCACTTCTGCCAATAATACCAGACAGATCTCATGACGTTTCCTTCAGCAATGGCGCATCCGTTGGTGCTGAAATATGCTTCCAGCTTCTGCATTACTCCAGGTTTCGGTCCTCCTGCTGGGAGCTTCTTCAGCCACCTCGGGACACCAGACGGATCCTGAAAAAGCATCCCAAAGAAGTTGAAACGCTATCGTTCTAAAACTTAGAAGAAAAGTGTGGCGTGGACTAATAATTAAGATTTTCTCATTAAGGACAAACGGCCCAAGAGCCTACAGACATACATAATTACATGACCTATTTCATTGCTTCACTTTCTTCATCTCATGTGTATTTTGAGTGATCCAGCTTTCTTTTCTTTCTTCGTTGATCCATTATGGACCATGGGACAACGGCTGGCATCTATTTCTTGATGCAGTAACTCACTAAGTGCCGTATGTATTGCATAAATTTATTTTATGAATTTCTTGTGTGCAACCAGTTTCGGCATTGCATTGGGGCCTGAAGATGGCGTTAATGTAATGCCGAAACTGGTAGCACATAAGAAGTTCATAAAATAAATGTCTACAATACATACGGCTGTTGGTAAATTATTGCATCAAGGGATCCAGTTTTTAGTCATTGATGATTTCGAATTCGCCAAAATATTAAACTCCGGTTTTGTCTCTACAGCATTTATTTCAGTTTCAGAGTTGCGACGTTTCCCTCCCCTCAGGAACGCATCACCATAGTGTTTGTGTTGAGTGTGCAGAACTATATCTTCTGCACTTTTTTCCTCTGTAGGCCATAGTTCCATGTGACATTTTTCTTCTACCGTATTCTGCAGCATGTCGTCTCGAAATAATTGTTTTTGGCTTCGAAATGTACCATTCGTTAATTGTACATCGGATGAATAAACTATTGTCATTTACGTATGAGCTTGAATTTCTTCTCTTTCATGACTTCATGGTTCGCACGTCGGAGGGAGTAATATTTGGCCCGATTGTAACTAGACAGCAGGCTCTCCCTTTTTTTAAGAGCAAACCTAGCCATGATCCAAGATGCCTTTGTCATAGGTTCTCACACCGAACTGTGATTAGCAGCTTGCTAACGCTTTAACAGTTGCTGAACAAACACAAAACGTGCAGCTCTTCCTAGGATCTCCTCTACTTTCTCTATTAATCCTACCTAGGAATGGTCCTGCACCGCACAGTTACTTTCATAAATGGATAGATAGGACGACTGTGTTGCAAGCCAGGTCTTTCGTGGTTGAATTACGTTGCCTTAACATTCTTCCAACCAATATCAGCGTTACGTCTGCCTTTGCTACGATTTGCTTTACTTCGTAGTTCTGTTTTGTTACGGTTCCCCTGAATTTATCGCTAATAGCATAGCTGAACAGTAATGGGTTGTCCACTTATATATAGATATTTGATTTCACGATTCTATATGTCTTCTGTCGGTTCTTAGTCGCTAATTTCATTATTAGTAATTTCTTAGCTTATATTTCTGTATTGCATTTTTTGGAGTCAGTCTCTTAATTGTAGAGTACCACAAAGGCTGTGAGTGCCGTTGTATTGGTGTCTTGTAGGCAGCTAGTAAAAGTAAACATGACTAACTTCGTTGACTGCTAGATCCCCACGGAATTGCCGAGTCGCCTGGTTGGAAGAGCTGTAAAGTTTTTCTATCGTGCGATGGGTGCACATAGGCGTCCCCAGCCGCGAAACGGAAAGGGGAACGGGCAGCTCTTGCCACCCCACCCCCCAGGCTGAAATCTGAAGTACAGAGCTTTTAGCTTTTATTGGTATACTGAACGGTTAATCACCAGTTTTCTTGTATATAATTTGTGTGTCACCTATAAAATGCAGTTCCTATAGCATGACTGTCTCTCGAGATTGACCAACTAATTTATATAAATAATTACAATTTTAGAACCTTCTGATCCCTCCCTCCTCCCTCCCCCCTCTCCTGGAAAAACTGCAGTGAACGCCCATGTGGATGCGTATCAAGTTTATTCTCACATTTGGCCTCAGTTTATGGGATACTGCGAAGAGGTTTGGAATTTAACATGCGACAGTGGCAATCAGGAACTGTACACCAACACCTCTTCTCCACTCGCTGGCCAAATACTTGACGTCTATACATATTGTTTTGTTAAGAACAAGCCATCAGACTGTCAAATCGACAATTCCCCTCGATATATTTACCTTCTAGCCGTTGATTTTCCAACCGTCAGGTTCATTGCTTCACATTTGGATTGTCTTTTTTTTAATTTTATAAATAACAAACAAAAACTTTGCGTAATGTTTGTTTATTGTTGCTCAGTACAATAAATATCAACGCGACTGAGATAAACTGATGTATCTCGTTGCATCAGTGTTGTAACCTTCAAACTAGACGAAACGAAGCAGCGCCATCTTGGAAACAAAAGCACATCTGTAGCTGTTAAAACGTCAGGTTGCTGCACACGTCGGCATCGTATCAACACTGCCACTACTGCTGCCCAAGTGCCAAGTGCCCCCTTTCAGATGACGCTGCTACTTTTATTCTAGTGGCTTGTGGCGTCATCCTTTGGTTTCGAACAGGCCCAACTTCACAATTGCGACGCCCATTATGAATCAGATTGAGTTTCATGTCATTTCCAGTTATTCTGATGGCCAGCCATACAGAGAATTCATTTCATCCAAATGCTACTGGGAGTCCATCATAAACTGTGCAAAAGCGAATGAACAACCATAGCTAGGCCAAGAGCAGGCAGGCAGAGATTGTCGAGCATTGCGAAGGATGGATGTACAAAATCGGATGAAATCACAGGAGGGAATCACTTGTGTGCCAAAATGCTACAAGCGGCGCTGATAGCACAATGGTAGTGTGTAGGGAGTTAAAAACAATGGGGTGATGTGGTCGAGAAACTCCTCGTAAGTCACGCGTTTCTGTAGTCAGCAATAAGAGGCGCTTTAGTTGGTGTAAAGACCACCACCGAATAGTGAATGATTGGAAATGAGCGGTATGGAGTGACGAATCACGCTGTAGCCCATGGACACCGGATGGAAGGGTTGTTCTTTGTGCAAATGGCTGGGGAACATTATCTGCCATCATGTGTAGAGCCAGCAGCAAGGTACAGAGGTGGTAGTGTTTCGGTGTAGATATTTTTAGTTGTTAGGGTGCAGTTCCCTTGCTGTGCTTAAGGAAACGCTAAATGCACAAGGGTACTAACAAATTTTATGGCATTGTGCGATGCACACAGTACAGCAACAGTCCAGGATGACGATCTTTTGTATCAGCGTGACAATGCTAAATGTCATAAAGCAGCATCTGTGCAGCAATGATCTGTGTGTCCAGATACTTTTGATCACACAGTTGGCCTTGTTGTCGTTGTCATGGAGACCACTGTCGTTGTCGTCCTAGTTGCTCGCCCTTGTCCTCGTCTGTTGTCTCGCCTGTAGTCTGTTGCACTTCGGTTATCTACAGTTCATCTGGGTCACTCCTCCACAGGCTGCTCTCCCACCTGACAGTTTCCTCCATTCCTCAATGTCTACTGGAACTCTGACATGTGGACTGATATCCAGCTATCCGTGGATATAGCAGCTATGAATCCAGTGGCTGCCTCTAAGCCAGGCAATATCATACAACTTTGCAGAGGTGAGATGTATTTAGCTATGAGATGGGATTTGTGATGTCGGAGTGTGTAATTCACTGTAAGAGATCGTATGTAGAACATTATTTGCGATTGACGGCACAGGAACCTAGCTGCACTGTGGAGTATAGCTGTGAGTGGTGTGCGTGTGTATCAGGTCGCTGCAGGAGATCCAGCGCGGCCTGGCCACGGTGGAGCAGCAGGTGCGGTCCGAGTCGGCGTCGGAGCCGCAGCTGGCGCGCACCAGCCTGTCGGTGCTGGAGACGCTGTCGCAGCCGGTGGAGCAGCTGCGGCGCGGCCTGGAGCAGCCGGAGCAGCTGGCGGTGGAGCAGCTGGCGCAGCCGGTGCAGGAGCTGCGCCGCGGCCTGCAGCTGGTGGAGCAGCAGCGCGCCGTCATGGCCGAGGAGGACGACCACTCGCTGCTGGAGCGCACCAGCGCCTCCATCCTGGAGACGGTCGCGCAGCCCGTCAGGCAGCTCAGCCAGCTGCTCCAGCAACAGGTACGCACCGTCCCACAAGCCGAGCAATTCTCTGTCCACCGTCCCGTTCCTGTGCTGAAGGGCATCTTTCTTTTTATGCTGCACACTGGACGAGATCCACTTTCGAAGACGTATGCTGTTATCTGTAAGTTCACCTACCAGAAATGTACTGACATCATTTTTCTTATCACATCTTTCATTACTACAATATAACCATTTAATTCAGTCAAATGTGTTTTGATTAATCCTGAAACATAATCACTGTCTGATGTGGAGCAAGAAGGTGTGTAGTTGGTGAAGCACTATAATGTGTTGTGCAGTGTTGTGGCTGAGAAAGAGTTTCTTTGGTATCCTTTGTGAATGGAAAATGCAGACTGGAAAAATTCTCATTGTAGGAGAAGGAGTGCATATGTATGAGGAACATATACACCATGATATTAATGTAAAGAATGATGGAAATATGTTATTGGTGAACAAAATATCTGTACCAAAGTGCTAAATTTAAAAGTTGTTAGAAAGATAGTAGTTCTGGTATTAAAAGAAAAAAAACATAATATTAGACAAGAGAACACATACATGTGTCTGTAACAAAATCTTGTCCTGATACAGTAAAATTACAACCATTACAAAATTCAGTGCACTATGTATAAGAAATGGGCTGTTATTGCAAACTCTGGAGCTTGACCCTCGCTCCAAACACAAATACAAATTCTACGTTCTTGCAAGTCCCATAATCCTTTATAAATAATTAGCCAAATATTTCACAAAATTCTTCAGTGAGAAATTTATAAAAGAGTTTTTCTATACATGCTATCGTCAGATTATGTACTGTTGTATTTTTCAAACACTCCCATACAGAATCGAATAGTTTTCAGACACTCATTACATAATTATGAAGTGTCTGTGCAATGGAAATTTCTACTCCATAAACAAACTGCTTTACATCACAACATGTTGCATCCCCTCCAGAGATTTAATTTAATTTAATGTAGCAGCTTTGACGCCAATTGCTTTTTGCTTTGTGCTGATATCCCTGTCTGCCTTTGAAAGAATCTTCAACTATGAATTAACTTCCAGCTCGAGTTTTTCTCTATATCAGGCAAGCTAGTTTTCAATGTCATTGTTTACTTCCAATTTCAGTTGTAACATTACCCTGGAATTTACGTTTTCAATCTCTGTTCTCTATTTTAAAATCAGTTTTCAGACTGGAGTTTATCTTATAGATATTATCATTTATCTTACCTCTCACCTTCTGCAACTCAGACTTACGACTGCTTAATGTGTCGATTAACGACAACAGTATAACATTTTGGTCATTCAGTCAACGTTTCGAGTTAGTTGCTCCTCTAGGGAATCTGTCATTGCCAGAGTATCTTCAAGGCTAATAGGTACCGAATCGGTCGCTGCAAGTGGTTCAGTTTGGACTTGCTCTACTAACACAATCCTCACAGACTCTAGCCCCGTTTGATCGCCATACTGCAGTAACATCGACTATGTATCGCGACAGAAAATTTGAGTACTACTCAGTTCTCTCTTAATTGTATCCATGGCAATTACGTTCTCCACTTCACCTTGTGAGCTGGCATTTGCTAGGCCTTTATCTCTTTAGGCCATTCTGTTGTTAAGTATCAGAAGCGTACAGAACGCCTGTAAAAATTTTCGAGAGCTTATCTTTTGAAGGCTTCTTCAGTTACTCCGTCCGTCGTCTCTGGGAAACTGTGCTGTCACATTGCTGCTTGGGACCACCGGTCCCCCACCCGCCAGGGCGTCTACTACTTCTGCATCCGGAACACTGCCGCGTTTTATGACCGAAAAGGCGTTCTTATCATGGATCGTCTAAACTACAAGAAGTGCTACAACACTCACATTTTGCCGTGAACAGACTGAAGCAAAACCTCCAGCTACCACTTCTCATTGTTGCGTTTGCTTAATTACACAGCAAGTATGCCATAACATTTCCCATCACTATGATTCAGCAATCTGAAACATGTTAAATTACCTCAGGTGACTGAATTTAATTCGATTTAGAGTTAAGCCATAATCAACAGTTCTTTGACTACTTACTCCTGACCTATTCACGTATAGGTTTACAATAACGGCCAAAAAACTAAACTGAAATGTAATATACTTTGTGCAACACAATTAAAGTATCACTTTTCGAAATCCTATAATTGTCTCCTAGTGCGACACCGAAGTTTCACCTTGGCTGAAAGGTGCCTACAACCTTCGTCTGTAATGTTGCAAAAGCATGGCATCCTGCAACTTTACCCTCTGACTCGACAATGCTTCAATTAGCGACACATGTGAAAGAGAAGGTCAGAGCTAGGACGCTCATGTGACGTGTAGGGTAGGTTACCCATGTCACATTGACACTAAATTTCACCACACCACCAGCCGCGGTGGTCTCACGGTTCTCGGCGCGCAGTCCGGAACCGGGGGACTGCTACGGTCGCAGGTTCGAATCCTGCCTCGGTCTTGGATATGTGTGATGTGCTTAGGTTAGTTAGGTTTAAGTAGTTCTAAGTTATAGGGGACTGATGACAACAGCAGTTGAGTCCCATAGTGCTCAGAGCCATTTGAACCATTTTTTTCACCACACCACAATTCTTCTGCATCAGCGCCAACGCCACCATGGACTTGTCACCCGATGGGAAGGTTGTCACACCCCGTCTTACGAACGTTTCACCCTTTCTTTTGACGTCCCTGCACTGGAGGTCAGAACTGTGACTCCCAAAGTTGAAATCACGTGGTTTCTTTTAGGTAGCCGAAAAAAAAAAACTATTTCAGATCCATCACTTCTCAGAAATGACTCCAGAAGGGCTAAGGAGGTGTCACGAAGGATGTCAGTCAGACCACACCTTTGCTTGGGGCTTTGATTTACATACATTTCACTGTCGGAAACGACTCTTCACTGAGCAGCAGGAAACGCTCTTGACAACGTTTGATGCTCCTCATACCCAGAGACGATTCAACCCCTTTATAAGGACATCAAGGGCCAGGAACCTCAGCAGTGTGACGTCAAACGGCACACACCAAGAGAGTATGTGTCCAAAATAGCGACAGTATTTTACATTTCTCTGTGTTGTTACTGGGACCACCTTCCAGCTCTCGCTCACCTACTGGATCCAGTTTCTTTGCGGCAGCTTGTGAGGCACATGTTGCTCAGTGAAACCCGCCTTTCCTTTTGCTACTTTGTAAAGTAAAGTTACAAAGAGAATTCTTAGAAGTGACGAGCTGTGATGTGCTAAACGTATATTGCGGAATTTAAGGGTTCATCGACACTTCCATTTTTAAAGTCTTCTCACACATTGTAGCTTAAACAACATTTACTGACAATGCAATATTTGTCCACTTTAACACTTATGAAAATAAATCACTGGCCGTTTCTATTTGCAAGGTATATTTTTATGCAAAGTCTAATAAATATCGTATTATTTGCTGCTAAGAATAAGCACTGGCATTTAATCGCTCTCATAATTTGTCAATTTTTAAAACTGAATCCGCTGGACAGAATGTTTCCTTGTGAGACTTAAATTGTTTGGAAATTTGTGGTAAGTTCCTATAGGACCAAACTGCTGAGGCCATCAGTTCCTAGGCTTGCACACTACTTAATCTAACTTACACTAACTGACACTAAGGACAGCACAGACACCCTTGCCCGAGGGACGATTCAAAGCTCCCACGGGTGGGGGCAGTCGCACGAACCGTGGGAAGGCGTCTCAGACCGTGCGGCTATCCCACGTGGCTTTAATTGTTAACCATGAAGTTATTTTGTGAGGAAGAAGCTGTGAAGTTCATTCAAATATTGTGTTCTCTTGTATCTCTCATAGCTTTAAAAGAAATTTATTCCTAATAGCACATTTATAGATATCACCAATGGGATGCTTACCGTGAGAGTGCTCGATCTTCTTCTTCTTCTTCGTCTGCGTCTTCTTCTACTTTGAAGAGGGTACTTGACTCCCATTCTCTCCAACCATGGTTTGTATACCATTGATTGACCGAATGTTAACAATTCGGAAGCATCTTCAGTCACCTTCTTCATTGCCAAAGTTATACTTTACTCCTCTTCATCAATAAATTTAATGATGTTAATAGGAAGCTGTCCAGAAATACATTTTTCCCAATCACAACCCTTCTTACACACGACTTTGAAATAAAATGTGGCTGCACCTAGTGACAAAACCAAGGTAGTTTCTGGTGTGGACAGGATTATAGCTTGGATTATAGCTTGCTATGTTGAGTAACGATAATCCTATAGTACGTGTCCCTCCTAAGAGTCATCAGGAGCATTTTTTCCGGTGTTGCAGCCGATATTTGCAATGTGTAACAGGAGTCAACCCAGACAGGTGGTGCTCATATCTTTCATACGACGCCCGAGCCGACAGAGAGTGTTAATTTATTTCCTGTTGTCTGTCACCATAGCTGAGTGGACAGCGCGCCGGCTTGTCATCCTGGGGGAACCAGGTTCGATTCCTGACTAGGTTGGACATTTCCTCCGCTCAGGAACTGGGTGTTTGTGTCGTCGTCCTCATGGAAGAGAACGTCACCTCAAAAGACTTGCTCCAGGCGATCAGGTCTACCTGTCGGAAGGCCCTCGCCACATCATATTTCACTTAATTTCCTGTTAGAAACAAAATTATTTTAAAAGTGAAATCTTATGTATGAGCTATCCGAAATTAGTGTAGTCGGTATTATTTTGGACGATCTGTATTGACAGGGACAGCAAAACACGAAAAATGATCAGTATTCCAGCAGTGACCTGCCGATGCTAGCTGCTAAGACCATGGAGCAGCGCTCCTCAGCCTGTGCTGGAGTACTGATCACTTTTCTGTCCCTTTTAATACTGATCGTCAGAACAAACATCGCACCAGGCTAACTTCAGATCGCTTGGTCGCAACATTCCACTTCAAAAATAATTTCCTCCGTGATGGGAATCAAAACGATGCTTTCATTTGACACTGGGTGCTGCACGGAAGAAATGATGAGCAGCATTTGTTTAGGCCAACGTTAGTTACAGCTTGGAAAATCGAAACTGCAGATATGTGCTGAAAAGCCAGAGAAAATGCGCATGAAGCCTCTTAGGAGAAACAGCCGATATAGGCGAGTCATACGCAGCCAGACAAACATTAGTAAGCAGATTTTATAAGTCAATCAAGCAGGTAGCCGATAATGAGTATGCCCTTCCTCTTGGCACTATAGAAACGCTACATAAATAACTCGTCCAGTATTGTTATTGTTGTTGTGTCGCTATGCCTAAGTTGTTATTATTGTTGTTTCGCTGCGCCTCAGTTTGTTCCCTGGCACTTGTTGCCTGTGGAGCAGACCAGTGGCATGGCTAAGAGCGAGTTTGTGGTGTCTGCAGTCGGCAGAGCCGGCGCAGGGCGCAGCTGCGTCGGATCGCCGCCTCTCGCAGGTGTCGGAGCAGCTGCAGCAACAACAACAGGCGGAGCCGTCGGCCGTGCTGCACGGCATCGCCCGGCCTGTGTTGGAACTGCAGCGCGGCCTCACCTTCCTGCAGCAGCAGGTAAGGGAACAAAAGGCATAGGCTCTACACGACTAAACAGAGTGACTGCAGTGAGACCGTCACAGCATGTTGCTACGTAACAGGTGTTCCTGCTCCAGGCACTGATTTTATCGATTGGCGGCTCCATGGAGAGTTCTGTGCACCACGACCAAATAGTGGATAGAATTGGAAGGAAAATCAACATCGGCCGTATTTTGTTGTTTTATTGTCAGCAAAATTGATTTTGCTGACAATGTGATCGCTCTAAGATGGTGGTTATAGCTTGATACCAGTGCCTACCAGTTTTAATTGTATATCACAGCACTGCGGATGGTCACTGAGTGACCCAAGATCGATTTTGCTGACAATAAAACAACAAAATACGGCCATTGCTGATTTTCCTTCCAATTCTATCCACTGATTTTATGTTGAATCGTGAGCAGACTGTGGATAAATGTATCAGCTTGAGGTAAGGGTCCTTCTACTGGAAACGAACGAGTCGAAAGCTATAAACAGAACCCGTTGTGATACCATCCACACTGGAATACATGTACTGGTACCGTTGTTCCGACATAGTAGGGTAGACAACATTCAGAGGTGGTAGTATGGACGAAAACAAGGAAAACTTTCCCGTAAAACGGATCTCTAAAATTCATATCCTAAGAGCTATGAGCACTTGTTCAATAGAGGAAGATGCAAAAGTGCTCAGAACTTCACTGGTACTTATTTTAGATATGAAGATGGTAACTGTTCTCGAAAGAACAGGTACCATTGATGAACATGCAACTTCTCTAGAATAAATGATAATTAATTGAAACCCTCAGCTGCCAACAGGTGTTGTTGATATACCTCCATGGGGACAGCTGAAAATGTGTGCCCCGCCGGGGACTCGAACCCGGGATCTCCTGCTTACGTAGCTGACGCCCTATCCATCTTTTTTCCTTTTTTCTTTTTTTTTTTACTCATTTTGTTCGATATAGTTCGTTGCATTTGGTCGGGGCGGACGTCACAAGACATCCGTTCAAACTGATCGTTGGTTCCTTGACTCAGTTTTTTTTTATTACAGAGAGCGCGCAGCTCTCTGACCGAACACGCTGAGCTACCCCCTTGCCGGCGATAATTTAAACTTTTCACTCGAGGGAAGACTTGAACCAAGGACCTCTCGTTCCGCAGCTGCTCACGCTAACCACGGGACCACGGTGCTCCTATCTAAGCCACCGAGGACACATATGAATAGCGCGACTGCAGGGACTTATCCTTTGCACACTTCCCGTGAGACCCACACTCCCAACTGTCCACACTCTAAATACGTAATGTACCTAATAGATACGGGAAGCGTGCAAGGGATAAGTACCTGCAGTCGGTCTGTTTGTCTGTGTCTTCGGTCGCTCAGATGGACAGAGGATGTGTCATGTAAGCGGGCTATCCCAGGTTCAAGACCCGGTTGGGGCACACATTTTCAGCTATCCCCATCGAGGTATATCAACAACACCTGTTGGCAGCTCAGGGTTTCAGTTAAATATCACTTATTTTAGAGCTCGTGTTTACTGGTACGGAGCGGAGCGTGGAATGTCAGATCCCTTAATCGGGCAGGTAGGTTAGAAAATTTAAAGAGGGAAATGGATAGGTTAAAGTTAGATATAGTGGGAATTAGTGAGGTTCGGTGGCAGGAGGAACAAGACTTCTGGTCAGGTGATTACAGGGTTATAAACACAAAATCAAATAGGGGTAATGCAGGAGTAGGTTTAATAATGAATAGGAAAATAGGAATGCGGGTAAGCTACTACAAACAGCATAGTGAACGCATTAATGTGGCCAAGATAGATACGAAGCCCACACCTACTACAGTAGTACAAGTTTATATGCCAACTAGATCTGCAGATGATGAAGAAATTGAAGAAATGTACGATGAAATAAAAGAAATAATTCAGATAGTGAAGGGAGACGAAAATTTAATAGTAATGGGTGACTGGAATTCGAGTGTAGGAAAAGGGAGAGAAGGAAACATAGTAGGTGAATATGGATTGGGGCTAAGAAATGAAAGAGGAAGCCGCCTAGTAGAATTTTGCACAGAGCACAACTTAATCATAGCTAACACTTGGTTTAAGAATCATGAAAGAAGGTTGTATACGTGGAAGAATCCTGGAGATACTAAAAGGTATCAGATAGATTATATAATGGTAAGACAGAGATTTAGGAACCAGGTTTTAAGTTGTAAGACATTTCCAGGGGCAGATGTGGACTCTGACCACAATCTATTGGTTATGACCTGTAGATTAAAACTGAAGAAACTGCAAAAATGTGAGAAATTAAGGAGATGGGACCTGGATAAACTGAAAGAACCAGAGGTTGTACAGAGTTTCAGAGAGAGCATAAGGGAACAATTGACAGGAATAGGGGAAAGAAATACAGTAGAAGAAGAATGGGTAGCTCTGAGGGATGTAGTAGTGAAGGCAGCAGAGGATAAAATAGGTACAAAGACGAGGGCTGCTAGAAATCCTTGGGTAACAGAAGAAATATTGAATTTAATTGATGAAAGGAGAAAATATAAAAACGCAGTAAATGAAGCAGGCAAAAAGGAATACAAACGTCTAAAAAATGAGATCGACAGGAAGTGCAAAATGGCTAAACAGGGATGGCTAGAGGACAAATGTAAGGATGTAGAAGCTTATCTCACTAGGGGTAAGATAGATACTGCCTACAGGAAAATTAAAGAGACCTTTGGAGAGAAGAGAACCACGTGTATGAATATCAAGAGCTCAGATGGCAGCCCAGTTCTAAGCAAAGAAGGGAAGGCAGAAAGGTGGAAGGAGTATATACAAGGCTTATACAAGAGCGATGTACTTGAGGACAATATTATGGAAATAGAAGAGGATGTAGATGAAGACGAAATGGGAGATACGATACTGCGTGAAGAGTTTGACAGAACACTGAAAGACCTGAGTCGAAACAAGGCCCCCGGAGTAGACAACATTCCATTAGAACTACTGACGGCCTTGGGAGAGCCAGTCATGACAAAACTCTACCAGCTGGTGAGCAAGATGTATGTGACAGGCGAAATACCCTCAGACTTCAAGAAGAATATAATAATTCCAATCCCAAAGAAAGCAGGTGCTGACAGATGTGAAAATTACCGAACTATCAGTTTAATAAGCCACGGCTGCAAAATACTAACGCGAATTCTTTACAGACGAATGGAAAAACTGGTAGATGCAGACCTCGGGGAGGATCAGTTTGGATTCCGTCGAAATGTTGGAACACGTGAGGCAATACTGACCTTACGACTTATCTTGGAAGAAAGATTAAGAAAAGGCAAACCTACGTTGCTAGCATTTGTAGACTTAGAGAAAGCTTTTGACAATGTTGACTGGAATACTCTTTTTCAAATTCTGAAGGTGGCAGGGGTAAAATACAGGGAGCGAAAGGCTATTTATAATTTGTACAGAAACCAGATGGCAGTAATAAGAGTCGAGGGGCATGAAAGGGAAGCAGTGGTTGGGAAAGGAGTGAGACAGGGTTGTAGCCTCTCCCCGATGTTATTCAATCTGTACATTGAGCAAGCAGTAAAGGAAACAAAAGAAAAATTTGGAGTAGGTATTAAAATTCATGGAGACGAAGTAAAAACTTTGTGGTTCGCCGATGACATTGTAATTCTGTCAGAGACGGCAAAGGACTTGGAAGAGCAGTTGAATGGAATGGACAGTGTCTTGAAAGGAGGATATAAGGTGAACATTAACAAAAGCAAAACGAGGATAATGGAATGTAGTCAAATTAAATCGGGTGATGCTGAGGGAATTAGATTAGGAAATGAGACACTTAAAGTAGTAAAGGAGTTTTGCTATTTAGGAAGTAAAATAACTGATGATGGTCGAAGTAGAGAGGATATAAAATGTAGACTGGCAATGGCAAGGAAAGCGTTTCTGAAGAAGAGAAATTTGTTAACATCGAATATAGATTTATGTATCAGGAAGTCGTTTCTGAAAGTATTTGTTTGGAGTGTAGCCATGTATGGAAGTGAAACATGGACGATAACTAGTTTGGACAAGAAGAGAATAGAAGCTTTCGAAATGTGGTGCTACAGAAGAATACTGAAGATAAGGTGGATAGATCACGTAACTAATGAGGAGGTATTGAATAGGATTGGGGAGAAGAGAAGTTTGTGGCACAACTTGACTAGAAGAAGGGATCGGTTGGTAGGACATGTTTTGAGGCATCAAGGGATCACAAATTTAGCATTGGAGGGCAGCGTGGAGGGTAAAAATCGTAGAGGGAGACCGAGAGATGAGTACACTAAGCAGATTCAGAAGGATGTAGGTTGCAGTAGGTACTGGGAGATGAAGCAGCTTGCACAGGGTAGAGTAGCATGGAGAGCTGCATCAAACCAGTCTCAGGACTGAAGACAACAACAACAACACATCACCTCTGAAAGTTGCCTAGTCTACAATCTTAGCAAGAACAATATCAGTACACGTATTCCACAGTCAGAGATTTCAGAACGCTTTTCGCCTATAACTTTAGACTTGTTCCTTTTCAGTGCAGAGACCCTGCGTTGCCCCACCCAGTTCAGTCCTTATATGGATAGGTTTTCGGCTATAAATGACCGTGGTTGGCGATCGGAGTCGTAATTATATTGGGCGGACATTTGCGTGGATTAAGACCTCATTGTTGATGTCACTAATCGTTCTATGCACTGCAGAGTTAAACTCTTACCACACACTCTTTAATTTTGAACAATTGGAGCCGATATAGTAATTTGACAAGCAAACAAGGGGGAGGAGAGCACACAATGTAAGTCACAACCACTTTGAAATAGCAACATACACAGCATGTAGATAATATGGATCCTACAAATGTATTACTTTCTTTACCGCGGCAAAATACTCTTTCATCACTACAGAATGAATCTATTTTAAACTTCAGACACTTTTACGTAAAAATAACAGTGAACTGTTGAGTGAAAAATCATTCAAGATGCTTAGTTACAGTTGTGATGTTATTTGTAACTTTTGCTGATAATAAACATCTTTATTTAACATTATCGTTACACATAATTGAGCATTGACTGAAAATAAGTTTTTACGGTGATGATTCCTATTAATTTTCAATGTGAAGAATTTTTGAACTGATAGGACTTCAATGCAACGTAAAAAAAACACTTTCCTGCACATTTGTTGGAACATAAATTTAGTTTGTCACACGCCATGATTCAGTAAAATCGTATGTTCTCAACATTAGAGTAATAATCTTTTTTGTAATAATGAAAAAAAAATGTGCAAGGGTACCTTTTGTTGCCATCTTCTGCAACCGCTTTTATTATGCTTGTCAATGTAATAAAATAGCTGGTGCTTTGTACACAATCTGATGCTTTGCTTAACATGGCAATAATAATTTTAAGCATTATATATACTATATAGTAATGTGAATTAATGGGGATGAGCAGGAAGAAGAAATCTGTAATGTTCGGATACAATTTAACTAATTTCTGCTTGACACAGTCAATTTGTTTTAGATATATGGGCGTAACGTTGCAAAGCGATACAAGGTGGAACGAACGTGTGAGAACTGTCGTAGGGAGAGCGAAGGGTCGTCTTCAGTTTATTAGGAGAATTTTAGGAAAGAGTGATTCACCTGTAAAGCAGACCGCATTTAGGTCGCTGGAGCGACCGATTCTTGAAGACCGTTCGAATGTTTGGGATCCGTGCCAGGTCAATAGAAGGAAGACTTCGAAGCAACATAGAGGCAGGCTGCTTGATTTGCTATCTGTAGAGTCGAACAACACGCAACACCTACTCCGAATTTTTCTTTTGTTTCCTTCACTGCTTGCTCATTATACAGATTGAATAAGATCTGACTCCCTTCCCAACCATTGCTTCCCTTCCATGCCACTAGACTCTTATAACTGCCATCTGGTTTCTGTACAAATTGTAAATAGCCTTTCGCTCCCTGTATTTCACCCCTGCCACCTTCAGAATTTGAAAGTGAGTATTCCAGTCAGCATTGTCAAAAGCGTTCTCTAAGTCTACAAATGCTAGAAACGTAGGCTTGCGTTTCCTTAAACCTGGAAGGCACAATGGATCAATAGAAGCATACATGTATCCTTGGGGAAGATGTTCATTCCTTCATGCAGTTTGTTTTTTCTCGGTATGATTGCGAATACGATCAGGACAATACAACGCGTCTGACAGGTCGCAGTGTACGTGCGTCGCCCGAAGAACACCAGGATGGTTTTACCGTACCTCCCTTGGCGACCAAACTGCTCGGATTCGAACCCAGTCGAGACTTTGTGCGAGCACCTAGATCGGGCAATGCTGGCACAGCTGGCCACATCGGTGGACTCACCGTGGCTCCACATCCCCGTCGATAGCTCCCAGAACCTCGTAACATTTATCCTGCACGTCTCGCAGCTGGAAAACGTGGTTCCTCAAGCTCTTGTCGTGTGGTGAGATTAACGTCACTGAACAGTGTAGTTCTGAAACAAGGCTGATCTTTCCCTACTTTAAGGGAAAATTTGCCCAGCTAAAGAAAATACCGAAATATTTTAAATCATTGTACTATAATTTCTCGTGTTTTATCATTTACTAAAATGGCATTTGTTTTTACCACTGTTGAGAACTTCCCTCGTGGTCATTATCAGTTGTTGGTAATCTTGTTAGTGTGTGTTGAACTATTTATAGAATTGTAGTGCTGGATATAATTTCAGTGTATGTTTACCATTGTATTTATGAATTATTCGAAATCGCCGTACCTCAGACCACCACTTGCTCTTCGATGTACACCTCCTACCAGTCTCCTACCTGTGCTGTTATTTTCTGCCCATTATAAACTGAAAATAATTAGACAGTACTTAAGCAATCCATAATTTCTTTCGGAGTCTATTACCTATTTTCATTCTGATTGAATTCCAATGTTGGAATAAGTTTTCTCTGTGTATCATCACAATATTTTAGAAGAGAGATTTCTGAGAATTCAGTGATCCCCCACTCTCTGCTTTTTCAGATACATATATCGTCCCATTGTTTCATCATTGTGTATATTACCATATTCGTTTCCTCTGAGTTTTCTTTGTCCAGATTTTGTCCTTTCATCTCAGCATCTTTTTATTTTTATTCATTTTCTCTCTGACAGTGTGTAATTTGCAGATCATGTAATTCAATTGCGAACTCCCACAGTGTGACGTGGCTGTTGCTATGTCAAATTGGTCTCAACTAGGTCACTGTCTGATGTTCTGAATAAAAATAGGTCTTTTGGCCAAACGTAAGTCTTCTCCTCAGATTCCTGGTATGCACAGCCACTAGCATTGGTAAGACAATAATACAATGCCTCACCACTGATTCTTATAGCTTCAGGCAGTATGTCCGTATATTTCTTGTCCCCCCAGGTGCTGAAACTACTCTCCAGCACAGATAATTAACCATTCAAAATTACCTGGGGTCTATTCGACACAGACGTTACTGCTAGCTGTCGGACATGGGGTGTATTTAAATGATGTTTAATGAACACGTAATGATCATAATCCTATTCCTCTCCAAGTCATTGCAAGATGTAAAGGGCGCGTTTACAAAGTGTTCAGTATACACGTATAGAAACAAAGATCACAAGATCCCTTCAGTACTATTAAATAAATGACACTCAGTTAAGTAAAACTATAATTGCTTCAATGTCTTAGCATGCAAATAATAAGAATATTAAGCATAGAAAATACATATGTCCCCTTTCCACACTCACAATTGGTGGGAATCTAGTTTCAGTATGTCGAAGAGTTGTGAAATTTCAGCACTATCGAAGTTATGTGGGACAATATGACCAGTTTATAAAAATTTAGATGCCATATAAATACCGGTAACAAAATTTTGCTTAGGTGGAATCGAAATAGCGATACAGCAAAAACGAAATCCTAACCCTGAAATAGTTCCCATCTTTTAATTTCTACCTTCGAAGAAGTCATCAAACCATTTCAGTTCCTACCCGCTCTGTAACCTGTATATAGAATTTATCGTCTTCTGATGAAAGACTCTATAGAATTAATTAATTTTTATAAATACGTAAATTTTGAAGCTACGTCCTCCACCTGATTGTGTCAGTTTGTATTCTATATTAATTTGGTTGACATTTCAATTTTTTATAAAAGACGTGTCATTGTCAAAGTAAATCAAATATTAACCATACTGAAATTGCTTCTCAAGGTATTCTCTTTACATTTATAGCTAGCTACAACCATATTTGTAATTACTGCATCTACGAAACCTTACCTTATTTTACCAAAACGCGAGACTAAAAAGTAAATAGTCTATCATTCTGTGAACATCAATATTAAGGTTAGTAATCCTATACACATCTCTTCATCTACCGGTTTTGCTTTTTGACATTTGAGTGTACAAAAGCATATTGTAATAACCAATACTGAACCTAGTACATCACGGTATGAAATAAGTGTAGGCAATTTGCCAATCAAATGTCATAGTTTTCGTTTGGAATGTTCAGGCTTGTACATTAACTGTGCGTCAAAGTATGACACTAACTATGCGAGTAGTGGTGATAGCACGAGTACATATACAGGAGTTAAGAAACTACATACATAAATTAGAAGCTTTCTTTCAGCAATTGAGGTAACAATAAAAACTGAATAATTTTCACAATTAACTGCAGACTTTCTAATTTCTATTCAAATTTAATGTTGAAAATGACCAATGCATTGAATTATGAGGCATGATCATCGGAGGAAGATATTAAATAGGGTGCAGTAGAAACCTAAAAAATTATCGATAATAGGATTAATCTGTTTCTAGTAAAACAATAGTATTCTTTACCAGATTGGATCTGAGTGATGAATTCATTATGACAGATCATTTTCAGTGACAAGAAAACTAAGATTTCTCCAATAATCTACGCCTAGGCATTAAACTAAAAGTTGTAAATGATTCGAGTAAGAGAAGCCCAGGACTGACAACATTAAATTGCTTACAGAATATTAGAAACAGAAGCATTAAGTGCTTCAGGTTGTGTCTGAGTAGGACCATACGTTTCCACGGCATAGAAAACAGACATTATCAAATAAAAAAAGATTTCTAACCCGAATATGATTTTTCACGGTATTTACCTTTTATGCATTATAAACAATTGTGTTATATATTAAGTTATTAATGTTTAGCGCTTTTGCTGTCTCAGTTACACATTTTTTTTTACAATCCGACTAGTTTCTATCAATATTTGATCATCTTCAGATTTGTGCAGTTGTGTAAGCCATGAGCACATTGAAATATACATCAGAATACTGTACTCTACTGTGTACCTGCTTATGGATACGACAGATTGCTTATACTGTCACACGGATCTGAATATGGTAAAATATCGCTGGAAACTAATCAAGCCATAAAAATAACTGTGTAATTCAGAGGGAAAAATAAACAACAAAATTTAAACACCATGACAGATACTTTACAATATTATTAAAGTTACTGCAGAAATACTTATTATTAAGTTAAAGTAATGACTATTTTGGTTTGTTAGCTACTTCTATGCAACATTTCGCAACTAAAAGTAAATGAAACTTTATGCGAGTTTTCGTTTCTCCAAATGTTGAGTCCAAAAGGTACAACTTTTCCTTTTCCTATTATGCAAAAATTCCATACCACCCATTTTTTAGGGTTCCATGCCTGAATCGGTAAAAATGAAACTCTTATGGGATCATTTTGTTGTCTGTCTGGCTGTCTGTCTGTCCGGCTCTGAAGGCCGTTTCTCTCAGGAGTGGGTGGAGGCATATCCCATACTAAGGCTTACACTCCCTTCGCAGTGTGAAAAATTTAAATTTCTAAATCAGTGCAATCAAAAGACACAGCCTTTTGTGTACACATTTCGATACTGGCAAATTCATTCAATAAACTCTATAGGGTGCTTTCCGTTGACCTTGAGTCGTGAAATCTGTCAATATACAAGGTTTTGCAGTATGTGGCGCCCTGAAAATATTGTAAGGTGGCTTGGCCGCGTGGGCCGCTCGGCTACCCGGGGCTCGGCAGCAAGCGCTTGGTGCAGACCGTCAGCCGGACGAGGGGGCTAGCCCCGGGGCCTGGTCCAGCTGCGTGGCTGGGAATTCCACTGTAACGGTGTGCTGATGAAGGAGACACGCCGGGAGTTCCAAAGGTGGCGGACTTTGTGAAACGTTAACGGCAGACATTTCGCAATTCGTATAGAAATTAATAGTAGCCAGATGAATCATGGTGCCTCGAAAAGAACATTACCATTATCTGCACGACAATTCTGATGGTGTAATTAAATTTTCAATTTCTTTATTAGTTTAAAGATTAGTATCTGATTGTAAATTATACAAGTTGCATGCAGCAACGAATTTGCAAAATATAGACGATTCATCCGATTTTGTTGATCGCCGTGTCTTTAGAAAGCTATTAGTGTAAACCTAAATCGGTAAGAATTACAGGCATGTGACTTGAGTAGTACTTGAGTTATTGGAGGTCAAAGTGGCCGATTAGTATCGATCGCGTCAGGCCATAAGTATTCCACAGTTTCACGAAAAAACGGTAGAAGCATGCTTATAAATATATTTATTCATCTATATTTTTGTTTATATGCGATATATACTATTCATGAAGAAATTTGTCAAATATTTACTGTATTTTAGAAAGCACAGAGTCACTAGGCTACTGGCCTACCTTTTGTTCTATTCTTTTGATATCCGTTTATTTAATTTGTTTATGTATCTAATAATCTATGTTAGAGCGTGTTTATGGTCCAGCAGTAGGAATATTTATTTAATTTCAAGCTATTTAAATGTAACTCCAGTATCCCCTATGTGTTTAAATATGTGGTCACGGCAGATGCAAATACTTGGGAGTGCCGACTTGTGCACCTGTGAGATATTCGTAGCAGTGAAGACGTAGTGTGCGTTTGGAAGTGAATATCTCGCGAGCTATGTTGTTGCTCATATCTAATAACAGTAGGAATCTATTGTTTCCCTGTTATTCAACTTAAATTTTATTTAATTGCTGGAACATCAACACCAATAAGTGTTTTGTAGAAATATACCGCATTCTCAAAAGTACTTCTACTATGGTACTCGTCATTTAAACTCGTTAAGATAGTACCTGCAGATTTTATTTGATTGCAATCTTTCATTTATAAACGTCTATGTTACGTTCAACATTCGCAATTTCCGAGTGACAGAAACCTTCGACGATTCGATTCATGTGTATATTGATATTTTATACTGTAGACTCAGCAGTATTTGGCCTGTAATGCGGCAACTACGTATCATAGCCCCTAGACAACGAAACCAGCCAAAACTTTTAATATTTCAACACTGAGTCGGAGGGTACGTTGTTGGGGGCCACCCACCTCATTTCATTTCATTTTTAGATAAGAAAGCCCGCAAGTACGAGTAAAAGAAAAAATCCAAAAATTATTAATTTGTAATTATGTCGCACGAAAAAATATTTTTTGTCGTTTATTATCTGACTATCGGTCATTCCGTCTGTTAGTGCCGATATTTCTCAGGAACGAGTAGAGCTATCAAGTTGAAATTTACGTCAGGTACTAAGGCCTACGGTTTCTTGACGATGTAAAAACTGTAATATTCTAAGTCGATGCAGTCACAAGATACAGCCGTTTATGTCACATACTTTCATAGTCTCAGACTCACTCAACAAAATCTATGGATGGACTGCTTACATGCTTGTTGTGTCTGGAAGTCTAGAGGTAAAGTGTGTGCCTGGAAACTGAGAGGTTGCGGAATCGAACCTCGGTGACAGCGTGAATTTTCAGTCTTCGTTTTAATCTAGCTCTCACTTCTTAAGGGCATGAGGAGTCGCCAGAACAACTCATGATCCGATTTTCACAGTAAACAGTAGGTCCCCTTTTCCCGAGGTGGCTAGCTGGAGTGGCTTAGGCACACGCAGGTAGCTGAGGTAGCGTCCAGTAGAAAGATTATACCAGATGAAATTATTATTATTATTATTATTATTATTATTGTTATTGTTGTTATTTTATTATTAGCGAATGTCCTCATTGGAGAACGAAAAGCAGATGATTTTCAATGTTTCTATCCCAATATTTCTACATTTTCTCCCCGAAGGGCTTCTTTTTTCTTCGGTCCACTTTGGTCGGTATGGTTTTCGTTCCGTCTCTGGAGTAAACTTCCACTTATCAATTTTGCTTGAAAATGTATCCATGTCTGATGTGTCTGTTACGTCAAATTTTGCTGCTGTCAAAATCTTGTGAACTTGTTGCTCAGGTGTTGATGCCTTAAGTGATGTCACATAATCCAATAGACGTTTAGTTATTTATCTGTGTCCAGGTAATCTGCCTAGGTGTCTATACAATTTAATTTTCTGATGTCAATTGCGAAGTTTGATACTTTCTCTGTTATCTCTATGGTTTGCAGTCTGTATCCACCTTGTGTGTATCGTGGTTTCAGAATTTTTCTAATAACCTTTCTCTCTACTGTCTTAATTTCATGTAAATATATTTTTCTATTCAGTGAGAGTGTTTCACTTGCATGTGTGACTATCGGTTTGATTACTGTATTGTACTGTATGATTTTAGTGCCTTTTGACAGGCATTTATCAAATCTGGAACAAGTCCAGACGCATTCTTGATTTTCTGCAATCTGTTTCTCCCGTTATTTTTTAACTTCTGTTGGTTTAATAATTTCACCGGGATACTTAAGGTGTTTCACTCTGTTGATTTCACCATAATTTGTTTTAAATTTCGCAATATCTAACTTGAGACACATCAATTCAGTCTTCTCAAAGGAGATTTACAAGGCAACCTTCTCTGTACATTCTTTGAGGGTCTTGATTTCTTTTACTGCTGTTTCTTCACTGTCAGTGACAATCGCTAAGTCTTTTGAGAACAATAAATACAGACCGTTCAATTCCTCTTTGAATAATAGTGGCGAGATCCCATCTCTTCACCTTACTCGTCTTTTAATTAAAAATGGCTCCGAAATTTCATTTATAAATTTAGTTTTTGATTTGGTTGCTGTCACAGTTTGTTCGATCAGTTTTCGAGTTTTGGTGTCTAGTCCGCGTCGTTTTACAATGTTGATAGGGATTGTTTACCTACAGAAAAGTGTGGTTTTTAAAAATCGACGTATGAGCAGACTATAGGTTTCCACCTGATTGCTTTAATTTTTAAAATAGTTTTAAGATTAAAGACCTGTTACGGGCATTATCTGTTAGGTCGAAAGGCTGCTATGTAATATGAAATTGTATGTTCTAATTGTTCTTACGCCCTCTTTATGAGACACACGGATAAAAAGTAAGTAATTGGAAAAAATGAAATGCCTCTGATCTCTCTCCCGTTTTGTGCAATGGATGAGTTAGTGCACATTCCCAACCCTATGGAATTTTTTCTGTCTCACATATGTCTTGTATGATTTGAGTGATCACTTTTAAGGAATTTGGACCAAGGTTCTTCAGTAGTTCAGCTACAACTTCATGCTGTTATTATTATTATTGGTGAATTGTCCCCATAATTGGAAGACGTTAATCAAATAACTCGATCAAATTTTTTTGAGCTCTTCTTGTTCTTCCAATAGGCTTTCATTCTTTCCGAAAACGCTTGTTTTCGCTCAAAAACTGGTTCAAATTGCTCTGAGCAATATGGGACTTAACATCTGAGGTCATCAGTCGCCTACAACTTAGAACTACTTCAACCTAACTAACCTAAGGACATCACACACATCCATGTCCGAGGCAGGATTCGAACCTACCACCTAGCGGTAACGCGGTTCCAGACGAAGCGCCTAGAACCGCTCAGCCATAACGGCCGGCCTTCTTTGCGCTCATCCGACCACTTTTTTCAATATTTTTTTTTTCTTTTGGTTGCTCTGGTATAACTGCCCATTTGTCTACTTTGTGTCTGAAGGTGTCTATGCAGGGTGAAAAGTATTTAAACCGACAAACTCTGGGAGGTTGTAGGGGACATCAAAACAAATATGTTTCCCTAGTGTCATTTCTTCCTATGAGGATTATTTAAACCGGTGGAGGCCATACTACGCTTGTCAGTTGTTAGAGGCCGTATTACGATGTTGAGTTGTTAGAGGGCATATTACGCTCTTCAGTTGTAGGCAACTGTTGTCCACCAGCGTAGTAGTGCATTGTCTCTGTTTACTAATGGAGCGATACACCTGGAGTGAGTTCACTGATATGGTTGGTGCGTACTACGTAGCGCACCACAACGGACGAGCCGCACAGCTCGCCGTATCCCGCATCATACGACCTTTGCTGCTGTGTACCAACGTCTGCGTGAGACCGGCTCATTTAGCAGATTACCTGGACAGGGACGCCGGCGCACGGTATGAACGCTGGAATTTGAGGAAGCTGTCTTGCAGCATGTGGAGCGGAATCCTTCAGTCAGTGCGGTTCTTCGTTAATGTGTGGGTCGGTGTTGTTGGGGAGTGAGTAATTGGGCTGTATCTGCTACCTAGGCCATTAAATGGTAGGCAATATTACAATTTTCTCGCCAGAGCTTTGCCAAAATTACTGAAGACGTCGCGCTCCCTACAAGGCAACGCATGTGGTTCCAACATAAAGGGGCGCCTGCACATTTCGGTCGTCGTGTGCGTCGATTCCTGTACCGACGTTTCCCAGAAACGTGGATTGGCAGAGGTGGTCCTGTACCATGGCCTGCTCGATCCCCAGACGTGTCCCCTCTGGACTTTTATGTGTAGGGATAGATGCGCAACCCTGACCCGCTACTCCTGTTGCATGAGAAGAGGATCTGGTTGCTCGGATAGTAGCAGCAGCAGGAACAATTCAGGATACTCCTGGGGTTTTGCCCGTGTCAGACAGAACATGATCCGAGGTGTAACCTTTGTTTACGTGTCAATGGAGGCATTTTTGAAAATCCACTGTAAGTGAAATTGGGTTGTGTTAATGTGTTGTCTCTTGGTCATAAAAAATGGAAAAGTGTTTGTTGGTTTAATTAATTTGCGACCAGAGAAATCTTCCTCTACCGGTTTAAATATTCTTCATGGGAAAAATGACATTAGGGAAAAGTATTTGTTTCGATGTCCCCTACAACCTCCCAGAGTTTGTCGGTTTAAGTACTGTTCACCCTATAGAATGTCGGCTGGTCTTACGTTTGCATTATTTAGGTCCTTTCGAATTTCATCTAGGAAAGGTGTGGAATTCTTAAGTGGTGGTTAGAAAATCTATTATTCTCTTCGCCAATCAATTTTATGGTTGTCCGCTGAGATGGCCAAAGAATTTCATTAGCCTTTTCGTAACATCAGTTTCAATGTTTGAAAACTTAACCTGTTGTTTTAATTGATTGTAGCCTATGAACCTCTTCTGTATGTTTTCCGTCTTGAATTTTCCTGATGATCTTTATTCTTATGTCTTCAAGCCACTGTCTTCAGTTCAGTTTTAGTGTTTCATTATTATTATTATTATTATTATTATTATTATTATTATTATCATTTACATACATAATGACTATTGTACAGAACCCTCAGAGCCCGAGTCCTATTCGGACTTGTCGGGCTTGTGTACAACAGAAACTGGTCGGCAACACTGGAAAATGTGAGGCACCGTAATTTACAGACGTTGTTTGTGATATGAAGAAACGACACATGGAACTTTTCTGATCCAGGCCGTGCTGGAGGCTAGTGGTGACACTCGGCTGTTCGAGAACGCGGGCCGGTCCATCCTGTCGACGCTGGAGAGGCCGTTCCAGGACCTGCAGCGGGGCATCGCGGCGCTGGAGGAGCAGGTGGGCGGCGAGGGCCCGTCCTCCGGCGTGCTGGGCGCGTCCATCCTGGAGGCGGTGCTGTCGCCGCTGCGCGAGCTGCAGAGCGGCATCGCGCAAGTGCAGCGGCAGGCCGCCACAGAGGCGGAGGAGGACGGCTTCGAGCCCGACGTCAAGCGCTACGCCGTGCTGAAGACGCTGTCGGGGCCGGTGGCCGAGCTGCAGCGCGCCGTCGTCGAGATCGGCGAGCGCTTCAGCGTGGAGGCGGCGGTGGCCGGCGGCGGCGGCGGCGCCGGCGTCGCCGCGGCGCTGCTGGAGGCGCTGGAGCGCTCCGTGGACCAGCTGACGCGCCGCGCCGTCTCCGTGTCCAAGCTGGCCGTGCTGCGCGGTAAGACGGTCTCGGAGACAGAGGGCCTCGCCGTGCTCGGCAACCTGGCGCCGCCGCTCGTCAAGCTGCAGAAGGAGGTCATCCGGGCGCAGAACGAGCTGCGGGTGCGGCCGGCGGAGGGCGCGGGCGGGGGCGGCAGCGGGGGCGGCAGCGGGGGCGAGGCGGAGGGCGCCGCCGAGCAGGCGGCCGCGTGGGGCGCCGCCGCCGTCAGGGCGCTGGCCAAGCCGCTGGCCGACTTCCGGAGAGGCCTGCTGGCGGTCGAGCGGCAGCTGGCGGCCGAATCTGCGGAGGAGCCCATCCGCGAGGGGCAGATCGCCGCGGCGCTGCGGGCGCTGGCCGACCCCGTCGCCGACCTCATGAGGGGCATCGACGGGCTGCAGGAGGCCCAAGTGGGCCAGCCCAACGAGGAACTCACCCAGCCGTTCCGGGAGCTGCAGAGGGGCCTCACTCAGGTGCAGCAGGTAGTGTTCGAAACGTCTCCCGAACTCATACCGGCCTCCGGTGTCGTGAAGAAACTGACCGTGTCGTTACAAGAGGTGACCAAAAAACTAACTGACGTAGATGCTGCGGTTGTAGGGTCACTCACGCCTGAAACAGAACTGGCGTCCAAATTAACAGGCCTGGCTCAGCCGATGAAGCAATTAAAGAAGGGTCTGGTTCAGATAGCCCAAGCGACTAGCTTCTCTGGGGAAGGACTCGACATCCCCGCCATTGCTACTCTCGTACAACCGCTGGTTCAACTGCAGAAGGGTCTCGAGAAGATGGAGAGACAGTTGACTGCTGCTGCTCAGTCTGTCGACCCCACACCCGAGAAGAAACTCACCGCTATAATAGAGCCCATTAAGGAAATGCAGAAAGGAATCAGAGCTATTAAACGGCAAGCCATCCTCGAACCCCAGTCTACAAATCTGGAATGTCTGGAGAGCCTCGTCCAGCCCTTCGAAAATCTGAAGAGGCAACTGGAGGAAATTGAAAGAAAGAGACCTGAGTCGCCTGGTATAAGATTGCTGGACGAGGTAGTAAGCGCGGCAGAGGCGCTGCACGCTGGAATAGAGTCTATAGAGAAACACGCTGCTCTCCTAGATGCACGAGACAAAAGCAAGCTGGAGGTCTTGAGTACCCTTCAGGAGCCACTAACGGAGTTGCGTACACAGTTGTCTGAGGTGGAACGCTGTAGTCTGGAAGGCTCTGGCAAAGAAACTGTTACAGAAATAATAACAATTTCAGCTTTGAAGAAGCTTGCGGAACCACTGAAAGAAATGTCGAAAGCGATAGAAAATATTGATCAGCGGCTTCATTATGGAACAGAAGAAGTTACTGAGAAAATGGACTTACCAGACATTAAAAACTTGGCGAGTCCAATCAGAGAATTGCAACGAAGCCTTTCTGTTGTTCAGCAGCAGGCCATCTTAGAATCTGGCGTAGCTCAGGATCTGACAGGACCGTCCATCCTAGAGAGTCTGTTTCAGCCACTACAAAAGCTCCAGAAGAGCTTAGTGATTGTCCAAGCTCGAACACAAGAGACTACCCAGCTGAAAAAGTCGAGCTCTGCCGTCATTCAGGAACTATCACAATCTGTAGAATCGCTGAAGAACGAAATAGATACTCTGCAGAAGGTGAAACTGACAGAAGTGAAGCCCAAAGTCCAGACCGGAACTCTGACTGTCCTAGAAGCACTGAAGAAACCTCTGGAGGAAATGCACAAATCTGTAGCGACCATTGAGGAGCAGATTGTAAAAGAAGCCGAGGCTAGGGGAATACAGTCTGAAGTGGCGGATCTGTCCGTATTGGAAGGATTTATCGAACCGATAAGGGCTCTCCAAGCAGAGTTGAAATCTATAGATAAGGCCGCATTAGAGGAAAAATCCGCTACTGTCGCAGTGCTTGAGAAGTTGTCAGCTCCCGTGCTGGAGTTACGGCGCACTTTCGAGGCAGCGGAGCAACTGGCGACTCAGGAGGCGGAACCAGTCTACGGCAAGGCGTGCATTTCTGCCCTGCAGATACTCTCAGAGCCCATTCGCAGCTTCGAGCAGAGTCTTGCCGCAGTGGAAGAGCACCGGGAAGCGGCGGCGAGGACCGCGCAGGTGAAGGAGCGCGTGAAGGTCATCTCCGACGTAGCCAGACAAGTGCGGCGCGTGCACCACGGCGCGGAGGCGCTAGAGAAGTGCGCGTCGGCGGAACCCAAAACCAAACTGAGGCGCAAGTCGGGTCTGGCTGCGCTGGGCACGCTCTGCGCACCGCTCCAAGAAATTCTGACCCAACTCCAGTCAGCCGAGGCCACGATGACTTCGCCTAAGGAGACGGTGTCCGAAGAGGCCGCCGTCCAGTCGCTGGAGAGCTTATCCCAGCCCCTTGAGGCCTTCGAGAGCGCCGTCCAAACTGTGCAGCGGCTCATCTCCGATCCAAACAGTGCTGAAGCTGAGCGCGGTGCAGCGGTAACCGCTCTCGCGAGTGCCGTCAGTGAACTGCGTCAATGCGTAGCAAAAGTTTACCAGCAGGCAGTGCTCGAATCGGGGGTCGGCCCCGGAATGGAGAAGTCCTCCGTTCTCGCGCCTCTAACGGCACCTCTGCACCGACTTCAGAAGGCGCTCGCTGCGGTGGAAGAGCGAAAGATGCTGCGAGCCGTCAAGATCGAGCCGAGCGTCCATAAAGCCAGCATTCTAGTCCTGGAAAGCATTTCCCACGCTGCTGAAGACCTCGCTCGAGCAGCCGACGTCCGAGAGGAGGCTAAACCCACCGCACTTGCAGTGCTGGCTGAACCACTGCTGAAGCTCAAGTCCAGTGCCGAGCAGGCGGAACAGCGGCTCGTAGAGTCCAGTGTAAAGGAGCTGCCACATCGGGCGACAGTCGACATACTACAAGGCGTAGCGCAGCCGCTGGAAACACTGGCTTTGACCATAGAGCAAGAGAAGCCGCTGGAAGAAGTGGCGGCATCTCTGGAGAAAGTACAGCACGGAATAGCGACACTACAGCGTCAGTCCTCTGAAGAGGGCACAGCTCCAGAGAAACGTATTCTGGCGGAAATGGCAGGACCGTTGAGAGAGCTTCAGCAGAAATTAGTGGTCCTGTCTGAGGAAGTAGCCAAGAAGGTTACAGTCAAAGAAGTACCAGTGCCAGAAACGCTCAAAGCTGTACGTTCGCGTGTAGATGAAATAAAGAAGGACATCGCTCTTATAGAGAGAACGGGCGAAGAAATGACGGAAGCAGCTGCCAAAGAAACCTTAAATCAGGTGAAAGAGAACCTCGCACAGATACACGAGCAAGTCTTGCAAGAAGCAGAGGGAGAGAAGCTGGGTTCGGCACCTGCTGGAGTGTCAGTACTGGAAGCGTTGGCGACGCCAGTGGAGGAACTGCAGAAAGGTGTAGCTATAATCGAGGAGCAGAAGATGCTGGAGACAGATATCGAAGCGAAAGTAGCTGCCATTCTCCAAACTCTTGCCGGGCCAGCGCAAGAGTTACAGCGAAGTTTGGAGCGAATAGAGCACCAGGTTCAGGCCCGAAGTGCCACCACTGAAGCGCTTCCGTCGTCCCAGCAGGCAACGGTGTCTCAAGTAGATCTAGAAGGAGCGAGTGCCGTCCTCGCTACAGCTGAGTCGCAGATTGCGGGAGCCTGGGAAGAAGCCCAAACGACGGCTCCACTGGAGCCGTCGGCAGTCGCCGCCGAGTCCCGCGAGCAGCAGTTAGAGAAAGCGTCCGTTACAGCGGTGCAGGCGCTGAGCGAACCCCTCCAGCACATCCGTCGGGCTCTGGCGGAGGTGGAAGAACGGGCCACAGAGCAGGCTGAGGAGCTGAGCGGCGAGTCGCGCGCGGTGCTGGCCGCGCTGTCGCGGCAGGTGTCTGAGCTGGAGAAGGGCGTGGCCGCCGTGGAGCAGCAGGTGGCGCTGGAGACGACGGCGCACGACGAGGAGGCGCAGGCGCGGCTGGTGAGCGCGCTGGCGCGGCCCGCCGCCGAGCTCCAGCGCAGCCTGGAGCAGCTGGAGGCGCTGGAGCAGCTGGAGGCGCTGCCGCTGGAGGCGCGCCCGGCCGCCCTCTCCGGCGTTGCCGCCGCCATCGCGCGGCCCGTCCAGGAGGTCCAGAAGAGCGTCGCCGCCCTCGAGCAGAGCGTCGTCCTCCTGGAGAGCGTCGGAGAGCCGGAGGCCGTCAGGAAGAGGAGCCTCGAGTCGCTCAAGGCCGTCGTCACGCCGGTGGACGAGCTGCAGCGGAGCCTCACCCAGATACAAGAGGAGGTGAGGGGGATGGGCAGGGCGCACCATTTGTCCAAACGTGTGATTCGCTTAACAAGGCATGTTTCGCGATGAAATCATCCCAATACCAAGGTCTATGGAAAAAGGGAAACGAATCATTACTTGCCAATATTACACATGCTGCCGTACATGTGGTCTGTCTGTATTGCCATCCAGTATTATGTACCTTAAAAGCAGTGTGGCTCGTTATTTTCAGGTTATTGTTCCTTGCTGTTGGGGCTGTGTTTTTGATATTTTGTCTAAACCAGCAAGGATTTTTCTGGAGACTAGAAATCTACTAACCATGGGTTTCGTAAAAGACGGTCCTGTGAAACCCAGCTCGCGCTATTCGTCCACGAGACTCAGAGGGCCATACACACTGGTTCACAGGTAGACGCCGTGTTTCTTGACTTCCGCAAGGCGTTCGATACAGTTCCTCACAGTCGTTTAATGAACAAAGTAAGAGCATATGGACTTTAAGACCGATTATGTGATTGGATTGAAAAGTTTCTAGATAACAGAACGCAGCATGTCATTCTCAATGGAGAGAAGTCTTCCGGAGTAAGAGTGATTTCAGGTGTGCCGCAGGAGAGTGTCATAGGACTGTAGCTATTCACAATATACATAAATGACCTTGTGGATGACATCGGATGATGCTGTGGTATATCGAGAGGTTGTAACAACGGAAAAATGCATTGAAATGCAGGAGGATCCACAGCGAATTGACACATGGTGCAGGGAATGGCAATTGAATCTCAATGTATACAAGTGTAATGTGCTGCGAATACATAGAAAGATAGATCCCTTATCATTTAGCTACAATATAGCAGGTCAGCAACTGGAAGCAGTTAATTCCATAAATTGTCTGGGAGCATGCATTAGGAGTGATTTAAAATGGAATGATCATATAAAGCTCATCGTCGGTAAAGCAGATGCCAGACTGAGATTCATTGGAAGAATCCTAAGGAAATGCAATCCGAAAACTAAGGAAGTAGGTTACAGTGCACTTGTTCGCCCACTGCTTGAATACTGCTCAGCAGTGTGGGATCCGTACCAGATAGGGTTGATAGAAGAGATAGAGAAGATCCAACGGAGAGCAGAGCGCTTCGTTACAGGATCATTTAGTAATCGCGAAAGCGTTACGGAGATGATAGATAAACTCCAGTGGAAGACTCTGCAAGACAGACGCTCACTAGCTCTGTGCAGGCTTTTGTTGAAGTTTTGAGAACGTACCTTCATCGAGGAGTCAAGCAGTATATTGCTCCCTCCTACATATATCTCGCGAAGAGACCATGAGGATAAAATCAGAGAGATTAGAGCCCACATGGAGGCATACCAACAATCCTTCTTTCCACGAACAATACGACACTGGAACAGAAGGGGAAGCGATAGAGGTACTCAAGGTACCCTCCGCCACACACCGTCAGGTAGCTTGCGGAGTATGGATGTAGATGTAGATGTAGAAGGTAAAACAGAGGCCACTACTTCCACCACATCAAGTGGATTTAGCCGTGAACACTTCCCAGTTTATCAATGGGGAATAATTGGACATGATTATTACTGTTATCAGTGTCATGCCAGGCCAGTGATATTGAATCTTTGTCCTATTCTTAATGCTGCGAGACCTGCACGACCTTATAACGACCGTTATAGTTCTGCATTATTCTGTGACACTAGAGGTGATTTCACGTACCGGAAGGGAGAATGTAAGATTAAAGGACTCATTTATCAAACATTTGAAAATTGAACAATAATACAACCAAATTGGGGTGGGGGAAGAAAGATTCGAGTTCAGCAGCCTGCCCCAACGTACGTTCATAACAAGCCACGATAGCAGGAGAAATGAAATTGTAGTAACGATCGCCGTATTATCAAATCGGTCCAATTTTCTAAAGGAAGGGGTTGCAGGCATGCTACTTGCGTGAATCGCTACGTAGCCTCCCATACTAAAGGAATAAAACCCGGGAGACGCCAAACTGTTCACAATGACCTATAAGGCTCCCTCTGGGCCGCAGGGCGCGAATCTACAGTGCACGTCAGCGCTCATGCTTACCGAACTTCATCTCCTGGAAGCAGCACCTCCGGTCTCACGAAAACTGCCCTACTGCCCCTTTGCCCACTATACACCGGCGGAAGACGGATGGCGCCTACCGACGAAAAACGGGCGCGCACCTGAACTGGTCAATCAGAGGGCCGGAGTCTCACAGGAAGGCGACCTCGCGACTTTAAAATCGAGCAGAAATGGCAGTTAGAAGGTTGGTAAGGCAGGTTTGGGAACTAAGAACAGGAGAAACTTTGGCCACTACTGAATGTTCAAACGACACCACGTGCTACCCTGGCGATCGGAAAAGGGATGGGAAACAGGAAGCCATCGTGGCTGCTATTGCCTAAATTATTATTTTACCGAATACCAGAATGCTGGAATTTGAAATATGAAATGCGAGCACTGATTGGTGAGTGAAGTGCACGTCTTTCAACCTTAAAATTAACATGCTGATATGCACAGTCAAAAATAACAAGCAAGCAGCAAACATGCATCATCAAATATGCAAGAGCCTCGATTACATCATGGTGTAATATTCATAATCCTGGAGAGGTCTTACTACCAATCACATACCAAAACGTCACTCCAAAAGAAATGGACAACATTTTTTTCAAAAATGACGCTTTTGTTTTACACCTTTGTTATTCACGGAGTTATAAAAACGTTCTTCTCACTTATATTCAAATACAGTGTCATTCAAAATGCTTTAGACAATAAGTGTTGTTTGTATTGTTGTGGTTAGGTACTGTATTATTGCATATACGTGAAAACAGCAACTGAAAAAGTTTTTTGTACCATTTTCACAAATCTTGGATGTGTGAACCGTTAGTCACTCGTCCTGAAGTGCCGACGTAGATTCCAGCCGCAGCTACCCTCATACACCCTCGTGACTATGCAGTCGTACGGTAGTTGGAGTGTGGAGTCAGTGTCTTTGATGTAAACTTTCAGGTAAAAATCTAATAGAGTCACGTCTGGAGACTCTGGGAGCCTTGCTAGCAACTGGAAATTTCCATCTGATGCACGACCGATTCACTGTCGTACTAGTATGCAAAGACTCATGGACATCGTTGTAGAAGTGTACTGAAGCATCATCCGATTGCCAAACCTAGTTATCACTGTCCTGCAATTGCGGCATGAACTGCGCAAAATGCCATCTCCTTTTGTCTGGCAGCCTTGTTGCTAGAGATCACTGTAACAAAAGCGACTTTTTGAGTCGTTTTTTCGATCCCTATAAGTGGTATCGACGTGATAGCATATGTACCTGATATGTTCCTAAACGCTAAGGATTGTCCAGTGTTCATACATCGGGTTCTGCCGATGTTAAAAACGTAGGTTACTGTTCTGGACAGCCTTGGGACTAGAGCCATTTGTTTACGTAACAGAGGAATCATGTTAGTGTCACAGTACAGGCTCAAAATATGAATATTACACACTTCTTCCTGTTACAGCAAATGGAGCAAATAACTTGCTTCCTTTTACATTTGATGTGGTCTTATGGTGGGCTTGATGGGGCTTTTGGAGGCAACATTAGTTCATGGGCGGTTCCTCAGAAACGCAATACAAAGGTTTTTTATTATATTTTCGCCGTCACCAGCGGTTCAAAACGAAGCCAAAGATTCCAAGACGGCTACGTACAGCAAATGGATGAAACTTGTACGGTATATTCCTAAGCTCTCGATCCCGAAGAAACTTGAAAATTTTCATATATACTTGTCCGTTTCTGAGATCAGAGGTTCAAAGTTACCCTATTTGTACACGTAACGTACGCACGTAAAATCCAGTGTGACGCGAAAACATAGTTTATAAAGTGAAGTACGCTGTGAAGTGTCTCCGTTATTTGAATAATCCTGTATAACTGAACCTGCTTCAATAAGTTCCACTCTCTTAGCACTCCGTCAAGATGGCTGCTTGATGTCCATCTGAAACAACGTGCTGTTATAGAGCGTTGTCAGAAGGTGACAGAGACAAACATTCACAACGGACTGAGGAAGGTGTGTGGAGATGGCGCGATGACAGTACAGTTAGTCTTTGGCAAGCAGATTATCTGATGGAAGTGGGCGTGGAATTTTCAGAACCTCCTGCGCTGTGGCAGACCGGACACTACACAGAGTCCTAACCATTTGCAGGGTATTCGCCCCCTCATTTTGGATGATAAACGCGTAACGGCTCCGTGTGGAGTACGAGAGGTAAGTGAGTGAAAGACAATGAGATAGCGGAAATTGATGAAGGTTTGCGCCACTTGAGCTCCGAGAACTTTGATGGTTGCCCGCAAAGAAACGTGGAAGGTTGTTTGTAGTGAGTGAACTTCTGGAGTAATACGAGAATTCTGCATTTGACTTCCTAGCGAGAATTGTGATGGGAGGTGGAACATAGTTGCACCACTCTGAATCCTAGGCGAAAAGGCAATCGATACAGCTGCATTGTGCAAACTCGCCGAAGAAGAAGGAATTTAAAACTTCGCCTTCGGCAGGTAAATTGATGCCTACTGTTGTTTTGTTTTTAGTTGGACTGTTGCTTGTGGAAATCATGTCAAACTGAACCCCTATCAATTCTGACGCCAGTGTAACAACCCTAAAAAAACTTTGCACTCGATTGTATTGCATTCAGCGACATTTGCAAAAACACTGTGTGTTGCTGCTACACTTTGCCTGGTCAGGTGTCAGTAAGAAAAGAACCACGCGGGCCACAAAGCTTTGGTAGACAGCATTGAAATATCCGCTTTACAAACCTGATCTGTGATTACCACCTCTTTGGTAAACAGAAGAAATTCCTTCATGGAGCGGGATTTCGAGATTTGAAAATGATAACTTCTCTGTGGAGGTTGCTAAACAGTGGTTCGAAGGTGCTGGTTCCATCTTCTACCATACATGTAAACTGCCCTTAGTTGCACGATGGCGTAGGGCAGTTGAAAGGGGCGGAGATCATGCTGCGGAAAAAGGAAATTTTGTGTCTCAGGAATGTATCAGCACACAGTAAAAATGTTAAAGATATGGAAAATAAATTGGATGTTTAAAACAACATTGTGAATTTCTTCTGGAATGACTCTCGTGTCTCGTTTCGTATTGTCAGTGCCACCAACAGCACTACTGGCTGTACAAAATCTTTGAACGTCTGTACGTTATTTCAGCACAAAACCGAAAATAATCTTAGACCTATGTGACAGTGTACGCATCCACTGAGATTAACCTGCGTCTTACTCTGTGATAATATCATACATTTGTACTAGGGCTCCAAAAGAGATGATAGAAAGGCATACAATTTGTCGCTCTTTTCTTTAATCCACAAATTATTTGGAACACACAGTGAAACATTCCATCCTTCTCGTGTTCGGGGAGGCCACGGTTTCACAAGTCTTACTGGCAGCCACGACCTCAATAAAGACCGCAGCCTCAGTTCGCGAGACAAATTATGCGGCTTATTGATCTCAAGAGCACCTGGGAAACATTGACCGGCAGATGTGGACTAATTTTCTCACTACTAATACAAGGTAAAATAAAGAGTCGCCAGCCTCGCTTTGAATCCTGATACAGTTAAAACTGTTACTGCTTCCACAAACACTGAATCCTACCCTTTACCTATTTAAGCTCATCCAGAAAAATTCCAAGATCCCACCAAAGGACTGGAAAATGTATACTTCTGGCAGTTCATACACAACCTTCAGAAGGTTGGATAACTGTTCAAAGTAAATCGGTGAAAAAAGCTACACAAAAGTACCACATCTCAAGTTTTCGAGCAAACAAATAGAAAATTTATTGGCTTAACATCGAGTCTGTCATTTTTGTTAAACATCGTCTTCAGCTAGGTAATGTCTCCATGATAAGGGGGCTCTTACTGCTGAACATGTTCATGTTCACTAAGACAATCGCCTAGAAAATCTGAAAGTGATAAGTGACGTTGTAGAATTTCATGGCTTCACATAGAAATGTGCTTTCGAATTCCGTAGTATTTCTGTATGTACTAGAAAAGTAACTTCGTTGACTGCAAAAGAACACAAACTCCAATTTCAGAACTCGTGTTCTTACAGCTCTGAGACTACTCGGCCTAAACGTTCTAAAATGTCTTGAATCAAGCAAATTAGTAATTAAGGAAAAAATAACTCATTACAATAGTAACAATGAAGAGTGAAATGAGTAATTTTTCATCACATACAAAGTAAATATACACTGCCGATGGCACAGAAGTGCTGAAAACATTTGTGTGAGACAGTGAAGAGAAATTTTTGCTCTCCTGAAAGAGGCAAAGTGTTCTAAAATTTTGTGGTAGCAGAAAAATGTCTGACAAACTGGGTCTCGAACACAGACCCTTGCCTTTCAGACCCAATGCCTTTAGCGACTGAGCACTATATGAATCCCTCAAAGAGCATCCTCATAGCTTCAGTTCCACCAGTTTGTCTCTTCTACTTCCCAAACATACAGAAGCGCTCATAGATGCAGGATTACTCTTAAGCACTTCTGGGGTCACAGTAGGCAACAGTGAAAAAACTGCAACACGTGTAAGGAAACGATGCATGTCACTGAACAAATCATCTCTGCTAGTTTTGATTAGTGGTGCACACCAAGGCGTAGTTTCACTAGGGGGCAGGCGTGTCGGAACATGTTCCGAGATCATCCACCTCGCACTTTCACATCGAGTTAGTTCACAACTGGAGATAGGCAACCCAATGAACAGATCTCGAAAGAGGGGTGCTGGCGTGCATTCTAGTGTAATCCTGTCAGTGACATCAGTCAATTAGATATAGTAACTGACGTTTGCCATGTCACAAATTGTGCCACAAACTAGGCACCTGTAACGCAAATTAAAAATTAGAAGAGACACTCTCTGCACTGCTATATGTCAGTTTTGTGTTCTGGAATTCTGGACAGACTTATGAATAACACTGCACTTTTCTGGACTCACACAAATGGAAGAAACGATATTATGGAGAACGAATATTGTTGCAATTTGGGCATTGTTTCCTGCATGAATCGGTAATTTGGAGCTAAGTGTGTAGTGCTTTGAAACTTCCTGACAGATTAGAATTGTGTGTTGGACTGGGACTTAAGTTGTGCATGGATAGGTCAGTTTGTTCGAGCATTATCGATGGAAGCTCAGGTTATGAGCACATGTCCCAGCCCGGCAAGCAATTTTCGCCTACCTGGAAGTTTCTAAATTGCGCACTCACCAATGCAGAGTGAGAGATACAGTCACTGTTCTGATATGACACCTAGACTAAGTGAGCTGTCGGTGTGTGTCTGGTGCCAGATGCAGGTGAAGCACGCACAGCAGGTGGAGTCCGCCGGCGCCGGCCTGGAGATGGTGGAGTCGATGGCGGAGCCCCTGGCGCAGCTGCAGCGCAACCTGGCGGCGCTGGAGCAGCGGGTCGCGGCGCAGGTGGTCGGCGACGAGGAGCAGCGGTCGCTGCTGCAGGAGGTGGCGCAGCCGCTGCACGACCTCCAGGCCGCGCTCGTCAGGATAGAGCAGAAGGCCGGTACCACAGGCCGCGGCGGGGAGGGGGCTAGCTGCTTTCTGTGGCCTGTTACCAGGGATTCAGCACAGTGCTTGGCACCAAGTTTCATACTTTTCTTCAGTGTTAATTACTGTACAGAAATTTAAAAAATAAAAATACGACATTTCAGTCTTTGATAGCTATTTTTTTTTATTTTCAATGGCCGGTTTCAGGCTAGCTGCCAATTTCAGATCTCTTAGACAAAGTTAAAAATATAATTAACAAGAGAGTTACATTTACCGATAGAAACATCGTAGTTTACCAAAAAGAAGAAATTTTGGAATGTATTAAATGCCAACATACAACATATTGCACTTTTTACTGTCTTCAATCAGTTTTCTCTAAAACTGTGATAGAAACTTTTAACACAGTAAAATTTACTTTAGTTATGACAGAGAACCGATAGTTCTGTACTGACAAGTTACTCTGTAACTGCAATTTGTGGTATGTTGGCATTTAATACATTCCAAAATTTCTTCTTTTGGTAAACTACGATATTTCTATCAGTAAATGTATCTCTCTTGTTAATTATATTTTTAACTTTGTCTAACAGATCTGAAGATTGGCAGCTAGCCTGAAACAGGTCATTGAAAATAAAAAAATAGCGATCAAAGACTGAAATGCCGTACTTTTATTTAAAGAACGATTGCGGAAATCCCATTAAGACAGTCATGTCTAGTTTTGATGTACAGAAATTTCACAATAGATGCATATATTCATTTATACTTTACGATTATTAAGTTTACTGTTAACGGACAAGCTTGTCACGTAATTAAAGTTTCACTTACCTGCGAGTATCTTGGTCAATTGCCAAAATAGCTATTGCGAATCCTAATACCGACCCTTGAACACTGCCAAAATAGGCACAGAATGTTGGGTTAAAGCTCAACCCACCCAAAACCCAAGCGGTACTGATTGATCACTATATGCTCATTAGACAGAAATATCGGGTGTTCCTATCGTCATGGCATAAATATGAAAATCTAGATTGGACTGAGCACGTAACTGCAACCTGTAAGAAGGTACCAGCATCTCTCCACGCCCTAAAAAGATATTAATACCTCCTTCCGCTTGACCTGAAAAACAAACTTCTGCAAGCATTAATGCTTCCAATTATTAATTACAGCGATGTTATCCTGGAAGGACTTACTTTGTCTAAAAAGATGACGGCTCCTGTGTTCAATATCTCTGTGACGTTCGACTCTTTGTTCGTATCTCACCATCATTTTCACGGCTATCCTGGCTGTGTGTGGACAAGCACAGAGATTTCTACACACTCTGTCACTTCTGTTGTCTGATCATCGTACTCTGTCCCTCGTATCTCTTCTGGACATTAAAGCCCTTGTCTGAACAACATGGTAGAAACATCAGTTCATATCAGTGCAGAATCATTTCTGCCCCACTTCATCGCTCGACTTTCTCTAAGTCCTCTTCAGTAGCAGGAACACGAATCTGGAATAACCTCCGTCATTATTTTACAGAATTGAATAACATACATAGTTTCAAAAGATAGTTAATGACACATCTACTGAAGCAATAATAATGACTACCATTGTTCCTGTACACACTCGTTACCCCTTTACATCCTTCTTTCCAGTCAGATATTCCTCATTTCCCAGTTTTCTCAGCTCATACAGTCTCCTTATATTTCCCTTATCCAAACTCGCTATATCACAAAACTCTATTTTGTACACTACAAATTTATATTTGCCACTACCTTTATTACCATTATTATTATTATTATTATTATTATTATTATTGTCGTTAATAATAGTAATCATAATAATATTAACATAATTATTACTGGCAGCAGCAGTAGTAGAAATACTGCCAGTATTTGCTTTATTAGCTTTTTTATTTTTATTTATTTACACGTCAAGTTCTGTAGGACCAAACTGAGTAGCAAATCTCCAAGGTCATGGAACATGTCAGTACATGAAATTACAACATAAAAGTAATAATAGATAAAAATAAATGTTTATGAACCCGAGAAAAGTCAGCCCATAAGTTTACGTGAACGCAATAAACAATACAACAAAAATCAGCTTAATTTTCCAAGGAACACCTCGACAGAATAGTAGGAGTGACCCATGAGGAAACTCTTCAGTTTCGATTTGAAAGCGCGTGAATTACTCCTACGATTTATGAATTCGAGTGGTAGCTTATTGAAAATGGATTCAGCAATATTCAAAATGCATTCAGCAACAAAAGTTAAGGAAGTCCGATCCAAATGCAGGTCCGATTTCTGCCGACTATTAACTAAGTGAAAGCTGCTTATTCTTGGGAATAAGCTGATATTGTTAACCAGCAATGACAGTAAGGAGCCGGCCGAAGTGTCCGTGCGGTTCTAGGCGCTACAGCCTGGAGTCGAGCGACCGCTACAGTCGCAGGTTCGAATTCCGCCTCGGGCATGGATGTGTGTGATGTTCTTAGGTTAGTTAGGCTTAAGTAGTTCTAAGTTCTTGGCGACTGATGACCTCAGAAGTTAAGTCGCGTAGTGCTCAGAGCCATTTGAACCATTTCACAGTAAGGAAAATATATATTGAGAGGCCAATGTCAAAATACCCAGACTCGTGAACGGGTGTGGACAAGAGGTTTGTGAACTTACACCACATATTGTCCGAACCGCCCGTTTTTGAGCCCAAAATATTCCTTTAGAATGGAAAGAGTTCACAAAAATTTTCAAATGTGTGTGAAATCTTAAGGGGCTTAACTGCTAAGGTTATCAGTCCCTAAGCTTACACACTACTTAACCTAAATTATCAGAAGGACAAATACACACACCCATGCCCAAGGGAGGACTCAAACCTCCCCCGGGACCAGCCATACAGTCCATGACTGCAGCGCCTTAGACCACTGGGCTAATCCCACGCAGCTGGGAAGAGTTATCCCAAAACATAATACCATACCACATAAGCGAATGAAAATAAGCAAGGTAGACTAATTTTCGTGTCGAATGATGAGTCACTTCAGATACCGTTTGAATAGTAAAAATGGCAGTGTTATGTCTTTGAACAAGATCCTGAATGTGGGCTTTCCACGACAGCTTACTATCTATCTGAACACCTAGAAATTTGAAATGTTGTCTCACTAATCACACGCCTATTCTGCTAAATTAAAACGTCAGGTTTTGTTGAATTATGTGTTATAAACTGTAAACACTGAGTCGTACTGTGATTCAGCATTAGTTTATTTTCTACAAACCATGAACTTTCGTCATGAACTGCACTATTTAAAACTGAGCCAATGTTGCACACAACACCATTTACTGCCAAGCTAGCCTCATCAGCAAACACAAATATTTTAGAGTTACCCATAATAATAGAGGGCATATCATTTATATAAATAAGAAACAGGAGTGGCCCCAGCATTGATCCCTGAGGCACCGCCAACTTGATTATACCCCCCTCAGACCCCACATCACAGCCTTCTCAACATTGCAAATAATGATCTTCTGCTGTCTGTTGCTAAGATAAGAGGTGAATTAATTGTGACCTACTCCTCACATCCCATAATGGTCCAACGTTTGGAGTAATATATTGTGATCAACACAATCCAATGCCTTATTTAGATAAAAAAAATATGCCTAGCGTTGGAAACCTTTTATTTAACGCATGCAATACCTCACAGAGAAAAGAGAATGTAGCATTTTCAGCGGTTAAGCGACTTCTAAAGCCGAACTGTACATTTGAGAGCAAACCTTGTGATATAAAATGATCAATTATCCTTAGATACACAGAATTTTCAGTAACTTTAGCAATGATGGCATAGAAATAGGTCTAAAATTATCTACATTATCCATTTCTCCCTTTTTGTAAAGCAGTTTTACTACTGAGTAGTTTAATCACTCAGGAAACTGGCCATTCCTAAACAAAAAAATACAAATATGGCTAAATACTGGACTAACATGTGCAGCACAGTACTTTAATATTCTGCTAGGCACCACCATACCCATGAGAGCCCTTAGTCTTAAGTGATTTAATTGTTGACTCAATCTCCCTCTTATCTGTATGCAGAGAATTATTTCACACGTCAGTCTTAAAAAGCATTTGCCAAGAAATTTATATGACTCCCAGTGGAAACTAAATTTTTATTTAATCCCCTAGCAATGCTCAGAAAATTATTGTTAAATACTGTACATATATCTATCAGTAACAGAAATATTTTTACTGCAAACTGACTTTATATCGTTGAACTTGTGCTGCTGACGAGACACATCCTTCACATATGATCATATGACTTTAATTTTATCATGCGAATTAGATATTCTATTTGCATACCACATACTCTTGGCCTTCCTAACATTTTTAAGCATCTTACAGTACTGTTTGTAATGGGCTACTGTAGCTTGATTGTGACTACTTCTAAAATTTTTGTAGAATTCCCACCTTGATCTACATGATATCCTCCTTATCCTGTTAGTCAGCCACCCGGGCTGCGTATTACTGCTAGTACCACGTTTAGAACATTCTAATGAAAAGCAACACTCAAAGAGCATAAGAGATGTGTTAAGGAAAGCATTGAATTTATCATCTATGTTATCTGGACTATAAACATCCTGCCACTCTCGTTCCTTGACAAGTTTTAAAATACTCTCTATATTTGAATAGTGATCATTGCGCGATGTGAAAGTTGGTGGTAGTAATATATGCTCTACATCTTCGGTCAAGATCGGATTTCGGAATTTACTGAGCAGTCCCTTCCGTTTAGCGCGCCATCTATCTGCAAGTGTGTCCCACTTCAAACTTTCTATGAGATTTGTAACACTCTCGCAATGGCTAAATGTACCAGTCACGAACCTTGCCGCCCTTCTTTGGACCTTCTCAATCTCTTGAATCAGGATTCTACCAATAAACCGCAATCTAGAGTTTGCCATACCCGTTATTTGTGTAATATGATTATTCCATTTGAGATCATTTCGAACAGTCACACCCAGATACTTGACAGTTGTCCAATGAATACCCATTTATCATCTTCATTTCTTCTTGGTGTAGCAGCTTTAATAACCAGTAGTGTATATTATGCCTGACTGAAGTGCCACAAGGAGAGTGCGACGTGAAGGTGGGTGCCAACAGGTGGCCCTGGAGACGGAGGGGGACAGCAGCGGCGGCGGCGGCGGCGGCGGTGGCGCGGAGAAGCAGGTGCTGCAGGCGCTGGCGCGGCCTGTGGAGGTGGTGCAGCGCGGCATCACGCTGGTCGAGCAGCAGGTGATCCTGGAGGCGATGGGCGAGCCGCTGTCGCCCTCCGCCTGCGTCTCCGTGCTCGCCAAACTCGCCGAGCCGCTCACCGAGCTCCACAGGGGCGTCGCGCTCGTCCAGCAGCAGGTGGGTTGGTTGGTGGGTTTGTGGGATTGAAGGGACCAGACTGCTAGGGCCATCGGTCCCTAGCAGGTGGGACACCGAACTCAGCTCCAGCTCATGTCGAGTGTTATCACGACACGAATCCTCCATGGCAACATTTTCTGTCCAACTTCTGACGTCTTCTGCTAATGTGGCAGTCGTTTGTTACATGTCAGCACAGGGCAGTCAATGGGACAATGGAGTGTTTACATTCAAAAATAATCACCACACACGTTAAGACATTTATCCCACTGGCAGATGAGCCAATCAGTGTCTGTTTTGTAGAACGCTGTGTAATCCATCCCCTCCTTCTTTTTTGCAGCTATTGTCCACAACGTGCAAAGTCTTTTCTGAAGATTTTGGAGTAAGAGTACAATAAACTTGTTAGTTTACTTACCTTTTCTTGCAGGGTTGGTTGGAGTTCTTCTTACTATGGGTCTGACTCTTAAAGCTGAAATTTTGACAATTTAGGTCCTCATGGTTCAATTGATATAAATAATTTTGAAGATTTTCATTGCATAGTTTTTGTTTTTACGTTAATTTATTTTGTCACATTTTAGTGTATCACACAGTCTTTTGAATTTTCACATTAACAAATCCGAAATTACGTGTACATTGTTCACCCAAAAAACATCATCTCACAGGCTTGGTTATTACAACCTCATTCTACGGTAATAACCATATTCCAAAGTGTTTACAATTTTTCTTGACAAATGAATTTTTATTAGTTTCTGTTATTATTTCACAAATGAGTCAAGAAATAAACATAGTAAACATTACTAGATTGCATAATTAATCATAGCAGTTTTAAGTGTGCCAAATAATTTGAAATTTCACATGTTTCTAAAAATGATTATTTTAACTGCACATTCAGAACCAGTATTTATCGACTATAACATCCAAAATAATAATTCCTGTTCATAAATGTTAATTTAAAAAATGACTTGATGTTGTTGTGGTCTTCAGTCCAGAGACTGGTTTGATGCAGCTCTCCATGCTACTCTATCCTGTGAAAGCTCCTTCATTTCCCAGTACCTACTGGAACTTATATCCTTCTGAATCTGTTTAGTGTATTCATCTCTTGGTCTCCCTCTACGATTTTTACCCTCCACGCTTCCCTCCAGTACAAAATTGGTGATCCCTTGATGTCTCAGAATATGTCCTACCAACCAATCCCTTCTTCTAGTCAAGTTGTACCACAAACTCCTCTTCTCTCTAGTTCTATTCAATACCTCCTCATTAGTTATGTGGTATGTAATACAACATATTGTATGTAAAATTATATGAAATGTTTCAGAAAAACAGCTGAGATAATACTGACCTGTCCAAATCCGAAAAATTATTGGTATCGAGTACTACTGTTGAGGAAAAGGAATGGTAGAGGAGAATGTCCCGTTATAGCAGTCACCTGCTGATGGATCCACAATCACATCCACTCTTGCACTTGGTCCTCCGAACGAAACCTAAGTCCACACGCATCTTTCTTCAGGTCATCGAAGACGTGGGAATCACATGGTGAAAAACCAAGACTGTACGGAGGATTTCGCAATGTTTCCGAACCAAATCGCTTAAGTGTTGCCTTCGTCAGATTGGCAGTGTGGGGTCAGGAGTTATCGTGTGACACCATCCGACATCATTCCTGTGCATTTTGACATTATGTAGCATCATAGTTTTGCAAAGTATCTTCACAGCGCTGCGCATTGATTTTGATCACATGCTCGAGGAACTCCGTGAACAGAGGGCCCTTGCAGTCGAAGGTCATCGTGAGCTTATCGGAACTTGTGTTAACAGCTTTTGATTGCTTTGCGGCGGAAATGTGGAAAGTTTCCACTCTTGGCTTTGCTGTTTGCCCCCGGACTGTTGGAATGCTGTCGGACAAAGTCATCCTCATGCACCATAACACTCACCCCCACATTGCCAGTCTGATGGAGGCTACGTTTAAGTGATTTGGTTGGAAAACACTGCAACAAACACCGTATAGCTCGGATCTTTTACCATGCGATTTTCACATATTTGTCGACCAGAAGAGAGACATGCGTGCACCTCGATGCAAGAGTGGGTGCAGTTGTGGATCTGCCAGAATGCGATGCCGTTTTACGAAAGAGGAATTGTTTGTCTCGTCTCCCACCATTATAAATCTTTTAATGCGTGTGGTGTTTACGGATGAATTGAACTACACCATGGTTGTATGGAATCAGCGCAGGCAGATGAGTCGACTTGGAGACGTGTAGAATGGCCATAAATGAGCTACCGTGCTTATTACCATACCATAAATGAAGTTGTCTGATTTGTTGGTATGACAGTGCAGAACGTCCAACAGGTCTCCAAGTAATGGTGTATCATTGTCAGCTATGAACTAGGGAGTAAGACCACTGATCGTAAAAGTAACCTACTGACAGCGGCCAGAGACGAGAGTCACGCCTAGTGACAATTGGTATGACACTCGACAGGAGTTCTGCCACTGAATGCAAGTCAATCCAAACCAGTTTCCTAGTGAACATTGTTGAGGGATCTGCATAAAATGAACATTGGGTGTCAGGTGCCTCGAAGAAACATTACCCAGTGGTACACAACGCTGCATATCTTCACTGGACCACACGAGCAGAAACTGGACGGTAGCTGACGTGAGACTTGCAGTGTTGTTCGATAAGACACGATGTTGCCTGCTTTCTGATTAACCAAGAAGTCGAATGCAAGTGCAGCCTATTTACGCAGTTAACTTGCGGCCTGAAGTGCGTAGCTCATTCCAGGGATGGTTCTGCGATGTTTTGTGGGTGTGTTCCGTACCACATCTTGGGCTAACTCGTTCAGATTATCGTGAATATGGATCAGAACGTTTAATTCAACATCCTAAGTTACCAACTCTCATCCTTTCGTCTAGACCTTCCTTTCTTGCTAGTTTGACGATCACTCAGGTACCCTTTCGCACATAGACTCTCCCGCTAAATTTCCCAGTCTTAAGTCCATAGAAAACGTGTGCGATTATTTGGAGCAGCAGATGAAATGTAGCAATCAGCATCCCCGTAATATGGTAGCTTTATGTGGTTAATCATCATTGAGAGCCCTCATATTCGTACGCAGACGTGAAGAAACTTGTGAACAATCCTCTTCGGCGTATTCAGGCCATCGTCAAGGCTAGATGCGGTGTTGCATGGTGTTAGTGTGAGGTCTTCTGTGGGGTTACTGAGTTGTGGTCCGTGTTCTTATATTATCTCTTTTCTGATGTTTTTGTGACATAAGAAAGCGAACTGCTCTATATCCGTTTTGGCACTCTCTGGTTTGACTGGTAGTCAGTGTATTGCAATGTAAGATGCTTATTTGGATTGCGATTTATTAAAAAAAGTCTAATGTGGGCATTGGATTCCATTCACTCGTATCTTTTCTGTCTGCTCCTGCCACGAAAGCGTGATCCATAAAAGAAGCCAAGTTCATCGAGAGCAGAAGACTGACTGACAAGCAGAGAGACAACTAGAACAAAGTCCAATATGCAGAACGGCGTGACTGACAGTACCTCGTACAACAGACTTTGGCGGACTGAATCGCAGCTGCCTACGTGTCTCCACCGCTCCGAGAAGCCCGGGCCACGTGAGATGTCGCGCTCACTCTTGTTGGTGATCATAAACAGCAAACTGTGGGGGCCTCTGATCCGCAGTCAGTGTCGCTCGTTGCCGGGGAATAAGGGCCAGTTAGAGACTGTTCTATTGGTAGACTGGCTTCAACGTCCACTGTATCATAATGTCGCGAGAATAATATATTGCCGGCCGCGGTGGTCTCGCGGTTCTAGGCGCGCAGTCCGGAACTGTGTGACTGCTACGGTCGCAGGTTCGAATCCTGCCTCGGGCATGGATGTGTGTGATGTCCTTAGGTTAGTTAGGTTTAAGTAGTTCTAAGTTCTAGGGGACTGATGACCACAGCAGTTGAGTCCCGTAGTGCTCAGAGCCATTTGAAATAATATATTTTATGTCACGCCCATATTGATCATGCATATTTCGGAAGTTCTCAATAATTAACTGAAACGAATATTCCGATTAAAACCTATTTTGTATTGTAATACATAAATTTAATGGGCCAATAACGTGTAATAAATTGAAGAGAGTGTTTAAGGCATTCATTATTTCTCGTGTGTTCAAAAACGGATCTCCTGTGAATACGGGTTTTGATAGCTGGTCGCAAGTCAATACACAAAATTAAATATTCAAAATCTTGTGAGGAATCTGCGCTCTGTAATTTGTAGGCATTTCTGAAACATTAACAATGCCTTTACTGTCTGCAGAAATTATGGTCCAACTATCCATCTAATTTCGTGACTAATCGATGTATTCACAAATACAGTACTAGGAAGAGAAAAGATGTACAGTACATCCTAGTGAAATCAACTTTGGTAGATAACGATGTGTAATATTATTAAGCTCATTGACAATATACCAGAAAAAATAAACTGTGTTAGAACCATTAATTAAAGTTTTTTTTCCCTTGCTTACTCCTTCTAAAACACTATGGAATTTTCGAATGAAAGTAAATAGTCTAGTAGAACGTTCATTGAGGGGATGATAGATGAAATACGCTCCTAATTAAACTCAACTGAACGAAGAGTAGATATTTAGGGACGACGATTTCATGGCAGATGACAGAATCCACAATAACCCCTTCATTCATTTGAGTTCAGTGTTAGCGATAAGACATGCTTCTGGGGAAATTTCTCAGTATTTGCTTTATAGTATACGAAATACCGCCTGATTGGGGACCGAGAATTGCTTGCTGCCGTATTACATGTTATTAAATGTACATAAGATGAACATACAGGCAAAAATGAACTATACTCTCACATATTCAGACAATTTACATTACACTTTACAGTATTTAATACTCGATGTATTTCATTTTGCATTCAGTTCACTTCTTTTAATTCGCCTTTTGTTACTGTGATCTGTGTTGTAGTGGCAGCTTTAACTTCGAGTGTCATAACTTTTTTAGTTCAGTTTTGTAGGTTAGATTCGTGAATACGCCTATACGAGAGATAGTCATATATTTTTGATTATCATCAGAAAAAAATTTATTTGTTTGTTTACAAGTACATGTCTACAGTTCTGAAATATCGTGCGGTAACTGGATTTCGGTAGCAGCAGTAATAATGCACCCTAGTCAGGCCAATCCAGATGACATCTCTAGCTGTCTTAGTAGGCCAGACACAGCTAGAGCACTGTCACCGCTGCTACCGAAAGCGGTTCAACCGAAGGGCTGAGCCGTTTCGCTTTGACTCTTCTACCAGCACGTTTCGGTCACGTGCTGGGAAATTTCGATGTATACCAGTGCTGTAGATATGATGCGCGAATTGCGGTGGCAATCATTTAAAACAACAAGGACGTTTTTCCTAGCGGTGGGATCTTCTCATGAAATTTCAGTCACCGAATTTTTCCTCAGAGTATGAAATTATTTTGTCGGCACCCAACTACATGGAGAGAAATGATCATTATAATAAAATAAGAGAAATCAGAGCTCGCACGAGGTATTTAAATATTCGTTTTTCTCGCGTGCTGTTGGAGAGCGGAACGGTTGAGATTAGATTAGATAAGTTTTCGTTCCATAGACCCAAAAAATAAGATGATTCTCGTAGGTGTGGAACATGTCAGAAAATATAACATAAAAAAATAAATCATTTCAATATAATATTTACTTCCTTGATAATTTGTCAGGAGATTCTTGAAATAGGTGATTAAAAGGCGGTAAACTGTAATAGCTAATATTTACAGAATTAATATGCTGTCAGAATGAAACATTGTTATGCACTATTCATAAATGTATCATAAACAAAATACCTAATCTTGACTGATGTAACCAAATGTTATGTACACTTTTCTTTCGAGATGTCAGTTGCAACCACATGAGTCTCCCAATAATTTTAGTCTGAGTTTTTTATCCAAATAAATATTGATGTCCTTTGCATTGCTTTTTTTAGCTCTTGGTGTGTGTGTGTGTGTGTGTGTGGGTGGGTGGGTGGTTGGGTAGGTGTGTGTGTGTGTGACTTTTGCACTTCATTGTGGAAAAACTCAAGGGTCTCGGAACTTAATCATTGTTATGCATGTGCAGTCTGAAGTGACGAATGAAAATTTGGGATTTGAACCAGGATCACCTGTTCAGTAGGTAGATGTGCTAACCACTACGTCACCCTCAGAAAGTGGCTTCGCACAACTCCACAGACTATCAGGCCTCCCTCGTCAACCCAAATTCCCTTTCACTCCTCAGCCCACATGATATTCTCCTTAAGCCCAAACTGCATTGCTGAGGCTCTCCAACCGTATTGGATTAGCATCTCACCATCACACAAAATGGGGAATCCTGCCTGAAACTGGGGCGTAGTGTTATTCCATCTGCGTAATGAGCCATGGTACATATTTTATTTCTTTTCTTCAGTCTGCCAATATACATTATAGATGTCTGAGACTGCAAAATGTCACTGGAACCATTAGTTTCATTTGAGTAAATGTCGTGTAACATTATTTAATACATCCTGCTGTAGTGTAAACAGATTAACAATATCAATAACGTTTCGGCACTTGATCAATATTTTGTTACAACTTGTTGTCGTAAGCACTGTGTGTCGTTAGTTAATAGTAATAATCGCTCATTCTGTGGGTAGCGAGTGTGTGTAGACCACTGCTTCTTTTGTTGGCAGGTCGTGCTCGGAGAACGAGCAGAGGCCCTGTCTCAGAAGCCGGCAGCGGTAGCAGTGCTGGCTCGGCCTCTGGAGGAGGTGAGCCGCGGCCTCGCTCAGGCCGAGATCCAGCACCTGCTGGAGGCTCCAGAGGCGACGCTGTCCAGCGCCAGCGACGTGGCCTCGCTCCTCCAGACGTTCGCAGAGCCGCTGCGCGAGCTGGAGAAGAACGTTGCTCAAGTGCAGCAGCAGGTGGCACTGGAGTCTAAGGGAGACTCGCTGGCAGACAGGACGTCAGCATCCGTGCTGGAGACGCTGGCCCAGCCGCTGCGAGAGGTGCAGCGCGGCATAGCGACGGTGGAGCAGCAGGCGGCGCTGGAGGCAGCCGGACGAGTGTCCGCTGCCGAGGGCCTTTCACTGTTGAAGGAGGTGGCGCAGCCTCTGAGGGAGCTGCAGCTCGCTGTGGCGACGGTGCAGCAGCAGGTCCTGATGGAGGCCAAGGACGTTTCCATCTCAGACGCGACCGACATGTCTGACCTAAAGACTGAGGTGGCATCGACAGAGGAGCCTCTCAGGCAGGTAGCTTCCAAGCAGCAGGCAGACGTTCTGGAGGCGAGGGACGCGTCACTGTCCGAAAAGGAGGGTGTGTCAGCGCTGAAGACATTAGCAACTCCAGCTGAAGAAAGCAGACTAACATTAGCAACAACAGAACAGCAGCTACTCATGGAAGAAAAAGAGGTTTCTCTCTCTGGAAGGGAAGACATTTCTGCTCTCAAGGCTCAAGCGACACCCCTCAAAGAAACACACACGGCTGCAGTGGCTGTCGAACAGCAGACTGTATTAGAAGCGAAAGGTATCTCACTTTCAGGAACTGCTGACGTCGCCGAGCTAAGGGAGACGGCTAAATCAGCCGAAGAACCTCTGAAAGCTGTTGCCACAGTACAAGAACACGTTATCTTGGAAGCGAAAGACGAATCTATCTCTGATGGCACAAACGTCTCGCAGATGGAAACCTTAGCTTCTGTGTCCGACGAACCCAGCCGCCATGTCGCCGGAGTACTGCAGCAAACTGCTTTAGAAGCGAGGGACGCATCTATTGCTGAGCAGCTCGGTGCATCAGAACTGAAAACTGCGGCTGTTTCCTCAGAAGAGCAGCGAAAAGGTATAGCCACCACTCGAGAGGAAATAATCTTAGAAGGGAGAGAGCAGTCACTGTCTGATCAGGAGAGTGTTTCACAACTGCGAACAGAGGCGTTGGAATTGTCAGAAGCTCAAAAGGGAATTGCGGTAGCTGAACAGCAAGTGTCACTCGAAGCCAGAGAGCAGTCTCTCTCTGACAAAGAGGGCGTGTCTCGTTTGAAAGAAGTGGCTGCGCCCGGTGTAGAGTTACGGGAGGGCGCCGTCTCGTCTGAGCAGCCAGTGGCTCTAGAGACAGCAGGACACATTACGTCAGAAGCAGAGAGTCTCTCACAGCTGAAAGCAGCGGCGAAGTCTGCCCATGAACTGCGTCACGGAATCGCAACTGCAGACGAACAGACTGTGCTCGAGGCTGCTGGCCAAAGTATTTCTGAGGAAAGTGGCATATCTAAGCTAAAAACGGCGGCAAGTCCTACAACAGAAGCTCACAAAATATTAGCTACAGCACAGCAAGAGACGGTTCTCGAGGCGAGGGACGAGTCGTTCTCTGAAGCTGGAGGTCTATCTGAGCTGAAAAAGCAAGCTGCATCCGGCCAGGAATCGCTGAAACAGGCTGCTGTAGCTACTCAACATGATGTAATGGAAACCTTTAAAGAGTCGGCAGTGGGGGAAAAAGCGGAGGCCGAACCGAAGACCTTCGCAGTGGCCTCTCAAGAGCCGACGAGAGAAACTGCTGTAGCAGAACAGCAGCAAGTCCTGGAACAGAGAGAGGCGTCACTGTCGGAAGAGCCGAGTTTGAGCCAGCTGAAGACGACTGCCGAGTCGCTAAAGGAAGAGCTCAAGGCAGTGGCCGTCGCAGAGCAGCAGGTCGTTCTCGAAGGTAGGGCCAAGTCGCTGGCAGACGAGGCCAGCCTGTCGCAGCTCGAGACGCTGGCGATGCCGGCGTCGGAGCTGGCGAAAGAGACGGCAGTTGCGGAACAACAGGTGGTGCTAGAGGGCGGGGAAGTGGCCATGGCCGAGGAGGCGAGCGCGTCCCAGCTGCAGGCGCTGGCTCGTCCAGCGGAGGAGCTGCACCGCGCGCTCGCTGCCGTCGTGCTGCAGACGACGCTGGAGGAGGCTGGAGAGGCTGTCCCCGCTGCGCCGCTGCTGGAGGCTCTGGCGCAGCCGCTGCGGGAGCTCAGGCAGGGGCTGGCCGTCGTCGAGCAGCAGCTGCCGCTGGAGCACGCGGCCCACCGACCGGAACCGACCCCAGCTGAGGCCTTATTTGCGGTAAGTATGCAACTGCCGTTGTCCAGCATATCACTTCGCAGTGGCGAACTGTTATGTTGGTGCATACGTTTTTCTTTTGCGCGGTGGTATTCCAGTTGTTATGCGGTTATTTATCGACTGTCATTTTTTATTTGTAGTTCACTGTTGTTACTTGATTTTACGTATTGTCATTTTGTCGTTTGCGATGAAATAGAGAAAATGGAGAAAGAGGGAAATGATGTATAGACTGGCTAGTGAGATAGTTTTTGAAGTAAAAGAAAGAGGAATAACATGGAAATAGGAACAGCTGATGGTACTCTAGCAGAAGAACCACTGGAGGTTTTGAACAGATGGCAAGAATATATTGAATCTCTGTACAAGGGGGATGAAATGCAAAGCGAAATTATGGTTGAAGAGGAGCAATATGTGCCGGAAGATGGAAAGGGATTCCCTGTCTTGGAAGCAGAAGTAGAAAAGGCGCTGAAGGAGATTAAGAATAGGAAGGCATGTGGAATTGATAATTTACTAGCAGAACTGTTGAAGAGTCTGGGAAACAAGGCAAGAAAATAAATAGTCTACCTCTGTAACGAGGTATATGACAAAGGGGAATGGCCTGAAGACTTCCTTGCAACAGTTATGATACCACTAGAAAAAAAGAGAAACAGTAAAATATGTGAAGAGCGTTGGACCATCAGTCTAATTTCTCATGCACCTAAAGTCTTGCTGAGAGTGTTAATAGAAGGCTATATGGCAAACTCGATAGAGGGATTGCAGAGGAGCAGTTCGGATTTAGAAGAGGAGAAGGAACAAGAGATGCTATTGGCCTGTTACAAACTATAGGGGAAAGATATATGGAAAAAGGTAGAGAAATCTTTGCTGTTTTTATAGATTTAGAAAAGGCTTTTGACAGAGTTCAGTGGTACAAGCTGATGGATATTTTGAAGAGGGAAGGAGTAGATTGGAAAGAAAGACGACTGATACACAATCTATATTTACACCAGAAAGTAAAGATAAGGATTGTAAATGAAATGTCAGAAGGAATCAGCATTGGACGAGGTGTTAGACAAGGTTGTTGCCTTTCCCCACAGTTGTCTAACGCATACCTTGAAGAGATTATTGCGAAAGGCTTACATGGGAAAAGAGGAAGATGTATTGGTGGAAAGAGAATAGAATGTATAAGATTTTGCTAATGACATGGTATTTCTGGTAGAAAGTGAGCATACAGTGAATAACACGGTGAAAGTTCTGAATGCAGCTTGTGTGGAATATGGGATGCAAATAAACACAGGAAAAACAAAGAGTATGGTCATCAGTACAAGATGCAGACTGTCCAATATTAAAATAGGACAATCTACCATTAGCCAAGTAAGTGCATTTAAATATCTTGGAAACACAATAACAGGAGACTTGAGATGTCACCATGAGGTGAAAACTCGAATTGCCATAGCGAAGGAGACATTCAACAGAAAGAGGAGACTCTCATGTGGCAAATTAGATAAACGTCTAAGGAAAAGGCTTGGCAAATGTTTTGTCTGGAGTGTGGCACTATATGGGACAGAAACATGGACGCTAAGACGAGAGGATGAAAAAAGGTTAGAAGCATTTGAGATGCGGATGTGGAGGAGAATGGACAGAATAAGCTGGATGGAAAGAGTAAGTAATGAAAGAGTATTGGAAAGGGTTGGGGAGAGAAGAAGTCTGCTGAAGGTTGTAAGAGGAAGGAAAAAGATGCTTTGGGAGGATTGGTTTGTGGGAGAAGACTGAGAGGAAGAAGGAGATACAAGATGATAGACCTCATAAAGAGAAGAGGAAATTATGCAGACCTGAAGAGGCAGAAGACAAGACAGCCTGGAGAACTACCACGTGAAAACCTGCCTTTTGGCAGAACACTGATGATGATGTCGTTTGGAGATAGGGAAAGGAGCTGTGGACGCTAGGAAATCGAGTGCCGATTGGAGAAATTTGGACGTCCGATATAGTCTTCTGTTTCATTTCGGTAGAGGGGTGACGGCAGCACAGGGAGGCAGAAAAATTTGCACCTTGTTTGGAGACAACGTCATTGGACAGAGCACGGCAAGAAAATGGTTTTCTCGTTTTAAGGAGAATTGTCTTGACATTAGTGACTCTCAGTCTTCAGGAAGACTTTCGTGGTTTAACGAAGATCCTTTGAAGGCATTAATCCACAACGATCCACGTCAGTATATTCGAGAACTGGCAAATGTGATGAACATTCCTCCTTCGTCCGACATATGCATGTAGTGGGGAAGGTCGAGAAACAGGGTGTATTAGAACCACATGCTCTAAGCCAAAATCACAAAAATCAGCATGTGGCCATATTTGCATCTCTGATGGCTCGTCTTCAGTAGGTTTATGAGCACACCGACCATTCCTATTCCGTATCGTTACTGGTGACAAGAAGTGGTGTCTTTATGCTAACGTAAGGAAAAATAAAGGATTTGTGAGTCCAAATAAACCAGGAAATCCCCATAAAACTGCACGCCCCCAAAGGATAATGTTATGCATCTTGAATAATAGCAACGGTGTGGTGTACTACGAATTTCTTCCCTAAGATATAACCATCACTGCTGACATTTATTATCAACAATTGCGACGTCTTGCAGACGCAGACCAACACCAATGACCAGTAAGATGGTGCTACTGCACGATAACACCCGCCCACCTACTGCCAGACTGACAGAAAACACTGTACCTCACATTCTCCTCTCTCTATCGAACAACTTTCAAGGAACTTTCTTTTCATATGAAAATGCACTCCAAACATGGCTCCGCGAGTTTTTTACGCCTCAGAACCACGTGATTTCTACAGTCGCTGAGTTGAAAAGTTACTCCAGCATTGACTGACTGTTGCAAATAGTGAAGGAGAATATATTACTGATGACTAATGTCTCTGTTGTGAGTATCTGTTGTGTCTACTAAACTTATGGGAAAACACTGTGAACTTATGCACCAACCTAATGCTTCTGTAGGCAAGGTTTCTGATGCATAACTGTGTGAAAGTGGTGGAAGGAAATCTGACAGACAGTAGCAATGGGAGGAGGTTTGACAGCGTTAATGTCCTGATCACCAGATATTGCACTAATATTCTGGATGAAATTCCATACCTGTCCTCAACATCTCGCGAAGTGAGGGCATGTGGCACTGTTGAAGGTGAGTCGTCCGTGTTATTCGTGGAGAGCAGGGTATGTGCCGACATTGGGTCTCATCCAGTTCCTGATCTTATCACGAGACAACACAAACATGTAACCACACTAAACACAACCATTAGAGTCACCTAACTCAACGGACGTACAACTCTGCTATTTAACAGGTACTCACACCCATCACAGTCACCTACAACCAACCGACACACAACTCTCCTATTTCTTTAATGAGAAATATCTTTGTAAAAGAAAAAAGAAAAAAGTTACTAATTTGGCAGCTAAATATACTATGGAAGTCAGAGGCAGTTTCCAGTGGCCAGGGAAGGGCGTTTTGTTGAACTGGAGATGGTCTTTATCTAATCCTCCTAAATGTATCAATAGGCTAGCTTTTTTGTGTCATCAGTCTTCTGATTGGTTTGGTGTCACCCACCACGAATCCCTCTCGTGTGCCAACCTTTTCATCTCATAGTAACAATTTCGCTCTACATCGTCAATTATGTGCTAGACATCATTCAAGGTCTGTCTTCCTGCACAATTTTTACCCTCTACAGCCCCCTCTTGTACCGTGGAAGTTATCCCATGATTACTTTACAGACGTGCTGTCATCCTGTCCCTTCTTTTTGCCAGTGTTTTCGATATGTTCCTTTCCTCACCGGTTCTGCGGAGAGCCTCCTCATTTCCCACATTATGTGTCCACTTAATTTTCAACATTATCTTGAAGGCTTAAATTCTTTTCCCTTCTGGTTTTCCCACAGTGCACGTCTCACTACCATACAATGGTCTGCTCAAAACGTACAGTCTCAGAAACTCCTTCCTCAAGTTAAGAACTATGTTTGTTACTAACAGTCTTCTGTAAGCCAAAAATGCCTTTTTCACCAGTGCTACTCTGCTGTTTATGTCGTTCTTGCTTCGTCCGACATAGGTTATTCTGCTGCCTAGGTAGCAGAATTCGTTAACCTCGTCTACTTCGTGATCCGCAACTGTAATGTTAAATTTCTCCTTGTTCTCATTTCTGTACTGGTCACTACTTTCGTCTTTCTTTGATTTACTGTCAATCCTTATTCTGTACTCATTAGACTGCTCATTCCATTCAACATATCGTGCAATTCTTCTTCACTTTCACTCAGGATAGCAATGTCATTAGCGAGCCTTATCAGTGATATCATCTCACAATGAATTTTAATCCCCCTATTCAACCTTTCATTTATTTTGCTTCTCCGGTGTATAGATTGTACAGTAAGGGCGAAAGTCTCCATGCCTGTTTTACAGCCTCTTTACTCTGTTCGTTCTTGGTCTTCCAGTCTTATTGTTTTCTCTTGGTTGTTGTACATAGTGTATATTACCCGTCTTTACCTGCAGTTTACTCCTGTTTTTCTCAGAATTTCGAACGTGTTGCATCATTTTACAGTATCGAAGGCTTTTTTCTGGTCGACAAATCGTATGAACGTGTCTAGAGTTTTCTTCAGTTTTGCTTCCGTTACCAATCGGAACATCAGAACTTCCTCCCTGGTGCATTTACCTTTTCTAAAGCCAAATCTATCATCACAAAACATGTCCTCAGTTTTCTTTTTCAGCCTGCTCTATATTATTATAGGCAGCAACATGGATGCTTGAGCTGTTAAGATAATTATGCGATAGTTTTGCACTTATTGGCTCATGCTGTCTTCCGAATTGTGTGGATGATGTTTTTCCTGGACTCTGATGGTATAACGCCAGTCTCATACGTTCTGCTCCCCCAACGTGAATAGCCGTTTAGTCGGCACTTTCCCCAATGATTTTAGAAACTCTGATGAAATATTCCTATCCTTCTGCCTTATTTGATCTTAGGTCTTCCAAAGCTATTTTAAATTTTCATTATAATACGGGACCCCCTACTTCTTCTGTATTGACTCCCATTTCTTCTTCTATCTCATCAGACTAATCTTCCCTCTCATAGAGTATAATATTTCCGCCTATCCGCTCTCTCCACTGCATTTAACAGTGTAATTCCCGTTGAACTCTCGGTGTTACTGCCAATGTCCTTAATTTCACCGAAGTTTGGTTCGATTGTTTTGTATGCTGAATACGCCCTTCCGACAATCATTTCTTTTCCGATTTCTTCACATTTTTGATGCAGCCATTTTGCCTTAGCTTCCTTGCACTTCCTCTTTATTTCATTCCTAACTGAGTTGTACTTCCGTATTTATGTATTTTCCTGAACGTTTTTGTACTTCCTTCCATCATCCTTCAACTGAAGTATTTCTCCTGTTGCCCGCGATTTTTCGCAGTTACTTTATTTTTACTTATGATTTTCCTTCCAACTTCTGCGATTGCCCTTTTTGGAGACATCCGTTCTTCTTCAGCTAAGCTGTATACTCCTCATGAGATTATATGTAGCCTCAGAGAACTTCAAGCGTATCTCTCCATTCCTTACAACTTCCGTATCCCACCTCTTTGCGCACTGATTCTTCCTGACTACTCTGTTAAACACCAGCCTACTTCTCATAATTACTAAATTATCATCTGAGTCGTTATCTGTTCCTGGGTATACCTTAAAATCCAATATCTGATTTCGGAATCTCTGCCAGACCATGATATAATCTATCTGAAGTCTTCCCGTACTCCCAGCCCCTTCCAAGTATACCTCCTACTCTTGTGATACTTGAACAGAGCATTCGGTATTACTAACTGATATTTATTACAGAACTCAACCAGTCATTCTCCTCTCTCGTTTCTACTACCAAGCCCATATTCTCCCATAACCCTTTCTTCTACTCCCTCCCTTGCAACTGCATTCCAATCCCCCATGACAGTTACATTATCATCAATCTTTACTCACCGAATTACCCGTTCAGTACCTTCATATCATATCTCCTTCTCACGTTCCTCTGCCTACGACGTCAGCATGTAAAACTGAACTATTGTTGTCGTTGTTTGTCTGCTGTCGATTCTGATGAGAACAATCCTATCATAGAACTGTTCCCAGTAACTCACTCTCTGCCCTACCTTCCTATTCATAACGAATCTTACTGCCATTATACCATTTTATGCTGCTGATATTCCTATACTCGTTTGAGCAGAAATCCTCGTATTCCTTCCATTTCACTTCATTGACCCCTACGATATGTAGTCTGAGCCTTAGCATTTCCCTTTCCAGATTTTTCTAGCTTCCCTGCCACGTTCAAACTTATGCCATTCCACGCCCCCCACTCGTAGAACGTTATCCATTCGTTGGTTTTCCAATCTTTTTCTCATGATTATTTCCCCTTTGGCAGCCCTCTGCGAAAGATCCAAACGCGGGACTAGTCCGGAACCTTTTGCCAATGGAGAGATCATCATGACAGATTTTCAGTTACAGCCACATGTCCTGTGGATACACATTTAGTGTCTTTAACGCACTGATTTTCGTTGCCTTCTGCATCCTCATGCCGTTGATCATTGCTGATTCTTCTTCCTTTATGGGCAGTTTCCCACCCCAAGGGCAAGAGAGTTTCCTGCATGCACCTCTATCCAATCCTCTGCCCTCTTTGAGAAGGCAGTTGACTGAATGAGGCTGACTTCTTGTGCTGAAAGTCTTTGGCGGCTGGCTTAAGGGCAAACGATTTCTTCATTATAGTCGGCGTTTTCCAGCACTTGGTGGAAATCAAGATTTTAAGTTTATGGCAGGAAGCAGCACCTGTTAGGTCTTATTAGCGGTAGCAAGATTTGGATAATGGAAGTGAGTACATTGTGCTATGAAGCCTGATTTACGGAAAGGTCTGAATGTTAAGACAATGTCGTGATGTGGTCTGGAACTCGTGAAACTGAGGGGCTGGGCTTCAGCGTTGAGTGGTATAGGATCCGAAGTAGTGTGTGCTCTGGAGTGAAGTTGCTTTTTCAAGGTGTTCGTTTTATGAAGTCTGGAGTTAGCTATCCTTGACAAAGTTAGTTTTCAAACACAGAGAGGTGACAAGAATCACACGTGCATTCTGCATTCGTATGCTCGGGTGGTTCGTTCTGTTTCTAGGCGAGTCTAGCATTTTAGTGAAAGTGCACATGCTAAGTAGGGAGCTGTCTTATGTCAGACTGCAGAGCTAAAAGCTAGCTGGAGGTGTTGTTCAACGAGTGATGCAGACTTGGTGAAGTTTAACTAAACCAATAAATCCTATGGTTCTGTGGAAATTTGAGTGTGGTGTTTTTGAGCGAATTTACCCCTCTTGATTTTAAACAGTATTCTTCTTCCCTGTTCTGCGCTCATATGCAGCACACCGCGCCTGGCAAACCCGGCGCTCGGGGACCACAGCACAGCTACGACACCTGAGGATGGACACATAACAGCCAGAAACCAGTGGTGTGAAAATAAAGTAATTTACAACTGAAGCGGTATTATCAACCCCTGCTGTTCTTCTTTTGGTTTGTTGTGAAGATTATCTGCGGAAATTGCTAGCAGCCTATGGAGGTGGTGTCTGAACAGTTAGTGGTGTGTGTTTACCAGTCCAGTGGACGACATGCGGGCTTGTGTAGCCTTAATCGTTGACTTTGCGGATGTGAATAGTTTAAACACGTCGCGCATGTTTAAGCGAGACTGGAAATGTTTAGGCTGGTTCAAAGGTTGTGGATATTCAGAGCAACCACGACACCCTGGGTGCTCTGAGGACTGACGAAAGGAACAGTTCAGCTGTAGTGACCAGAAGATCAGTGCATCGCCTTTAGGCATTGTGAGACGTCAATACCTGTCTGGCCTAGGCTAACGCTGAAAGTTGGTATGATAATGTGTCCTACGACACGGATATTTGTATTAGATTTCGCTACTTGCTACAAGCAGTAGAAACTCTCGCCATGGGCGAGTGGGCATAATTTTGTTGAAAAGTAAGCCCAGGACGCTTGCGATGAAGGTGGGGGGGGGTTAGCAGAATATCGTGGATACCACTGTGCTGTGAGGATGATGCAGATGAAAACCAAAGCTGTTCTGTTATCGGTATAAACGGCATTCCGAACCATCATTCCCGATTGTTGGGACATATGGTGGGCGATAGTCAGGGCGTCTCTACATATCTTCCGCCTGGAAACTCATTGACTGGGATAGAATTGTCCCGCTTCGAAATGAGCTCTGATGACCAGCAAAGACGTGTCTGGAGATGCTACAGACAGCAGTTCAAAATGGTTCAAATGGCTCTGAGCCCTATCGAACTTGACTTCTGAGGTCATCATTCCCCTAGAACTTAGAACTACTTAAACCTAACTAACCTAAGGACATCACACACATCCATGCCCCAGGCAGGATTCGAACCTGTGGCCGTAGCGTTAGCGTGGTTCAAGACTTTAGCACCTAGGACCGATCGGCCACTCCGGCTGGCACAGACAGCAGTGGTATACCAACCTTATTGTCGTTGGCTGTATGCCTGACAACCTGGAGTGATGGTCTGGTGTGTTATTTCTTTCCATAGGACGACCCCTTTGGTCGTTATCTGTGTCACCCTTACTGTACAGCGGTATGTCTACAATATTCTATGCTCCATTTTGCTCTCCTTCATGGCTAGTCACAGTGGGCCTACATTTCAGCAAGATAATGGCTGCCCTCACGCAGGGAGATTTTCTACTGTTGGTCTAAGTTCTTACCAAACATTACGCCTGGTCCCTCCTCAGCTAAGAACGTTTGGATCATTGTGGGCAGGTCGCACCAACCAGATCGGGATTTTGATGATGTAACGCGCCATTTGGACATAATTTGGCACAATAATCGTCTTGATGTTGAAGCTCTTTTGTCTGTGTTTGCTTTAACAATAGCATATGTTTTTGAGTGGGGTCCTCCTTTTCCAGATACACAGAACACAGGAGAGCATTAAAAAGTAACGGCTGTCACTCCACATTTGCTGAACACCTTAGGGACAAACAGACATCAACACTGATTTGAAAAACCGAGCGAGGTAGCGCAGTGGTTAGCACACTGGACTCGCATTCTGGAGGACGACGGTTCAATCCCGTCTCCAGCCATCCTGATTTAGGTTTTCCGTGATTTCCCTAAATCGTTTCAGGCAAATGCCGGGATGGTTCCTTTGAAAGGGCACGACAGATTTCCTTTCCCATCCTTCCCTCACCCGAGCTTGTGCTCCGTCTCTAATGACCTCGTTGTCGACGGGACGTTAAAAACACACTAACCTAACCTGATTTGAAAAGTCTCAAAAGTAGCAACAGCCGCCACAAAAACTAATAATTGAAGAAAATCATCAAATATAAAAAGGGATGGTTGAAGGAAAGGAAGTAATACATGAATACAGAGCTCTCTGGAATGGAAGTCTGTTCTCTGCCCTCAAAGAATTAGTAGATAATACCAACCTATAGAACTCCCACACACACATGCGCACAAAAACACATACATTCATACACACACATAAAACTAAGCATAAATAAATATAATTATTGTCCTAAATCCTCAAATCTACCCTCTCCCTCCCTCCCTCCCCCCCTCTCTCTCTCTCTCCCTCTCTCTCTCTCTCTCTCTGTCTCTCTCTCTCTCTCTCTCTCTGAGAAATTCAAAACAACTGCCAGTGACATCTTCAATGTTCCACTGTCCGCCATCTTGTTATCACAGCTGATAGACAGTGACAGTGGCAGTGACAACTCAAAACACTGAACTTGGCAATGAAGAAGATGACGAAAGAGAAACCGTAAGCGAAACATAATGTGAACAGATACACACACGCTCACACAATCTTTCACATAAATTATTAATCCCAAACATAGCGACAACAGTTCAGAAACCGTAACTTTTGCGTAAATATTTTGCCTACAATAAGTTGTATATAGTTGAAAGTGACAAACAGTAAAGAAAAACAGACACTATAAAAACGTAATACAGCAGGAAAACCACACTATGTGGTAAAAAAGTATGAATAAAAAATTTTATGTGCTCCTCAAAAACCCGTAATTACGATTTAGAAACTAGTATTTGTATGTATTTAAACAGTAAATAACATTCCTTACGTTTTACAGCCATAACAATAAAAAAACACTGATGACGCTGCAACTGCAGTGAAACATGTCTGGGACAAAAACAAAATAGTGTTTGCTAAAAGCGGACGCCACTCAAAAACAAATGTTGTAATTTGGCACATTATCCCTCAGAAGAGCATCCAGCAATTCAATAAGTGTAAAGCCAAATAAAAGCATGCATAAAGGCCAGAGGAGGGCCAACACGTTATTGACTTGCTCAACTTGTGAAGCTCATTCTCATGAATAAATCATCCAATTTTTCTGAAATTGTACTGATTTATTTGCCTGTACTTGTACATCACATCTACAGATTACCGCCTCATTTGGATTATTCCTTCGTGGTGCGTCGTTTCTCTGTCTCTCTCTCTCTGTCTCTCTCTCTCTCTCTCTCTCTCTCTCTGTGTGTGTGTGTGTGTGTATGTGTGTGAGTGAGTGTCTTAGATTGTATTATTGTTCTAAGTAAACCACTACTTAAATGGGCTCTGTAGGCATGTGGCAGTGCTTGACTTGCAATAACACTGCAGTGTTCATTGCTAGTAGCCTGTACCTTCTCCTTTCCAGGCTGCCATCCTAACAAGGTGCTCATATTGCTTTGCCGAGTACACTTCCATGTACGGACCCCCTGTAATGGCACAGGTTGCGCGCCCGGTACACGATCTGCTGGAGGCGGTGGCGGCGGCGGAGCAGGTGGTGCTGGAAGGCGCTGGAGGCGGCAGTCCTGTGGAGGCGGCGGCGGCGCTGCACGCGCTGGCCGCGCCGGTGCAGCAGCTGCAACGCGCGCTGGCGGCGGCTGAGGCCGTGGCGCAGGGCGGCCCGCCTCTGGAGGCGGCGCAGCAGCTGCCGCCCCAGCAGCTGGAGGCGCCGCAGCTGGCGCGCGTGCTGACGCAGCTGCAGCGCGACCTGGCCGTCGTCTGCCGCCACGACCACGACCTGCTCGAGGCCGCCGCCTCCGACGACGACGACGCCACGCTGCGCACCGCCGACCTGCCCACGCTCGCCTCTTCCGGGGAAGCCTCCGGCGCCATCGCCGTGGCCGACAGGCTGTCAGTGGTACGTACGAGGTGCTAGTTACTCCCTACCAGTAATTTTGCACTCCCAGACAGCGGTGGCCGTTTATATCTCTGGTGGCAAAAGGTGTGGAAAGGAAATGTAATACGATACTCACCTCGAAAGCTAATCTTCAAGTTAATAGCTTGCAGAGTAAGAATATATACGACGTGACCATTGAGATGCGCAGAACAGAGTTTGTATAGCAGACATACTCTACTGGCCTTTAAAATTGCTACACCAAGAAGAAATGCAGATGATAAACGGGTAGTCATTGGACAAATATATTACATTACAACTCACATGTGATTACATTTTCACACCATTTAGGTGCATACATCCTGAGAAATCAGTACCCAGGACAACCACCTCTGGCCGAAATAACGGCCTTGATACGCCTGGGCATTGACTCAAACACAGATTGGATGGTGTGTACAGGTACAGCTGCCCATGCAGGTTCAACACGATACCACAGTTCATCGAGAGTAGTGACTGGCGTATTGTGACGAGACAGCTGCGCAGCCACCACTGACCAGAAGTTTTCAATTCGTGAGAGATTTGGAGAATGTGCTGGCCAGGGCAGCAGTCGAACATTTTGTGTATCCAGAAAGTCCCATACAGGACCTGCAACATGCGGTCGTACATTATCCTGCTCAAATGTAGAGTTTTGCAGGGATCGAATGAAGGGTAGAGCCACGGGTCGTAACACATCTGAAATGTAACGTACATTGTTCAAAGTGCCGTCAATGCGAACAAGAGGTAACCCAGATGTGTAACCAATGGCACCCCATACCATCACGCCGGGTGACACGCCAGTATGGCGATGACGAATACTCGATTCCTATGTGCGTTCACCGCTATGTCGCCAAACATCCATGCGACCATCATGATGCTGTAAACAGAACCCGGATTCATCCGAAAAATGACGTTTTGCCATTCGTGGAGCCAGGTTCGTCGTTTAGTACACCATCGCAGGCGTTCCTGTCTGTGATGCACCGTCAATGGTAACTGCAGCCACAGTCTCCGAGCTGATAGTCCATGCTGCTGCAAACGTCGTCGAACTGTTCGTGAAGATGGTCTTGCAAACGTCCCCATCTGTTGACTCAGGGATCAAGACGTGACTGCAGGATCCGTTACAGCCATGTGGATGAGATGCCTGTCATCTCGACTGCTAGTGATACGAGGCCGTTGGGATCCAGCACGGCGTTCCGTATTACCTTCCTGAACCCACCGATTCCATATTCTGCTAACAGTCATTGGATCTCGACCAACGCGAGCAGCAATGTCGCGATACGATAAACCGCAATCGCGATAGGCTACTATCCGATCTTTATCAAAGTCGGACACGTGATGGTACGCATTTCTCCTCCTTACACGAGGCTTCACGACAACGTTTCACCAGGGAACGCCGGTCAACTGCTATTTGTGTACTAGAAATCGGTTGGAAACTTTCCTCATGTCAGCACGTTGAGGGTGTCGCCACCGGCGCCAACCTTGTGTGAATGCTCTGAAAAGCTTATCATTTGCGTATCGCAGCATCTTCTTCCTGCTGGTTAAATTTCGCGTCTGTAGCACGCCATCTTTGTGGTGTGGCAATTTTAATGGCCAGTAGTGTGGTTACTTCCTAAGTCGAACGACTTTCGCACAGTGTAAGTTTTGCCTGTAAAACCTTGTAAATTTCGCTTGTCATTAGCTCATTACGTACCTAGTACAAACAGATTCCGTTCAAAAATTCGTGAATTTGTATAAACATCCTAACAATTTGGTTTGATATCTGGAAAGCACTTGATCTAAAGTTATGAAGAGAGATTCTAAAGGGTATTTCGCTTGTTTGCAACAAGTGTCATAGCTCATATGTCCCTTTCTTCTGTGGGAAAACAAGTGTAGCCACTGAAGTTTCAAAGGTTTTGTACGAGCATTAAAGGGGGCAGTTCTTCCGGTTTTTCCTTTGTAAAGGAAGATCTGAAAACGACGTTATGAATTTCAGCTTTTGGTTTGGTACCCTCAGTTTCAGTTCGTGTCTCATTCACTAGGGAATGGAAACTAACTTGGTGCCACTTACAGCCTTTACATACCAACAAAATTTCTTTGGGTTCTGTGAGACAGCACTTGAAAATATTCTGCAATGGTAGTCATTGTAGGCATCACGCATTGCTCTTTCGGCAGCCAAACGCGTTTCTTTCAGCATCTCTCTATCTATAGCCCTACGCTTTGTGTTACACCTATTATGCAGTAATCTTTGTTTCTTTAGCAGTTCCTTTACAGTAACTATACACTATGGAAGTGTATTATGAACTGTTCTACTAGGTTCATATCTAGCCAGTTCGTGGTAAACTATTGTTTTGAATTTGAGCGAGTTCCTGTATATGCTCGTGACGTGCTTAATGTTCCAAGCTCGTCACTGAGATGTGAAACTACTGATTTGTCATCTAGTTCATATCTTTCTGCTTCTTTGAGTTGACTTTCGAACTTTGGTAACAATCGTTGCCACAACCGCATGATGGTGACTGATACCATATTCGATGTGGACATCCTCAAAGACGTTAGGTCTATTAGTTGCCATTAGAGCCAATACATTCCCATTGTGAGTGGGGTCCTAACTATCTGTTGTAGGTAGATTCCAGAGAAGGCATTTAGTGAAATTTCACAGGATGTCTCATCATGCCCAACACTAACAAAACTGTAATTTTCCCAATTAATTATTGGATGATTAAAGTCTACACCGATGCTGTGATTGGAGAACTTACGTGAAAATAAACTGAGGTTTTCTCTGAAGCTTTCGGTTGCATCAGGAGATGAGTCTGGTGGGCGGTAGAAGGATACAATAATCATTTGATGCCCATCCCTCATACTGTGTCTTGACCAAATAATATCAGATGCAGCTTCAATATGAGTTTCTTGTCTACTGCAACAGATACATCACCTCCATTTCCCATGTGCCTATACTTTCGATATACACTTAAAGTTTCCTCATCACTATCACTGCTATCAATTTCAGGTTTCAATCAGCTTTCTGTACCTAGTATTATGTGAGCTTCACTGCTTTTCATGAGTGCTTCAAACTTCGGCACTTTGTTGCGAATGCTTCGTCAGTTGGGTATTGGGATTTTAATATTCTCACCTGTGGGAGGCATTTCTTTCTATCTCACACTGATACTTCTGGGCTTGCTTCAACTATCGTTATCTTGATTGGCTGGAGAGTCAGCTAACCTAAGAAAAACTCTTGTCTGCACCCCTACGTGAGTGGCAGCTTCTGATGTGTAGTGCACACCTGACCCATTTAGAAGGACCCTACTGTTCTCAAGCCTGTGCTGCAAGTTCAGGAGGTCGAGGCCTAGCTTGTCACAGAATTACCAAAGTCTCTGGTTCAGTGCTTCCACTCGACTCTGAACCAAAGGACCACTACCAGTTCCGGGGACAGCGCTGCAGACTGTGAGGTTCGTTGAGAACCTGTGCGCAAGACTGGTCTTCTCAACCTCCTCTGCCAGTCTGTCTGAACTAAGGCTGCAGTAAGACTATGTCTCCTCTAGGATTGCAACAGCTGTACATTGTCGGCAAAATTGGGTTTGACTGCGGCTCCCACCTCTAGTGATACATATTACTTACTGCTGCTACTAGTATGGACGACATACTACTTCACAGTGAAAGTCATAAACAGTAGCGTTATCCGATCATATTACACGGATTTTCTGTGGTTTTAAAACATACAACATTTCAGAACATTTGTCAACAAATTAGATTCCATTTAACTTCTCTTACTGTTCTTTTAGTGATCTGACAATCTGGTGTGAGAAAGTGAACAACGCGACTGTTACAAATGTTATCAGCTGCACAGTACGCATATCAGTTACTCGCTCCAGCTACACAGATCATGAACGAGTAGCGCCTAACATACATTCATTAGTTTTTCTTGCAAGATGGCATGGAATACCTAATTGCCACTAGCACATACACATTTGCCTACTGTAACATAGAACCATTTAAACGAAAGAGAGAAGTTTTTATAACGTTTTATAACCTGTTAGGCTGTATTATCACAGAATTACGTCAGAAAATACCGACCAGCCTCAGAAAGATATGAACATACCACGTCAGAGATGCAGTCTTTTTTATATAGACGGTGAAAAACATTTGGACCACATTGTATTTTGTCTGTTGTAGTGACAGTAGACAAACCACCTTCCACATAATAGCTGAACACCCTTTTTGGTCTTACTCTCGTCAGCGGTCAGACTCCTTCATTGTGACTCAATATGCGATCGAATACATAAAATATCTGATTGCATGTTCGTGACATTTGTGATTTATGTGTATGAACTTCTGTACCTTGCCTGTTTAACTGTTATTATATATTATACAGGGTGTATCATAATTAATAGCGGGAACTGGCACTGATGAATACACGAAATAATAAAGCGAAAACATTCCAGTAATCGTCACTCCCCAAACCCGTTTGCGAGACAACTGTGAATGTGCGGTTTCGAACCGCCACTGAGTGTATTATGAAATGTTGACGTAGTTAGTACAAAATTCCGTGAAATGCAAACTTTTCGACGAAGTCCGCATGTAATTGTTCAGGAATTTCACCCATATACTCGTACTGGGGAATGTGGTACCTAGATGTTCGGCGCTGGGACATTCGGCTGCCGATGTTAAACATGTAAACCGCCAATATGGACCAAGAAGAGTTGTCTGAGCAAGCTAGTATCTTGTTTTCCCTGCCTATTTGATTTATTTTTACCTCAATGTCGTTTCCTAGCCGTATTTACTACTATTTTTGTTCCATGGTGCAAGATTTTGATCGCCTGAGGTGATGTGGTGGATATGCAAAAAAATGGGACTCAACTTCTGAGGTCATCAGTCCCTTAGAACTTAGAACTACTTACACCTAACTCACCTAAGGACAGCACACACATCCATGCCCGAGGCAGGATTCGAACCTGCGACCGTAGCAGTCACGTGGTTCCGAACTGAAGTGCCTAGAACCACGCGGTCACCGCGGCCGACTGGTGTATATGCACTGTGACTCATTATTGGCCGTAATTTATTTCTTTCGCCTCGATCGAAAGCTTTCTTTCAAGATGCATAAGAGCAAAGTGGGTTTGCGCCCCCTAACTGCCAGCTTACATTGGCATGACGTACACGAGCACCTCAGAGTTCAAAATGGTTCAAATGGCTCTGAGCACTATGGGACTTAATATCTGAACTCATCAGTCCCTTAGAACTTAGAACTACTTCAACCTAACTAACCTAAGGACAGCACACACATCCATGCCCGAGGCAGGATTCGAACCTGCGACCGTAGCGTTCGCGCGGTTCCAAACTGAAGCGCCTAGAACCACTCGGCCACTTCGGCCGACGCACCTCAGAGTCCCAGCTCGCTGTATTGACCGTTGCCTGAAACGTCAGATCCTTTCCCTGCTCGAGGATTAATTCGCCTAGGCATCAGGTTTGATCACAATAATGACTTGACATTCACATGAGTGCTCTCTAATTTATTAAATGTGCTAGCGTTCTTGTAAGTGTATTCATGGGCCTATATGAAACAATATGCCTGTTTAATTGAATCGATCCTTATTTATGAACCACTGTACCATTCCTTCCTGTCGATAATTTTAATCGTGTTTGGCAGTCATTACTGTGATCAAACCTGACGCCGAGGTTGATGCTGTAGACGGTCATTGGTTAATGGACCAACAGACAGCACTCAGACAGTGAGCAAAAACCAAACGCAAGAAATCATGGAACATGTACGAAATCATACGTGAAAAACGAGCGAAAGAGATTCTATCCAGTGATGCTGAAGCCAATACATCGTCTAAGATTACTGTAGCGGCGGGATAGAGGCATCTTTGGCCGTTTTTTCGAATTGCCGTCGTCTTTCCGTTGTAAATAATTGTCGTTATCAACCAGCAGCGAGACTGTAAAATGTTTTGCTCGACAAAACTGGCATCTTCAGGCGAACTTCTGGGGCTCTAGGGTCTCAGGTTAACATAGTTCACCATGGAGCCTAAGCCTGAGTACCATGGCGCCTCCTTGTGCCCTGGACGGTGGCTCTACTCACCGCACAAGACTTGCGTCGCTCGCAGCACGTTAATCCAGCAGGGTGAGACCGACTGCTAGCTTGGATATTATCTGAAACCTCGGCAGTCTATGAAAATCGTCCGCTGCCCAGAGAGGCGCTACTTTTTACATGCAACCTGACTACGTTCAGTTTCACAGCTTTGGGGACGCTGCCCAGACCTATTAGGTTACCAGATATAGAAGTGTGTTAACCGGCGAAACCGCCTCTCTGGTCTATTCACGTGCGAGGCAACGCTCAACAAGTCACAGGGTCTTTCTATAAAGGGAAAACGCCATCTTGGTGAAAATTCCTATCTTCTTAATGAAACGGAATGGCGATGCTGAACAGTCATGAAAAAATTTCTCTGTATCTATGTATCATCCCTGGCTATCTGGCACCTCTCGTATTACACATTACATTAATTATAAAAAGTAAACACTTATCCTTTGCGGCACCTCCCAGCGGTGGTTCGAGTCCTCCCTCGGGAATCGGTGTGTGTGTCGTTCTTAGCATAAGTTAGTTTAAGTTACTTTAAGTAGTGTGTAAGCCTAAGGACCGATAACCTCAGGTCTTTGATTCCTTAGGAACTCACACACATTTATTCCTTGTTGATTAAAGTCATCCGCCCGGAGATAGCGGAATCATAATATTCCATGCTATAAATACAGCTAAACCAATAACTCCCACAACAGTTCTTTCATAAATCCAACTCACATGTACACTGAAGAGCCAAAGAAAGTGGGAGATTTGCCTAATATCGTGTAGGCACCCGCGAGCACGCAGAAGTGCCACAACACGGCGTGGACTCGACTTATGTCTGAAGTAGTGCTGAAGGGCTGTCCATAAACCCTTAAGAGTACGAGGAGTGGAGATCTCTTCTGAACAGCACATTGCAAGGCATGCCAGATATGCTCAATAATGATCATGTCTGGATGGCCAGCCCAAGTGCTTAAGCTCAGAAGAGTGTTCCTTGAGCCATTCTGTAGCAATTCTAGACTTATTGGCTGTCACATCGCGTTGTCCTGCTGGAATTACCCAAGTCCTTCGAAATGCACAATGGACATGAATGGATCCAGGTGATCAGACAGGACCCTGACGTACGTGTCACCTGTCTCAATCGTATCTAGACGTATTAGACGTATCAGGGGTCCCATATCACTCCAACTGCACACGTCCCACACCATTACAGAACTTCCACCACCTTGAACAGTCCTCTGCTAACCTGCAGGGTCCATGGATTGAGGAGGTTGTCTCTATACCCGTACACGTCCACCCTCTCGGTACACTCGTGAAATGGTCGTACGGGAAAATCCCCACTTCATCGTTACCTCAGACAGGCTGTGTCTCATCGCTCGTGCGCCGGGTACAGCACAACGTTCAGTCTTGATAACCTGCCATTGTAACAGCAGTAACAAATCTAACGACTGCGCCAGACACTTGCTATCTTACATAGGCTTTGCCGACCGCAGCGCCGTATTCTGTCTGTTTACCTATCTCTGTATGTGAATACGCATGCCTATACCAATTGCTTTGGCGCTTCAGTGTATAAAGCAGTACTTCACGCATCTCAATGTCTGTGACTTCATATTTCCCCAACTAAGGTTTGTACAGTGACATAATTTTGCAGGTGCATTCAGTGGTGTATGGTGGATACTGTTGGAAAACAGTGTTGCGAGTAGAATTAATAGGAAAACAGATATAAATTAAAACATCGTGCGTGATGTTTACGTTTTACTGCATGAACAGCGAAAATGAACTAAGCTATAAACTGTTGCTTTCCATTATTTTGTGGGGAGAGCCAGCGAGAAAATGTTTCGTAAAGTTTTGAAATTACGTGTAAAGTTCGTTGGCTATCGGTACGTGCTCATATTCTCAGCTGTTGGATGAATATAGTCCGGGTAGTTTGCTTGCTGTGATTAAAAAAAAAAAAAAAGATTCCAATGGCTCTGAACACTATGGAACTCAACATCTGAGGTCATCAGTCCCCTAGAACTTAGAACTACTTAAACCTAACTAACCTAAGGACATCACACACATACATGCCCGAGGTAGGATTCGAACCTGCGACCGTAGCGGTGGCGCGGCTCCAGACTGAAGCGCCTAGAACCGCTCAGTCACACCGGCCGGCTGCTGTGATTTCAGCAGCCTCAAGAGATGTACACGGATTCTCACTCAAATACTTTGAGAGGTGTCATACTATTCCCAGTCCGATTAGATTTCATTTTCGTTCCGTATATTCCATTACAATTGCAGGTCATGTTTCTGGCACTCATTTTGTAGTGGCTGCTGATTGCACTGGCGATTTCAGTGATTGTAAAGTTCAAGCCATTTTTTCCTGTCTACGAACCTGCTCTATTCTTATTGGAAACTTTTACATGCAGTGTAGTTAATGTCACTTGCGTACCTCAGTATGGGGTGTCTGCGGTATGTCACAGCACGGCCTGCGGTCTGAGTTCACTTCAGACAAAGATTTTGAAAGACATGGTGTGACTTCTGAGACTCGTAGCGACAGCAGTAGAGGTAATGCCGCTGTTGAGGCGGGGCGCAGCTACACTGGCGCCGTTTCTAGTCTAATTTATTATTTAGTTAATTCTTCCAATCCATATGTGGCATACAGCAAACCAGTGCTTAACAGTATTGGTTAAAAACAGTCTTAGTTGCAATTTTATTCTTTTTTTATTTTTCAACTACGCGTTTCGCCTTATTTAGGCATATTCAAGTTGGTCTTAATTTGGTATTTCTTAAAACGACCCTTTAGACAGTGTAGCTAAGGGGCATCGTCGAATACATCAGGCCAACATCACCTTCGTTAAACGCAGTAAAAACTTTTCTAGATGCTTACTACCTGAGCCCCATCTTATTTTGTTGCTCCCTCCTGTGAACCGGAACGCGTTATGCAGATCTTGAAGTCACTCCCGTCCATCTAGAAAAGTTTTCACTGAGTTTAACGAAGGCGATGTTGGCCTGATGTATTCGACGATGTCCTTTGGCTACACTGTCTAAAGGATCGTTTTAAGAAATACCGAATTAAGATCAACCTGAAGATGCCTAAATAAGGCGAACACATAGTTGAAAAATAAAAAAAAATTGCAACCAAGACTGTTTCTATCCAATACTATTTAGTTAATCCCTTTTTCTCAGCTGAATACTCTTCATAATTTTTTACAAGCGCAAGTCTCACGTCTTGTTTGCGAGATCCACTCCTTAGCTACCCTTAAACTCACTGCGTACAGTTCTTAATGGAGTACCTGAGTTCTTTGGGGAGCAATCTGCCACTCGGTAACCGAGCTGATACGGAACCGTACAGCGGTCGGAAGCCGACGTTCATAGCTCGGTTGGCGCTCGTCACGTAAGCTTATGCCTTTTAAACGGCTTCTAATGCCAGCATTTTATTTTGTTTAGTTCAGTCAATAATCCAATAAAAATTGATGCTCGTATATATGAATGAATGTATGTACGTTCGAAATCTCCTCCTAAACAACTGGACCAATTTCAACCAAACTCGGTTCTCAGTTCACTTACTACATGTAAATAATCACTGTGTGGATAAGAACCACCTACCTATCAAAGGGGTGGGGGTGAAAAGACAGTGTAGCAACCCAAGCGCGAATACCAATGCTTCAGTCATCGAGCATTTGAGAATGAGAGCCCTTAGACTCTTGCAACAAATTTAACACATGATGTCAAACCTTTACGAAACTTTCTCCCCCCCCCCATAAAAAAGGAGAGAAAATTTTATGGCTTACTATGTTTTCTTTGTTCGTTCACTAAAACAGCTGCTTGAATCATGACGTTACAGTTTATTACTTCTTTACTACTAAATGTTTTCGTGACACATTTTGGAGACAATATACACATACACGTATGCCGCCGTATGTACCGACGCAAATATATCATTTTACAAAGTAAAGTTCAGGAGATATGACGTCAAATATAATCGCGTGAAACACTGCCACTTCATGAAAGACATTTTCGTTTATAACTTCTTTACTACTAACTCATTTGTAAGACGTTATCCACATATCCTGCTGAATGTACCTAGACAAATGTATCATTGTACAATACCTAGTTGAGAAAATATGACGTCATAAACACTGAGATGCGGCACAAACTACCGCGTCATGCATGCGTTTTAACTTTTTACTTCTTTATTACTGAGTCTATTGAAAAAAAAAAACATTTCGCAGAAAATAGCCACATATATCGCTGGATGTTCCTTCAAAATTATATCATTGTAGAGCACATAGTTCAGGAGACACCATCTCATAAACATTGAGCTGTGTGGAAATTGAACTGCAGAGCGAAATTTGCTAGACATTCGCGTGGAAGGTGTCTGCTAATGATGTGGAACATGTTGAAATGTGTGAAATATATTAACACGTGCGTACACGGATGATGACATGGGTAAAAAGCTCATCATTACTTCCTGGAACGATTTCAACCAAATTTGGTACGCATATTATCCACAGTCTGAAAAGAAATACTGCGGGGTTGAGAACCAGCAGCCTCCTATTTCGGTGAATGCGATAACGTGGAGAGTGAAGGGTAGAGGAGTAGATGGACAGACAGTGACCGGTAAGGAGGAAATAGGCAGAGATAGGGGGAGGAGGAGAATGAACAGAGAGAAGGGTTAATGGACAGAGGTAGAGGCTGGAGGAGGTAGAGAGAGGAGTGGAGGAGATGGAGAGAGAGAGAGAGGGCAAAGAAGGAGATGAACTAATAGATTATTTGAACAAATACATAACTGGGCAACACCGAGTACTCAGCTAGTAATCACCCAAAATACTTCAAATTAAAATTTTGTTTTCTTGTGTCGTCAGATGTTCTGCCGGTTCCCAGAGTCGAATTTGCCCGGTATTCCGGTAGCGTAGCCCGTAACCTTGGTCAGATGCGACATGAGACGGGTCCTCCAGTTCACCTGGACCAGTATTTATGTTCGTGGCCTTCCACCGGCGGTTGCAGGCGTTCCCTCTGCAGTCCGCGCCCGCTCGTTGCGATCTTCTGCAACGTTGCCGTTCTCTTTTCCATCTACTGCGGTTCTGGATGTTCCCTCTGTGGTCCGTGCCCACCAAACTCGTTCCTGCGTGTTCCATCTTCGGTCTGGTGTGTTTGGAATCCTGTCTGAGGTACCAAGCGTTCTGTCTGAGGCAGCAGGCGTTCGCCCTGCTGTCAACTCCCACTCACTGAGATGTTCTGTAGCGTTGCAGTTCTGTTTTCGGTCCGCTGCGGTTCTGGATGTTCCCTCTGCGGTCCGCGCCCGTCGCACCCGCTCGTGGACGTTCCATCTTCAGTCGGCTGCCTTCTGTTCTTCTATTGATCGAGTGCTGGAGCCGTCCCCTTTGCTCCTTCAACAACTCCAGAGCAGGATCCCAGGCTCTACTTGTCTGGTACCTCATGTCGCTGTTCATGAGATCAGTTACTTTTATCTCAATCGATTCTCTTATAACACTGTTCCAAAATTTGGGGTCTGTGATAGCATCTCGGCTTCCTTGTAATTCACAGAATGATCTAGTTCTAGTCAGTATTCAGCATTAGCTGACTTCGTCACCTCTCTTAATTGGGTGTACCTCTGTTGTTCTTTGCACCTAGTATCTACTGTTCTTGTTGTGTAGCCAATGTAGGACATGCCACATTTACAAGATATATTGTAAATCCCTGGTTTCCATAACCCAAGGTCGTCTTTAACACTCCCACCAGTACCTCGACCTTGCTGGATGGACTTGATATTGTGATTACAGAGGATGCTACTGATTCTGGCAGAAATAGAACCAGCATAGGGCAGATACACCACCTTCTTTGCTTTCTCTTGCTCTGCTTCCGGAATCTGTGGTGTAGTGGCTGATTGGAGTGCCGTCTCAATATGTTTGGCCGTGTATCGATTTTTGCAGATTACAGTCTTAAGATGATCAGCTTCTGTAATTAGACTCTCTTGGTCTGGCAGGCCACGTGCTGTTCGGACCAATGTTTTAAATACCCTGTTCTTCAGTACAGGGTAGAGACAGCTGCTGACCTGCACAAGTAAATCAGTGTGTATGGCTTTTCGATACACATTGTGATCTGCTTTTCTTTCAACTAGTACATCCAGAACGGCAGCTGGTCAATCTTCTGCATTTCCATGGTGAAGTTGATATATGAGTTAATATGTTCAAGAAACTCATTGAGCCTGTCCTTCACACGAGGCCTGATCACGAAGATTTCATCCACATACCTGAAGAGGATTGTGAGTTTATATCTCGCTGTATCTTACGCACTTTCCTCAGAAATCTCCAGAAACATGTTGGCAACCACAGGAGACAGTGGAATGCCCATAGCCACACTTTCAGTTTGCTCGTAATAAAGGTTCCTGTACAGGAAATACATGTATGTTACTGTATGCCTGAACAGGTCCAACAGAGCACCGTCAAATTTCAATCACTTCTAGTGAGTCTTTCAGTGGGACCCTAGTGAACAGCGATACCACATCAAAACTAACCATGATATCTGAATCTGTGATGTGCAGTTGCTTGAGGCATTGCAGGAAGTCTTCTGAGCTTCGGATGTGGTAAACACTTTTCCCCACGGAGACAGCAGTTTTTCATGTGCTTGGCTACTGCGTACGTAGGTGCCCCAATTTTACTGACAATTGGACTTGGGGGCACGCCCTCCTTTTGTATTTTAGGTGGCTGTGATGCTATGGCCCATAGTTGTCTGATGATCTTATCAGGCATGCCTGTTTTCTTCGGAAGAGACCTAGTCTTCTTGTCCACTTTGTCAGTGGGGTACGCTCCAAAGTTCTGTATGCAGGGTCCCTCATAAATTGGCGTACATTCTCATCCTAATCCACCAGTCGCAAAATGACTGTTGAATCCCCTTTGCGTGCTGGCAGCACTGCAGCACTGTTGCCTTCGGGGAGCTTCTTGAGTGCAAGCCCCTCGTCAGTTGTGACGTTCGATTTTGGAGGCCTGGCTGTGGTGACAGTCCTGCAAGTCTGTCGGCGGATTTCCTCTGCCTCATTAGATGGAAGTGTGGCTCCAACTTGCTTTACTGCACTGACGAAACCTGAGATAGGCAGTTTTCTAGGGGTCGTTTGGAAGTTGAGACCCATGCTAAGTACCCTAATGGTTGAGTAATCAAATAGTGTGCCACTTAGATATATTTTTAAAATAATTGAAAAGCCACGATAGCTTCAATATCGTTTACTAGATGACCGGTTTCGGCACTCTGAAGGTGCCATCATCAGGTCTCTGAAGGTACAACATAACAGGTTTGAGGGAGGTTCAAATGGCTCTGAGCACTATGGGACTTAACATCTCAGGTCATCAGTCCCCTAGAACGTAATTAACCTAAGGACATCACACACATCCATGCCCGAGGCAGGATTCGAACCTGCGACCGTAGCGGTCGCGCGGTTCCAGACTGAAGCGCCTAGAACCTCTCGGCCACCAGCGGCCGCATTTGAGGTAGGGCTTACATAACTATAGACATTACAATTTTTACAGAACCACATACCTGAAACGTGGATTAACATTAATAAAACCATATGGACATTATGGGACATGAGGCAGACCATCTATTAAAAATCATTGTCACAACCAATAAAAAATAATAAAAAACTGCTCTCATGGTCGTTCTTTCCATATTTTATGGAAAAATATGGAAAATATGGAAAGAACGATGGAAAAATATGGAAAATATGGAAAGAACGATCATGAGAGTAGTTTTTTATTGGTTGTGACAATGATTTTTATCAGATGGGTTGCCTCATGTGAAATGATGTCCATATGATTTTATAAATTTTAATCCACGTTTCAGGTATTTGGTTCTGTAATAATTGTAATAGAGGAACAATAAAAATCGCTCAAAAGAGGGAAGGCCGCTGGACCTGATGGGATACCAGTTAGATTTTACACAGAGTACTCGAAGGAACTTGCCCCCCTTCTTGCAGCGGTGTACCGTAGGTCTCTAGAAGAGCGAAGCGTTCTAAAGGATTGGAAAAGGGCACAGATCATCCCCGTTTTCAGGAAGGAACGTCGAACAGATGTGCAGAACTATAGACCTATATCTCTAACGTCGATCAGTTGTAGAATTTTGGAACACGTATTATGTTCGAGTATAATGTCTTTTCTGAAGACTAGAAATCTACTCTGTAGGAATCAGCATGGGTTTCGAAAAAGACGGTCGTGTGAAACCCAGCTCACGCTATTCGTGCACGAGACTCAGAGGGCCATAGACACGGGTTCACAGGTAGATGCCGTGTTCCTTGACTTCCGCAAGGCGTTTGACACAGTTCCCCACAGTCGTTTAATGAACAAAGTAAGACCATACGGACTATCAGACCATTTGTGTGATTGGATTGAGGAGTTCCTAGATAACAGAACGCAGCACGTCATTCTCAATGGAGAGAAGTGTTCCGAAGTAAGAGTGATTTCAGGTGTGCCGTAGGGGAGTGTCATAGGACCGTTGCTATTCACAATATACATAAATGACCTGGTGGATGACATCGGAAGTTCACTGAGGCTTTTTGCAGACGATGCTGTGGTGTATCGAGAGGTTGCAACAATGAAAAATTGTACTGAAATGCAGGAGGATCTGCAGCGAATGACGCATGGTGCAGGGAATGGCAATTGAATCTCAAGGTAGATAAATGTAATGTGCTGCGAATACATAGAAAGATAGATCCCTTATCATTTAGCTACAAAATAGCAGGTCAGCAACTGCAAGCAGTTAACTCCATAAATTATCTGGGAGTAGGCATTAGGAGTGATTTAAAATGGAATGATCATATAAAGTTGATCGTCGGTAAAGCAGATGCCAGACTGAGATTCATTGGAAGAATCCTAAGGAAATGCAATCCGAAAACAAAGGAAGTAGGTTACAGTACGCTTGTTTGCCCACTGCTTGAATACTGCTCAACAGTGTGGGATCCGTACCAGATAGGGTTGATAGAAGAGATAGAGAAGATCCAACGGAGAGCAGCGCGCTTCGTTACAGGATCATTTAGTAATCGCGAAAGCGTTACGGAGATGATTGTGCTCCCTGCCGCCGTTGGATAAGCAGCTGCAGCAGCAAGTCGTATAACCCTAGCTTACTTATTTGTTAGATAGTTTAATTAATTTCTTGGCGTGTTTTTGGGTACTTGCATTGTTTAATTCATATATTTCGGGCGTATTATAGTATTTGACAGTTGTAGCATCGCGCTTTAGTGTTTACTTCGTAGATTCTTATTTAAATTGCGTGTGAGTTTTGTATAGGAGGTGCAATTTCGAGTTTTAGTTACTGTAATCGTAAATTCAGCAGATTGTAGCGCAGTCGTTAGGCATTTGTACAGGTTAGTTGATACATTCTTTGCGTGTTTCGCTTGCGTTATCTAGGCACGGACTCGTGTTTCAGTAACTGTTGTTCAACATCGATTAGAATGGACAGAGACTGCGATTGCTGTGTTCGGATGAGGTCTGACTCGGCATCCCTTCGCTCATAGCTGCAATCGGCGCTGACTTCGGTCGCGCAGCTTGAGGCTGTTTCCAATGGGCACCACTGTGGGGAGCCGGACTCGGGTATCACGGGGATGTCAACCTCGTCCCGTCTGTCCCCAGATCGGTCTGCCGCTGTGGTTGCCCCGGTTGCTGCCCGCAGTGGGGCTGAGCCCTCGCCTGTGGTTGATTGGGAGGTCGTTCCAAGGCGTGGCAGGCAGCGAAAGGCGTCCCCGGAGGCTGATCAGAAAGCCTCCCCGGTGCGTCTGACAAACCGGTTTCAGGCACTGTCTCTGGCTGAGCCAGATGCAGCTGCCTGCCCTCTTTCAGAGGATCATTCTCAGCCTTCAAGATCAGGGCAATCGCAGAGGGTGGGCTTACTGGTAGTTGGGAGCTCCAATGCTAGGCGCGTAATGGGGCCCCTTAGGGATACGGCGGCTAAGGAGGGGAAGAAATCAAGTGTGCACTCCGTGTGCATTCCGGGAGGAGTCATTCCTGATGTGGAAAGGGTCCTTCCGGATGCCATGAAGAGCACAGGGTGCAGCCAGCTGCAGGTGGTGGCACATGTCGGCACTAATGACGTGTGTCGCTTTGGATCTGAGGAAATTCTCTCTGGATTCCAGTAGCTATCTGATTTGGTGAAGGCTGCCGGTCTTGCTTACGAGATGAAGGCAGAGCTCACCATCTGCAGCATCGTTGACAGAACCGACTGCGAACCTTTGGTGCAGAGCCGGGTGGAGGGTCTGAATCAGAGGCTCAGACGGTTTTGCGACCGATTCCTTGACTTGCGCCATAGGGTGGTGGGGTTTCGGGTTCCGCTGAATAGGTCAGGAGTTCACTACACTCAGCTGGCGGCTACACGGATAGCGGAGGCTGTGTGGCGTGGACTGGGCGGTTTTTTAGGTTAGAAGGCCTCGGGAAAGTGCGGGATGGGCTGCAATGTCAAAGGGTGCTTGGCAATTACAGGATGTGCTTGGATCAAGGAACAGTCGGAATTATAGTTGTAAATTGTTGTAGTTGCGCTGGAAAAGTCCCTGAGCTTCAAGCGCTAATAGAAAGCACAGAAGCTGATATCATTATAGGTACAGAAAGCTGGCTAAAGCCTGAAATAAGTTCTGCAGAAATTTTTACGAAGTCTCAGACGGTGTTCAGAAAAGATAGATTAGGCAGAATTGGTGGTGGAGTGTTTGTATCTGTCAGTAGTGGTTTATCTTGTAGTGAAGTCGAAGTAGATACTCCGTGCGAATTGGTGTGGGTGGAGGTTATACTTAACAGCCGAATTAAGTTAATAATTGGCTCCTTCTACCGACCCCCAGACACCGATGATACAGTTGCGGAACAGTTCAGAGAAAGTTTGAGTCTCGTAACAAATAAATATCCCACTCATACGGTTATAGTTGGTTGGGACTTCAACCTACCCTCGGTATGTTGGCAAAAATACTTGTTCAAAACCGGTGGTAGGCAGAAAACGTCTTCCGAGATTGTCTTAATGCTTTCTCCGAAAATTATTTCGAGCAGTTAGTCCACGAACCCACGCGAATTGTAAATGGTTGCGAAAACACACTTGACCTCTTAGCCACAAACAATCCAGAGCTGATAGAGAGCATCATGACTGATACAGGGATTAGTGATCACAAGGTCATTGTAGCTAGGCTCAATACCATTTCTTCCAAATCCATCAGAAACAAACGCAAAATAATTTTATTTAAAAAAGCGGATAAAGTGCCACTAGAAGCCTTCCTAAAAGACAATTTCCATTTCTTCCGAACTGACTATGCGAATGTAGACGAGATGTGGCTCAAATTCAAAGATATAGTAGCAACAGCAATTGAGATATTCATACCTCATAAATTGGTAAGAGATGGAACGGATCCCCCGTGGTACACAAAAAAGGTCCGAACGCTGTTGCAGAGGCAACGGAAAAAGCATGCGAAGTTCAGAAGAACGCGAAATCCCGAAGATGGGCTAAAATTTACAGACGCGCGAAATTTGGCACGTACTTCGATGCGAGATGCCTTTAATAGGTTCCACAACGAAACCTTGTCTCGAAATTTGGTAGAAAATCCGAAGAAATTCTGGTCGTATGTAAAGTACACAAGCTGCAAGACGCAGTCAATACCTTCGCTGCGCAGTGCCGATGGTACTGTTATCGACGACTGTGCCGCTAAAGCGGAGTTATTGAACGCAGTTTTCCGAAATTCCTTCACCATGGAAGACGAATGGAATATTCCAGAATTTGAAACACGAACATCTGCTAGCACGAGTCTCTTAGAAGTAGATACCTTAGGGGTTGCGAAGCAACTCAAATCGCTTGATACGGGCAAGTCTTCAGGTATACTGATTAGGTTCCTTTCAGATTACGCTGATACTATAGCTCCCTACTTAGCACTCATATACAACCGCTCGCTCACCGATAGATCTGTACCTACAGATTGGAAAATTGCGCAGGTCGCACCAGTGTTCAAGAAGGGTAGTAGGAGTAATCCATTTAACTACAGACCTATATCATTGACGTCGGTTTGCAGTAGGGTTTTGGAGCATATACTGTATTCAAACATTATGAATCACCTCGAAGGGAACGATATATTGACACGTAATCAGCATGGCTTCAGAAAACATCGCTCTTGTGCAACGCAGCTAGCTCTTTATTCGCACGAAGTAATGGCCGCTATCGACAGGGGATCTCAAGTTGATTCCGTATTTCTAGATTTCCGGAAAGATTTTGACACCGTTCCTCACAAGCGACTTCTAATCAAGCTGCGGAGCTATGGGGTATCGTCTCAGTTGTGCGACTGGGTTCGTGATTTTCTGTCAGGAAGGTCGCAGTTCGTAGTAATAGACGGCAAATCATCGAGTAAAACTGAAGTGATATCAGATGTTCCCCAGGGAATCGTCCTGGGACCTCTACTGTTCCTGATCTATATAAATGACCTGGGTGACAATCTGAGCAGTTCTCTTAGACTGTTCGCAGATGATGCTGTAATTTACCGTCTAGTAAGGTCACCCGAAGACCAGTATCAGTTGCAAAGCGATTTAGAAAAGATTGCTGTATGGTGTGTCAGGTGGCAGTTGACGCTAAATAACGAAAAGTGTGAGATGATCCACATGAGTTCCAAAAGAAATCCGTTGGAATTCGATTACTCGATAAATAGTACAATTCTCAAGGCTGTCAATTCAACTAAGTACCTGGGTGTTAAAATTACGAACAACTTCAGTTGGAAGGACCACATAGATAATATTGTCGGGAAGGCGAGCCAAAGGTTGCGTTTCATTGGCAGGACACTTAGAAGATGCAACAAGTCCACTAAAGAGACAGCTTACACTACACTCGTTCGTCCTCTGTTAGAATATTGCTGCGCAGTGTGGGATCCTTACCAGGTGGGATTGACGGAGGACATCGAAAGGGTACAAAAAAGGGCAGCTCGTTTTGTATTATCACGTTATAGGGGAGAGAGTGTGGCAGATATGATACACGAGTTGGGATGGAAGTCATTACAGCATAGACGTTTTTCGTCGCGGCGAGACCTTTTTACGAAATTTCAGTCACCAACTTTCTCTTCCGAATGCGAAAATATTTTGTTGAGCCCAACCTACATAGGTAGGAATGATCATCAAAATAAAATAAGAGAAATCAGAGCTCGAACAGAAAGGTTTAGGTGTTCGTTTTTCCCGCTCGCTGTTCGGGAGTGGAATAGTAGAGAGATAGTATGATTGTGGTTCGATGAACCCTCTGCCAAGCACTTAAATGTGAATTGCAGAGTAGTCATGTAGATGTAGATGTAGTTGTAGATAGATAAACTCCAGTGGAAGACTCTGCAGGAGACACGCTCAGTAGGTCGTTACGAGCTTTTGTTAAAGTTTGGAGAACATACCTTCACCGAAGAGTCAAGCAGTATATTGCTCCCTCCTACGTATATATCGCGAAGAGACCATGAGGATAAAATCAGAGAGATTAGAGCCCACACAGAGGCATACCGACAATCCTTCTTTCCACGAACAATACGAGCCTGGAACAGAAGGGGAAGCGATAGAGGTACTCAAGGTACCCTCCACCAGACACCGTCAGGTGGCTTGCAGAATATGGATGTAGCTGTAGATGTAGATAGTTAACTCATGTAAGCCTTCCCTCAAAGCTGTTGTGTTACACCCTCACAGGTCCGATGATGGCACCTTCAGAGTGCTGAAACCGGTCATCTAGTAAACGATATTGAAGCCATCGTGGCTCTGCAATTATTTTAAAGACAGAGTGATCACCCCATGACACACCATGTGTTTGCTGCAAAACTTAGAGATGTCACAGTCAGAGTCTCCTCAACCTGCTAAGCCTTCTTAGTCATGCGGTCAAACTTTGCAGACTGGCAAGACGAGGCATTCCTTCTGGCACACTCCGCTAAAGACCAGGAGGCAAGTTCTACCTAGGCCCAATCTTCGCATATTAAGAAGGCTGCCATGTACAGATGAAGGTTTAACATGTCCTTGGCTACAACACCTAACCTATGGCGCATATCTCAAATCCTCTCTCTCACCAGTGCCATGCTTGCTTTGCGTTTTTTCTTGTTCCCCGCTCTGGAGTTGATGTGATGTTTAATTCTGGCAAATACTGGTACTACTTCTCCATCTCGACATCTCAAAATAATTTTTTTTTTTTTTGCTCACAGAAAGCGTTATATCTGCAATCTGCGACTAAAACGAGGGGACAGAGTGACAATTTTAACCATTCAATAATGCAGATGTATCTGAGATTCGTGACGGAAAGGGAGATGTGGGTTTCACAAAATATTCTGCAAAATCCACGTTGATTTCTACAACGGAGATTTACAAATTAGAGCAGCAAATGGAGCCGAGAGCTTTCAGCTGACGCCGCCTTCGCTGTGTCGGCAGGTGACGCTGGAAGGCGACTTGGACACACTGTCGGACCGCACGGATTCGGCGACGGCGGCCGTGTCGGGGGCGGAGCCCCGCCTCGCCGTGGCCGCCGTGCAGCGGGTGGCCGTCGTGGAGGCGGAGGAGGTGCCGGCGCAGGAGGCGGCGCTCGCGCCCGCGGTGGCGCTGCCGGAGGCGGCGGTGGCGGCCGTGGCGGCGGTGGGGGCGGCGGGCCGCGAGGCGGCCGTCGCGCTGCAGCAGAGGCCGCTGTCCGCCGCGACGTCGCTGGCCGACGTCAGCGGCGCGGGCGTGGAGCTGGAGGCGCGCGCGCAGGAGCTGACGGAGCAGCGGCCGCGGGCCACGGTCGCCGAGCACCGCGTCGCCCGCGGAGAGCCGCGGGAGGGCGCCGAAGGCCAGCAGGCCGAAGCGCGGAGGTCTGGGGGCGAAGAGCAGGTGGACATTACGCAGAAGGCGGAGGACGAACGAGGTCTGGCAGCCACTGAGTCCTCAACACAGGAAGACACTGGAAAAGAACAGCTGACTGAGGAAGAAAGACGTAAAGAGCTGACTGCAGAAAAAGTCGACAAGGAATCTGAGAAGGCACTGCTGAAGGATGATGCAGCTAAGCAAGAAGAACAGCCAAAAGTTGTTGCGGAAAAAGCAGGCAAGGAAACAGAAGAAGATAAGAGTAAAATTGACGAAACGAAAGCCGAAGCAGCGCTGAAATCTAAGACCAAAACAAAAACTGAAATAGAGACTAAAACTGAAATAGAAAAATTGGAATCGGAGAAAGAAGGAAAGGAAATACAAGAACAAGAGCTGAAGGATAAAGAAAAGAAAACAAAGGTCGATAAAACTGAAGTTGAGACAAAAGAAGCTGAAGAAAGTATGGCTGCAGGAAGAACAGAACACGAAATTAAGCCTAGAGAACAAGTGACAGAAGCGAAGGATAGAACCGACGTGGAAGTAGAAGAACTGCAAGGTGACAAAACTAAAGAAAAAGCAATACAACAGACTACCACTAAGGGAACAATTGACGATCGCGAAGTGTCCGAGCAAGTGAAAGACACAGACAGAAGACAGGACAAAGTCGAAATTCAGACAGAGACATTCCCTGTAAAAGAAGTTGATGACAAGAATAAACAGAAAGTGGATTTGAAAACACCAGATAAATCTACTGAAAGCATGGATGAAAATAAAGCAAAAGAAATTGATATGAAGGAAGAAGTGCAGCTAAGGGGAAAGGAAGAAAAGATACCATTGGATGATATTACAGAAAAAAGAAAAATTTCTGAAACACCTGATGATACTGGAAAGGAAGAGCTCAAGAGGAAGGCTAGTCCAAAGGGTAAGAAACTCTCACCCAAGAAGAAAACTGAAGAATTAAAAACTGATGTCGACGGAGAAATGAAAACTGCGCAGAAGCCAGCTGCTGCAAGTAAAGAAGCTTTAGAGGATAAAGAGGAAGAACAACAGATAAAACCATTAGACGACGTCGAGGAAATGAGAAAAGAGGAAGAACAAAAGAAAAGCGCATCAAAGTCTGAGAAATCTGATGCTAAAACAGAAGACCTTGAGAAGAAGGAAGCTCCAATGCTTAAGAAACTGTCGCCTAAGAAGAAACAACAAGAAGAAAGTAAAACTAAAGTTGAAACACCGAAGAAAACCGTTGAGGAATCAGGTGATAAAGATAAACGAGGATTCGAGCAAAACTTGAAAGATGAACGTGGAAAGCCGTTAGCTGATATTAAAGAAAATAAGAAAGAGGAAGATACTAAAAAAAGTGAGCTAACATCTGAAAGAAATGAGAAGGCTAAAGCAGAGGAACTCAGAAAGGACAGTCCAATTCTGAAGAAACTCTCACCTAAGAAGAAAAAAGAAGGAGAGAAGACCATGCCTAAAGATGAGGAAAAACAGAAAACTGCAGAAGATTCTGATCTTAAGAATAAAGCAGAGTTAGACCAGATATCGGAGGTAACAAAATCTCTTGACGATATTGCAGAAAAGCAAAAAGAAGAAGACAAGAAGAAAAGTGATCTGAAAACTGATAAGGGTCAGGAAGACGCAACAGAAGAAATCAAGAGGAAGGAAAGTCCAAGACTTAAGAAGTTGTCACCAAAAAAGAAAAAAGAAGGAGAGAAAAGTGTCTCTAAAGATGAGGAAGAACGGAAAACCACAGAAGAAGCGGATGTGATAAACAGAGGGGAGGTTGATGAGAAATCGAAGGAAATAATTAAATCTCTTGATGATAGCGCAGAAAAGCAGAAAGAAGAAGAGAAGAAGAAAAGCGATGTGAAATTGGAAAAGGACCAGCAAGCTACAACAGAAGAACTCAAGAGGAAGGAAAGTCCAAGCCTTAAGAAGCTATCACCAAAAAAGAAAAAAGAAGAAGAGAAGAGTAAAGCAAAGGAAGAGGAAAATCTGAAGGAAAGTAAAATAGAAAAGAAACTAGAAGACCAGAAAGAGATACAGGATACAAAAAGTGAAACGGTTAAGATAACAGAAGATGCAGAAGTAATTGCGAAAAAGAAAGAAGATACTAAAGATGGAAAAACACAGAAAGATGATAAAGTAGAAGAGAAGAAACATACAGAAGTTGTAACTACGGATATAAGCGTTGAGCAGCAGAAAAAGGAGGAAAGTGAACAGATGCAATCGAAACATCGTGATGAACAAGCAAAAATGACCGATGAACAGGAAGGTGAAAAAGTTTATCGTAAGGGGGTCTCAGAAAGTAAAAAACAAGAGCAAAACTTGAAGAAAGAAGTTCCAGGTGAAGCAACAATAAAAGAAGTGCAAACAAGTGAAAAAGAGGTACCGAAACAAGAATGTGAAAAGCAAGCAGCAGAGAAACTGAAGGAGGATGGCAAACAGAAACAAGATGAAAAAGAAATTGATGAAGTTGGTAATCGGAAGGGCACTAAAAAAGACGAATCAAAATCAAAGAAGATAAAAGAGTCCCTGTCAGAAACGGTAGTGAAAAAAGAAAAAGAAAAGACTGAAGATAAATTAGAAGACCATAAGGCAGTAATTACAAAAGATGGAGAAGGAATGCAGGAATATGCAGATGTAAAGCTCAGGGAAAAGAAAGAAGTAGAAGATGAGACGCAGAAGTCGAAAAAAGAAGAAACTGACAAACTCAAACGCAAGGATTCTAAGGTGAAGTCAAAGGAGAAGGAATATGACCTAAAGAAGGAGAAAGAAGAAGAGAAGAAAGAGCAAACAACCGAAGCTGACAAGCGTGAAGATTCAATTACAATTTCAAAATCGAAACAGGCCGCAGAGCAAAAGCAAGATGCTACAGATGGAACAACGGAAAACAAGAGTATTAAGCAAAAGCAAGACGTCGTCCAGAGAGATATGGGAAAGGAAGAAGAGAGCAGTAAACAGGAGCCTGCAGAAAGGAAACAAGAAGAAAAGAAAAGTAGCGAGCAAAGAGAGACCGAAGAGAAGGAAAAGGTCCCACAGGTTAAGAAACGCGGTAGCACAAAGAAAGAGGTGTCTGAGTCAAAGGACAGTCAGAAAACAGCTAAATTAGAGGCTAAAAAAGATAGTGGAGAATCTGAAGGAAAACCAGGCGAACGCGAACTGGGAGTAGAAGAAGCGATAAAGGAAAAAGAGGATGCGAAACGAGAGAGTAAAGTGGACGAAACTTTTGTGTCTAAAAGCAGCAGGGAGGAAAGTGGAAAGGTTGATGGAGAAGAAAGGACGAAGAAACGGGAAAGAGAGACCAGTGAAAAATTAATTGATGATAAAGCAAATGAGAAGAAGACTGTGATCAAAGAACAGGCATCAAAAGTGTCAGAGAGAGAAGTTAAGGAGATAAAGGAAGTAAGTGGTAAGGAAAAGGACACAAGTGAAACTGAAACTGAAGGTAAGGTAAGAAAAAGAAGATCAGTTAAAGACAAGGTGGAGAGGAAAGGTGAAGAAGAGCCAGTGAGCGACACTGGTATCACAAAGGGAGAGGACTCAGTGGCAGACAGCAAGTCCTACGCAGCCGAAAAAATGAGCGACAGGATATTGGCGAGAAAAGAGGGTGTTGCCGACGAATCCGACGTCTCCTCTAGGAGGAGAGAGGTTGGGGCGGACAGGGCCCGTTCTGAAGAGGTCGAGGATTCGGACACGCTTAGCGGGCCCGGGGCAACCCTGCTCCCGGAAGACTCTGACATCTCCCTGGAGGAGCCGTCGTCGCGCTGGCAGCGCCGGCGTCCCTGGAGAACCGAAGAACGGTCCAGGTCCTCCGACAGCAGCGCCACCATCACCTCCAGCAGTGGCCGCCGCCCCAGGCTCGACATGGTAAGTCACCACCAGCTCACACTCATCGCCTTACTGGCCATTAAAATTGCTACACCAAGAATGTGACGCGCTACAGACGCGAAATTTAACCGACAGCAAGAAGATGTTGTGATATGCAAATGATTAGTTGTTCAGAGCATTCACACAAAATTGGCGCAGGTGGCGTCACCTACAACGTGCTGACATAAGGAAAGTTTCCAACCGATTTCTCTTACACAAACAGCAGTTGACCGGCGTTTCCTGGTGAAACATTGCTGTGATGCCTCGTGTAAGGAGGAGAAATGCGTACCATCACGTTTTCGACTTTGATAAAGGTCGGATTGTAGCCTAACGCTATTGCGGTTTATCGTATCGCGATACTGCTACTCGCGTTGGTCGAGATCCAATGACTGTTAGCAGAACTTGGAATCGGTGGGTTCAGGAGGTTAGTAGGAACGCCGTGCTGGATTTCAACGGCCTCGTATCACTAGCAGTCGAGATGACAGGCATCTTATCTGCATGGCTGTAACTGATCGTGCAGCCACGTCTCTATCCCTGAGTCAACAGATGGGGACGTTTACAAGACAACAACCATCTGCACGAACAGTTCGACGACGTTTGCAGCACCATGGACCATCAGCTGGGAGACCGTGGCTGCGGGCCCCCTTGAAGCTGCTTCACAGACAGGAGCGCCTGCGAAGGTGTACTCGACGACGAACCTGGGTGCACGAATAGCAAAACGTAATTTTTTCGGATGAATCCAGGCTGTTTTTACAGCATCGTGATGGTCGCATCCGTGTTTGGCGACATCGCGGTGATCGCACATTGAAAGCGTGTAGCCGTCATCGCCATACTGGCGTACCATTCGGCGTGATGGTATGGTGTGCCATTGGTTACACGTCTCGGTCACCTCTTATTCGCATTGACGGCACTTTGAACAGTGGACGTTACATTTCAGATATGTGGCTCTACCTTTCATTCGATCGCTGCGAAACCCTGCATTTCAGCAGGATAATGCACGACCCCATGTTGCACGTCCTGTACGGGTCGTTCTGGATACTGAAAATGATCGACTGCTGCGCTGGCCAGCACATTATCCAAATCTCTCACGAACCGAAAAAGTCTGGTCAATGGTGGCCGAGCAACTGGCTCGTTAGAACACGTCAGTCACTACTCTTGATTAACTATAGTACCGTGTTGAAGCTGCATGGTCAGCTGTACCTGTACACGCCATCCAAGCTGTGTTTGACTCAATGCCCAGGCGTATCAAGGCCGTTATTACGGCCAGAGGTGGTTGTTGTGGGTACTGATTTCTCAGGATCTATGTACCCAAACTGCGTGAAAATGTAATCACATGAGAGTTCTAGTATAAAATATTTGTCCAATGAATACCCGTTTATCATCTGAATTTCTTCTTATTGTAGCAATTTTAATGGGCAGTAGAGTATTTTACAGAAAGACACACACACACACACACACACACACACACACACACACACACACACACACAGGGTGACTTTTCAATGATATGCGTAAAGGGTTACTGCTGCTTGCCTACAAAACGCAGATTAGACAAGAGGTAAAACCGACCCATCACCCTATGTTTACAACTTCGGCAGTTTAACGCTAAATGAAGCAGACGACACTCCAAATTTTCTTAAACAGTTGCTGCTTTCAGAACAAGAAACATTCCACACAAATGATTGTGTAAAAAGTCACAGTTGCCTTATATCTGACTCAGAACAACATAACGATGTTTACGAAAATGTCCGAGATTGGCCAAAAGTGAACGTGAGGTGTGAGTTACTGTATGACCAGGTTATAGGCAATTTCGTTTTCACAGAAAGAATAATTACAGGCATAACTTGTCTGGAGCTTAACATCAGGATTAATGGTCACGAAGTAGATGAAGTTAAGGAGTTCTGCTACATAGGCAGCAAAATAACCAACGACGGATGCAGCAAGGAGACATCAAAAGATGACTAGGACTGGCAAAATAGGAACTCAATGTTCATTCAAGAACTCGTTCTTCCAGAATATTCATTTACGACCATTGGTTGCTTTTCTCAAAACATTTAGTTTAGGATCGTGTATCGCCTCCATAATTTTGGCTATAAGAGCTCGGACCAGTCTTTATAAGTCAGATTCTTATCGTTACTGTATTGTGACCAGTTGTAGGGTACACCGTAGCAACGAGGTTTTCTAGGCCTCAGCGTGCTGTAACACTGAACACGCTTTAAAGTGAGTATATCGCCTCTACAATATCTACTACTAACACAACAACTGAGCCACTCTTCAGAGTCAAAGTTCACACCAATTACTACGGATTCAGTTGTGTTCAACACTTAACTCGCGTCTGTAAGAGATACGACATCATGTACAATATTTGAGAAGGATCACAATAATCGCTGATATAAGCTTGTTGGTAGACGCTGCTGAAAAGTTACTCAAAGTCCAGTCGCCAAATGATGAGCTGGTGGACGAGCGGCAGCCGTCGAAGACAGCTTGCAGGCTGCTGTGTGCTGGCGGCTGTTATACCGGGGCCAAGATAGCCCCTGAGGACCGGCAACCCATATTACATAAGAGAGGATTAGGTTGTCTAAGTCCAAGGCGTACCAAACCCACGATAGTAAACACCGGCCGGCCATTTACATACATGATAGTGGGAACAGACATTCCGGGCACTACTTCCTGCAGGGGGAGCTCGAGCCACAGCCCTGCACGAAGTATCACTACGCGAAAACCTGACTGGCTGGAGACAGCTATTTAGGGGCTAGAACCAGGCCCGAAGTTCAATTCACTCCGGATGCCGACTTCGTGTACTTCGACCGCTGAGGCTTACGTCTTCGTCTCTGAATTGGACTCGTACTAGTGTGTGTGTTTAACAACGAACCTTTGTAGAAATTTAGAAGTGAACTTTTGTTTGCCTCAATTATGAGACTTTAACTGGCATCGTTATTGCTACCCTTCGTTTGTTGTTCAGTTATCAACCTTGTGAACTTACATCAATAAAAGTTGTGTTGTGAAAAACTGCGAACTGTCGGTCACAACAGCGGCCGTCGTGACTGGAAGACTGGCCGTCGGATCTGGAAGTAGACACACCGACTGACTCCCCAGCTGACAGTTCTTGACGATATTTTTTTTTATTATTATTTAAATTCCTCACGAAAGGACGTGCTAGCAGCGGATAAAGCCACTCTTCAGCCAAAGACTACAAAACTTGTAAAGACGTTTTAAAATACGTAAAAACAGGTGACAATAAATGGCGTTTTTCAAAACACGCATCGGTGGACAATATTTATGGCTTTTACGTGAAAACATGTGACAATACATAAGGTTGGTGGACGGAGCTGATGATTTTTAAGACTTAAGAGGGGATTTTATATTGTAGTAAAAATATTATCCTTGATGATAATGTGAATGATTCTGTAGTTAACCATGTAAGGTGTCAGGCAAATCCAGCACCTTCCATGAAAACCCTGACATGATAAGCAAATCCAGTAGTATGTCACATAGCTCCGAATAAATCGTGACATTAAATTAACCAAAGTAATACGAGTAACGAGTGATTAAATGGAATACCACAGACTAACACAAGAATGCGTAAATGCATGTCGTACCTTCCCACCGTGAGACCGGCGCAGTTCCGAGGGGAGAAACGAGAACAGAAGCCGAGAGCAGAACCGTGTTAAGCTAGAAGGCCCTACGATAAGGGAGGGGCTGGACACCCACGCCGCCAGAGTACCTGTACGACTACACAACCCGCACGTTTTAGCGTGAGGTTTTTTCGCGTCTCAGGTACGTCAAGGACCACCCCCAGCCCATGTTAAAAGCTAGAGCCCTCCAGAAAAGCAGTATAGATCTTACGATAACACAAAAAGGGCCACTACCACCCGCAAGTTTTAGCGTGAGACTTTTTCGCGTGTCTGTTACATTAGGACAATCCTCCAGCACATGTTAAAAGATAGAGCCCTCCAGAAGAACAGTATAGATCATACGATAACGCTAAAAGGACCACACCAGCTGCAGATTTTAGCGTGAGACTATTTAGTGTCTCTGTTACGTTGCAAACTTTAAAAACATTGCCCCACCACGAAAAGTATAACGTTTCTCATTGGATAGACAGAATTTTTGTAAGCAGAGCTTAAGGTTAACATTGAGACCACCCCTTTTTGCGTAATACTAGTGTCGATCGTTAATTAAAACTAATGGTGTTTACATTTGGCACTTGAAGAACAGATCTGAAATGCGATGATTTTTCTTTTATATAGTTATTGAGAAGCCACATCAGCCACTGTAATTTACGACAAGTTAAATAAGTAATTAAAGATAATTGAGGGTCACTGTAGACCATTTTGATAGTTTTCTCTTTTGTGAAACTTAAATTAAACCAAGATTATAGATGTGATATGGCACAGGTCATCCTTCGATCGATTGTAGAACTTGGAAACCCATTCAGGGAATATTCGTTCACATTTTTGTTGATAGCAGTTAGTTTTTACCATCCTGTATTAAAACATTTCCTTTTATCAATAGTGCAATTTATAAACGATGTTTTGTGTGTAGAATAAAATTTCCAATGGTCAACTTAACTGCTTTTTCGACGTTATTTTAACAGCTAACTAAAAATAGGAAAGCCTTGAACCCTTTCCACTAAATTTAGTTGGTATTAAGATTCTTTTACAGGGAGTGCAGTGGAGCTGACGCTGAGATCATTTAGTATTTGGTTGTATCATCGCTAGTCTCACTGAACTCTTCTGAATTCTACATGTCATGTGTGGCCTGGCGTCTCCTTACCAGCAACAGGTCCCAGGTTCAAACTAGTCAATTCCCTAAAAAACACGCTCAGAGCGTCGTTGCGCGAAAGTGGTAGGGAGACACGGTATAGAAAAATCAGACACCACCATGAATGTTTAGAACCATGATGCTGGTTGTGCATCAAATGATCTTGGTCAAGATGAGGATGGAGTGGTGAATATGAGTATAGGGAGTTGTGGAATCGCAAGTAGCGTCTAAAAAGTCAGCAAGGTAGAGGAAAGGGAGGGAGAAAAATACCATGATAGCGTGGGGTAGAGCGTTGTGCATAAATTTGGAAAGGAGACTATACTGAGCCACATTCTATTTCCGCAACTACGGGCTTTTGCTATACATCGTCTCGCCAAGTAACGCCTGCTCAGAAGTCAACCCAAGTGACACTACTGTACCGCGTGCTGCGTCCAATCTGTCAACCGTGAATGATGAAATGTACACGTACACTGCGAAAAACAATGAAAGGGTTACTTCTTCGAAACGGCGTGATTTTTTTCCGCTATTGGGCTCTTTCAAAATGTCCATTATTTAAGAACAGTCTTAATCGCATTTATTATTGTTATAATACCGCCAACCGGTTTCAACCCGACGTAGGGGTCATCTTCTGGGCGTTTACACCATTGGTCGACTGCTGATGGCGTCACTCCTGTCTACATAACGGCAGGAAACTAGACAGGAGTGACACCACCAGCAGTCGACCAATGGTGTAAACCAGGCGTCTCCAAACTATGGCCCGCGGGTCGAAACCAGCCCGCGTTAGCTGGCCGGACGTCCCCGGTATCCTGCCCTCCAAATATTTGAGGTGGTACCTACACTGTCACAATTGAGTTTCGAGGCGTATCGCGACCAATACACCGCGACATTGTCGGAGCTCTATGTTTACGAAGCGGAAGGTCATGGTCAAACTTATGGCCATCCACAATAAACAGACAGACCATTCATGCTCCGTGCGATAGCGAAAAAAATAACGGTTAACAGACTAGTTTGGCGAAAGCATTTTAAGTAAAAAAACTCTTTGTATTTTATTCCACTCACGAGTCTGATGCAAGTCTTTCAAATGGACGCCACTTCGGCTACTAGCCTTAGTAATCAATCATTATGGAAGATGCCTCTTAAGCGAGGTTTCACTTTCTTTTGATTACGTTGTAAAATAAACATAGCAAGTAAATCGTATAAAATATTTTTATTTAAAGGCAATTAAAACAAAATACAATACCTGGTGTAGGTATTGATATTGGATATTTTAGTTGTAACTGATGTATAAAAATAGCTGTAATTAATTTATATCTTGAAAAGTGACAGTGTTAGAGTATTCACATAAAGAAATTTAACATCTTAGTGATAATTAGTGACTTTTATGTAGCTGTAACTTTCCTTTCATAACTACTCCAGATGTGGATCAAGTTAACTGGCAGAGATAATCATCAGCGACTTCAAATGCTCATCACTTAATTTTGATCTGTAAATACTTTTTGCATGTTTTATTTTGGAGAAATTTTTTTCACACAAATAAATACTGCCGAAAGCGGAAAAAAACCACGGATAAATTTATGTAAATTTGCAAACTGTGTGAATGGAAGACACTTATAAAATTGCAGTAATGTTGACTTTGAATGTTTTTCTTTAAAAAAAGTCGCTTCATTGCAAATCAATAATTCGAAACTGAAGTTCTGCAGGTAACGCTTCTGTATCGACGTCAAAGGGATTTTGAAATATCTTGATACCCTTTGAATCTGCATCGATATCTGAAATCAATCAAATCTGACAGAAATCAAAATTATGTAATTAAATAAGCATCGTAGTTCGTTTGAGTCTTAGATTTTTGCGATTTCATCTTTCCTTTAGCCTTACATTACGGTGATCATGGAGTGCTACGGTGCTGTAATCCCACTAGGTATATCTTGCCACTTATGACTACGTGGAGGAGTCAACGTAGCCCGCGGACTAAAAAGTTGGAGACTCCTGGTGCAAACCGCCAGAAGATGACCCCTACGTCGGGTTGAAACCGGTTGGCAGTATAATAATAATAAATGCGATTGAATAACTGACTAATCATACTAATCGCTGCTTCATCTCCACGACCATGTTGCCCAAAAATATTTCAAAATGCGCCTGTACAGACACACACAGTCACACGCAAGTTAGGCGCCGACGTGACAGATGTCGCTCTCGACAGCACCTTAGATTTCACGTGGGCGGCCAGCAGACGCCAGTACGGCAACGTAGCGCCACTCACGTGCGGGATGTGGAACGGTTGCCTGTGACGCCGGCGCCTGGGAGCCAGTGACTGGCCGCCTCCGTGCACGCGCATTGTCGTGGATAAACCGAACCGTTTCCTTTGGACACCCCGTGGTGACGCGCGCCGCGTGTGCCGGCAGCTGAGCAGCTCGGCGAGCAAGCCGCAGTTCGTGACGCGGCTGCGCGAGCGCAGCGCGGCGGCGGGCTCGCGGCTGCGGCTCGTGTGCTGCGCGCTGGGGTCGCCGGCGCCCGCCTTCCGCTGGCTCAAGGACGGCCGCGAGCTGCCGGCGGGCGAGCGTCGCCGCTACCGCACCGCCTGCGACCACTCGGGCCTCGCCACGCTCGAGATCTTCAGCGCCGCGCCGGAGGACGCGGGCACCTACTCGTGCGAGGCCTCCAACGAGGCCGGCTGGGCCTCCACCAGCGCCGAGCTCCGCGTCACCGACCACCTGCAGCCGACGCCCGCGCCGCCCACCTTCACCAGAGCCATCCGCGGTGAGTACCGCGCCGCCGCCGCCTCTCTGCCCTGCTCGTCGATCCAGATGTGTGTAAGAGTATTGGTCGTTGTTGTTGTTGTTCTTATTTATACGAAGACAGTAACTTGTTCTCTGAGCCACTGAGGACACAGATGAATAGCGCGACTGCGAATGTCAGATTACTGGGTATCCATCTCGACATCAAACTGAACAGGAGTAGACACATACAGATAATTCATGCAGCTAACTGTTCCGTCTGTTGCAGCAATAATGAAAATAAAAAAACTGTGTTAATGCAAAGCTGTTACTCCTTGCCTACTACGCCTTTTCCACCCAAACAAACCATCGAACAATGACGTCGGGTAATTCTGCTGGAGCCAGAGGAGTCTTCATTTTGTTGAAAAAGAAATTAGGTGCATGTATTGTCTAAGAGCGATTACTCCATGCATATTGTATTTAACTGATAACGAAATAATGACTGCCCCAAGTTTATACATATTTCACACCTTTATGCACACTAACGACACTTGGGATAAACTTGCGAAAAGATCAAACTTTCATCTCGCAGAACTAGGAACGGGAACGCTCTCAATATTCCGTGGACTAGACTTACAAAAACTCAGAAACTTTCTACAAGTAGGAAGGTCTCTTTTTAACAAATTAACAAGTGAGATAAGTAAGTTAAGTTCAGCAAGACTATAGAATTCTGAATGAAAGAAAATGCTGTCCATATGTTGATAAATTTCTAAATAGCGATGTCAGTAATCTAGCAATTTAGTTATAAACAAATTTCTGCTACTCTTATTATGCATAAATTTAGTTATAAAGAAACAGCTCCCATTCCTATTGTTCTTCAGTGCGTATACAGAACAACATTGTATAGATACGGTAATCAAATTTAACCTAAAGTAGTTATAAAACTGTCCAATTGCATACTGTGCCATAGAACCAGTATTTAAAAGACGCATTACATATATGTATCCAAATACTCAGCTACGTATTGCACAAAAGAAACTTAACTTCTTAACCGGTTTCCGGCTCTTAGTGTCCTACTTCAGAAGGTCCGGTCAGGAGTTCTAATCTCATGATGCGCTCTTTCTGATTACAGATATGTAAATGTGATGGTGCCTTATGCAACTCGAAAGCTGTCTTGTGGGCTGGTGGACAAATGAATGAACAATTTCTATTCTCTACGTTCCCTTCCACAACCAAACTGACTCTACCTTGATTCCTCAGATGTCGCGTATTAACTGATTCCTTCCTCATCATTAAGTTTTTACTTTAAGTGTCCGGTCTATCAATCTAATATCCAGCATATTTCTTATGTAGCACGACATTTCAAAAAGTTTTTCTCTCTTCTAACTTGATCTGTATACTGTCAACGTTTCAGTTCCTTACTAGGCTACACTTCAGACTTCCTAAGGTTTAAATTTATGTTCGATTATGGCAGTCTCCTCAACTTTTATTTTGATGCCCAGGTCGAAAAACGCATCTACCACTTCTGGTGTCTCATTGCCTAGTCTAATTTTCTCTGGATCGCCAGATTAAATTCGCCCTCATACGTGTTTTAATTTTGTTGATTTTTCAACTTATAACCTCTTTTCAAGACGCTATATTTCCCGTTGAGCTTCTCTTTCAAGATCTTTTCCGACTCTGACAGAATTTCATTGTTATCCGCAAACATGCAGCTTTTTGTTGCTTTGCTCAAAATGAATCTCAGTGTACGGACTGAATAGGCTACAACCATCTCTTCTTCTCGTATGACCAACTGTGTCCCCTTCATCTCCTTCGACTCCGTAGGTTATCAGTTAAATAAAGGGAAAACAGTGACCAGACTCTGTTAAAAACCTATTTATTAAAAAACAGGAAATGAAGTAATCAATTTCGAACAGATAGGTCGATCATCAGACGACTGCAACTTTACGGAATATGAAACTCTTCCAAGGCATTACAGTGATGCAGGATTTTTCATGTAAATAACACAAAACGAACCCACTTTTTACTAACTTATGATGATTCAGCTCTTCACTACGTCTGATTAAAGGCAAATTGTTTTTTTTTCTAATGTCATATTTTTTGTATAGTGCACCAACTGGTCAGGAAAGTTTCACTACAGCAAAAATGGCCGACAGAGTGCGTGCTGCATAATTTAAATGAAGAAAAAGGTACACATGAAGAGTCGTTTTATGATGAATATGTCAGTTCGAAAAACAATGGAACTATTCGTTTTTAATAAATTAACAGTAACGGGTCGCTGTTGTTTATTTTGTTAAGAATCAAGAGGAGTCATTACTCAGTCAGCAGACCAATAGCGACTGTTAGTAGTTGTGCGATTATCACCCTTTAATCGATAATGCTACCTTTCTACTTTCGTGACGCTATCCTAAACTTGACAATAGGAAATTCTATCTGAAATTAAGAAATTATTTATTTCCTTCACCATTTTGGGGCTTGTTTTGGGCAGTTCGTCGAGCATGTAGCGTGGTATTCTTCTTATTTAGCGTAGCTTCTGCATCCTGTATTACAAACGTTGGTGCGTAGTGTACTTACATCTAGGCCTCACCTGCCATTCTCCCTTTTTACCATCCCTTCGACTACAATTATCAACATCGACTCATCGTGTAATATGTGACCAATCTTTTAATCTCTTCTATTCATTATGTTCTGCGTTATGGTATTTTCCTACTTCATTTGTTGCAGGAGGCAATCATTCCTTAGTCTGATTTTCAACAGTTCCCTGTAACCACATGTCAAAAATTTCTAATCGTTCCGTATTTGTCTTCCCCTTGTTTTGCCTTGAACAACTCTTGCTACTATAGTTTCCTTATATCTTCTTTCATCATCTTCCGCAATTACTAAATTCATCCACCTGTTGAGGAAACTCTGGCTATTATATTTCTTTACTATTTAGTTTATTTGAGAGTTTTCAGTTATTTTTTGAACAACGTGATCTCAAAAAAGAGCAGATGTGTGTGGTACTCATTTTTTTCCAGTGTTAGCTGAAAGAGTCTCATATTTCTCATTGCAGACGTGGAAGTAAGGAAGGAGTATACACAGTGGGGACTAATTAGAAGATGATAAATAAACAAAATCACTTACAGAAACATAACGTTGAAATAACTGTAAAATAATATATAATCGTTATCTGAAAATGGAGACATAAGTTTTCGAACACGGTATGGTAAAGTTGTTGCACACTCCTGGAAATGGAAAAAAGAACACATTGACACCGGTGTGTCAGACCCACCATGCTTGCTCCGGACACTGCGAGAGGGCTGTAAAAGCAATGATCACACGCACGGCACAGCGGACACACCAGGAACCGCGGTGTTGGCCGTCGAATGGCGCTAGCTGCGCAGCATTTGTGCACCGCCGCCGTCAGTGTCAGCCAGTTTGCCGTGGCATACGGAGCTCCATCGCAGTCTTTAACACTGGTAGCATGCCCCGACAGCGTGGACGTGAACCGTCTCTGCAGTTGACGGACTTTGAGCGAGGGCGTATAGTGGGCATGCGGGAAGCCGGGTGGACGTACCGCCGAATTGCTCAACACGTGGGGCGTGAGGTCTCCACAGTACATCGATGTTGTCGCCAGTGGTCGGCGGAAGGTGCACGTGCCCGTCGACCTGGGACCGGACCGCAGCGACGCACGGATGCACGCCAAGACCGTAGGATCCTACGCAGTGCCGTAGGGGACCGCACCGCCACTTCCCAGCAAATTAGGGACACTGTTGCTCCTGGGGTATCGGCGAGGACCATTCGCAACCGTCTCCATGAAGCTGGGCTACGGTCCCGCACACCGTTAGGCCGTCTTCCGCTCACGCCCCAACATCGTGCAGCCCGCCTCCAGTGGTGTCGCGACAGGCATGAATGGAGGGACGAATGGAGAGTCGCTTCTGCCTTGGTGCCAATGATGGTCGTATGCGTGTTTGGCTCCGTGCAGGTGAGCGCCACAATCAGGGCTGCATACGACCGAGGCACACAGGGCCAACACCCGGCATCATGGTGTGGGGAGCGATTTCCTACACTGGCCGTACACCTCTGGTGATCGTCGAGGGGACACTGAATAGTGCACGGTACATCCAAACCGTCATCGGACCCATCGTTCTACCATTCCTAGACCGGCAAGGGAACTTGCTGTTCCAACAGGACAATGCACGTCCGCATGTATCCCGTGCCACCCAACGTGCTCTAGAAGGTGTAAGTCAACTACCCTGGCCAGCAAGATCTCCGGATCTGTCCCCCATTGAGCATGTTTGGGACTGGATGAAGCGTCGTCTCACGCGGTCTGCACGTCCAGCACGAACGCTGGTCCAACTGAGGCGCCAGGTGGAAATGGCATGGCAAGCCGTTCCACAGGACTACATCCAGCATCTCTACGATCGTCTCCATGGGAGAAAAGCAGCCTGCATTGCTGCGAAAGGTGGATATACACTGTACTAGTGCCGACATTGTGCATGCTCTGTTGCCTGTGTCTATGTGCCTGTGGTTCTGTCAGTGTGATCATGTGATGTATCTGACCCCAGGAATGTGTCAATAAAGTTTCCCCTTCCTGGGACAATGAATTCACGGTGTTCTTATTTCAATTTCCAGGAGTGTATAATGTACCAGCTTTTTCGAGAGATAATACGAATTTTCTTAATAGTAGGTGGTTTAAAAACTACTAATGCAAAATTTGGAAGTGAAAAAATGGACGATAAATAGTTTGGACAAGAAGAGAATAGAAGCTTTCGAAATGTGGTGCTACAGAAGAATGTTGATGATTAAGTGGGTAGATCATGTAAGTAATGAGGAGGTATTGAATAGGACTGGGGAGAAGAGAAGTTTGTGGTAGAACTTGGGTAGAAGAAGGGATCGGTTGGTAGGACATGTTCTGAGGCCTCAAGGGGTCACCAATTTAGTACTGGAGGGCAGCGTGGCGGGTAAAGTCGTAGAGGGAGACCAAGAGATGAATACACTAAGCAGATTCATAAGGATGTAGGTTGCAGTAGGTACTGGGAGATGAAGGTGCTTGCACAGGATAGAGTAGCATGGAGAGCTGCATCAAACCAGTCTCAGGACTGAAGACCACAACAACAACAACAATGCAAAATTGGCCGAAGACCTGAAAATTGTCATTTCTCACCCACACTCAGACATGGTTTTTGTGTAGTTGATGGACTTCAAAGAAATATGCTTTTCAATATGAAGATATTACGAATGTGGTCTGTGTGGTGAGGAATCGCTAGTCGTGTTGCGTTTTCACAACCGTGACTCGTAGAAGAACTGCGACAGTAACTTCTGTTCGGGCGCTACCTGGGACAGATTATACGTCGCGCAAAGCGATATGCGCTGCTATACAGTATGTCCCTGGAGGACTAGGCAAAAGACAGCGATATGACAGGGACGGCTATTTGAAGCAACAAACCTCCCTGATAACGATAGTTTCCGAGGTAGAAGACATTTAATGTACATTGTTGTTTACTTTGTGTATTCTTCAAGACATTGTCAGGTTGACATGCACACATGTGAAACTGTGTGTTTCACAAGGCGGGAATTGAAAGATATGTATTTTTAACACATCCGCGACCAAGCATTGTCATTCATGTCACGTTACGGCTGCTGTAGAGTTCACAATATGAATGTTCGGAATATTCCGCCGTCAACGTCAAAGCATTTCTGCGCTTTTGGGAGTACATGTTGGGTTCCTTGTCTGAGTGTGCCTGCACATTCCCTAATGAGGGCAGTGGCACTGACGATGCAACGAAGCATCTGATGTCGCGTATTCCCCTTTCGTTTCCACACATTAGACTTCATCCAATCCCATAAACAAAAAGGCAATGGCGTAAGGTCTGGCGACCACGACGGCCATTAAATTGTTCTGTGGAAAAATGACAAAAGTAGTCTCACTGGGTTGAATTCTAGGTCTATCCCTGTTCCTTATTAATGTGTTCTATCTCGGAAACCATTCGGAATAGGGCACAGGTCCATACGACGTTTTTTGCTTTGCGTGAGCGTTCCTGTCATATCTATGAATATTGACTATTCCTCCTGGAATATCCTGCATAAGCTATTGGTCGACAGTTTAAAAGAGAATACTGGCCGCTTTTGTGCTGTGTAGGTGGTGTACAAATGGTACCAGGCGGCGACGTGAGTCTCCACCTCTTAGGTACGTCGTGGTAGTGGAGTGGTGTGTGTGCGGGGGAGGGTGGAGCTGCCGTGTGTGCCCATGGCAAAGTGGGCACACCTGAAGCAACGTGTGGGCTCTCTTCCTCGCCGAACTGAAGCGGTGTCACACGGTGTTAGCGAGGTTGTGGTCTTCAGTCCTGAGACAGGTTTGATGCAGCTCAGCACGCTACTCTATCCTGTGCAAGCTTCTTCATCTCCCAGTACCTACTGCAACCTACATGCTTCTGAATCTGTTTAGTGTAGTCATCTCTTAATCTCCCTCTACGATTTTTACCCTCCGCGCAGCCCTCCAATACTAAACTGGTTATCCCTTCATGCCTCAGAATATGTCCTACCAACCGATCCTTTCTTCTAGTGAAGTTGTGCCACAAATTTCACTTCTCACCAATTCTACTGAATAACTCCTCATTAGTTATGTGATGTACCCATCTAATCTCCAGCATTATTCTGTAGCACCACGTTTTGAAAGCTTCTATTCTCTTCTTGTCCAAACTATTTATCGTCCATGATTCACTTCCATACATGGCTACACTCCATACAAATACTTTCAGAAATGACTTCCTGACACTTAAATCTATACTCGGTGTTAACAAATTTCTCTTCTTCGGGAACGCTTTCCTTGCCATAGCCAGTCTACATGTTATATCCTCTCTATTTCGACGATCATGAGTTATTTTGCTCCCTAAATAGCAAAACTCCTTTACTACTTTCAGTGGGTCATTTCCTAATCTAATTCCCTCAGCATCAGCCGACTTAATTCGACTACATTCCATTATCCTCGTTTTGCTTTTGTTGATGTTCATCTTGTATGCTCCTTTCAAGACACTATCTACTCCGTTCAACAGCTCTTCCAAGTCCTTTGCTGTCTCTGATAGAATTACAATCTCATCGGCGAACTTCAAAGTTTTAATTTCTTCTACATGGATTTTAATTCCTACTCCGGAGTTTTCTTTTGTTTCGTTTACTGCTTGCTCAATATACAGATTGAATAACGTCTGGGATAGGCTACAACCCTGTCTCACTCCGTTCCCAACCACTGCTTCCCTTTCATGCCCCTCGACTCTTATAACTGCCTTCTGGTTTCTGTACAAATTACAAATAGCCTTTCGCTCCCTGTATTTTACCCCTGCCACCTTCAGAATTCGATAGAGAGTATTCCAGTCAATATTGTGAAAAGCTTTCCCAAAGTCTACAAATGCTAGAAATATAGGTTGCCTTTCCTTAATCTAAGATATGTCGTAGGGTCAGTATTGCTTCATGTGTCCCAACATTTCTACGGAATCCAAACTGATCTTCCCCATGGTCGGCTTCTGTCAGTTTTCCCATTCGTGTGTAAAGAATTCGTGTTAGTGTTTTGCAGCTGTGGCTTATTAAACTGATAGTTCGGTAATTTTCACGTCTGCCAACACCTGCTTTATTTGGGATTGGAATTATTGTATTCGTATTAAAGTCTGGGGGTAGATACTAGGGGTGACTAAAGTTTTGGCCAATGTGCTCTGAGCCTGTGCCGCTGCATTATGTGCTGGAGTGTGACACGGGGTGTGTGTGTCCCTGTGCAGACTCGTACCGCTCCAGCGAGGACGAGCTGGTGCTGGAGTGCCGGGTTCGCGGCTCGCCCGCCCCCGCTGTCAGCTGGCTGAAGGACGGGCGGCCGCTGCCGCTGGCGGGCTCCGGCGCCGCCGACGCGGACGTCGACGACCGCTTCTCGGCCAGCGAGCTGGCCGGCGGCGTGTGCCGGCTGGTGGTGCGCGCCCCCTCCGCCCACGCCGACAGCGGCCTCTACACCTGCGTCGCCCGCAACGAGCTCGCCGAGGAGCGAGTCTCCGCCAACGTCGTCTTCCCAGGTACTGCTGCTGCTGCTCCTACTGGTAACCTCCCAGCCTCCACGTTCCTCACCTTTCCTGTACTCACAGGGCGACAATGATCGAACTATGTGAAATAACTTGTCAACAGTGTCCAGTAGGACGTTCGTACTACACGGTTTGCTGCGGGGCATGAATACGCTCTTGCGGACGCGTGGTTGGTGCGCTTTAGCCACGAACCCATTTTTATTTGGATGGATTCGTCAATAAGCAAAACTGGCGCATTTCGGGGACTGATAATCCGGATTTCGCGATCGAGAAGTCTCTTCACCCTCAGTGGGTCACTGTGTCATGTGCAATGTCCAGGGACAGAATAATAGGTGCGATATTCCTCGATGGACGGTGACTACCGAACGATACTTGAAGGTTTTGGAAGATGATTTCATCCTCATTACCCAAAGTTACCCTGATTTCGGCGAGATGGGGTTCGTGCAGGACGGAGCTCGATCCCATTGAAGCAGGAGAGTGTTTGATGTCCCGGAGAAGCACTTTGGGGACTGCATTCTGGCTCTGCGGCGGCCAGAGGCAACTGGTAGTGCCTTCGATTGGCTGCCATATTCTTTGTATCTGAACACATGCGTCTCCTTTTTGTGGGGCTATATTAATGGCAAGGCGTACAGCAATAACCCAAAAACCGAGCTGAAAATAGCAGTTCAGGAGGTCATCGACAGCATCAAAGTTCCTACACTTCAGCGGGTCATACGGAATTTCTCCATTCGTCAGCGCCACGTCTCGGGAATGGTGGCAGGCGTGTCGAACATGTCATTACCTAAACCCCAATACCTGTAGTGACTAAACTTCCTGGCAGATTAAAACTGTGTGCCGGACCGAGTCTCGAACTCGGGACCTTTGCCTTTCGCGGGCAAGTGCTCTACTAACTGAGCTACCAAGCACAACTGACTCCCCGTCCTCACAGCTTTACTTCCGCCACTACCTCGTCTCCTACCTTCCAAACTTTACAGAAGCTCTCCTGCGAACCTTGCAGAACTAGCGCTCCTGAAAGAAAGGATATTGCTGAGACATGGCTTAGTCACAGCCTGGGGGATGTTTCCAGAATGAGATTTTCACTTTGCACACAGTTTTAATCTGCCAGGAAGTTTTATATCAGCGCACACTCCGCTGCAAAGTTAAAATCACATTCTGGACCTGTAGTGACATTTACATGTTGAATAAGTTGCGTGCGCCCTTAGTTTACAACTAATTTATGTGTTTTTATATAGTTCAGTAATTGTCATTCGGTAGTAATATACCTCTCGGTTTGCGATCCCCTGTTGCACAGTGTCTTTTATAGGGCCTAGTCCCATTTTCGTATACATTATAACACTACCGCTTGATTCTCTAAAAATTTTGCAAGGTAAGATAGTGTGAAACACAGGTCATTCTGTTCGTCCACGAGACCCCAAAAGTTGTAGATACTGACATCTTTGTTGATGGCGTGTTCCTTGACTCTCAGGTGGTGTTGCACCTAATGGACAAAAGACGGGAGTAGAGAATACCAGGCCGACAGTGTCACTGGATTCGAGAGTCCCTAGTAAGCATAACATAGCACTTCATTCTCAACAGAACGAAATCTTGAGACTTAAAAAGAGCTTCGGGCATACTGATGACTCCTCTTCACAATGTACAGGGTGTCCCAGAAGGTTTTAATTAAGTAGTCGTTGACAAACACATTCTCCGCAACAAGCTGTCGCTTTCGAGTTTCCGCTACTGCTCCAGGTTCAAAGTTTCACAGGAATACTCTTTACCCCTGGCCAGGGACAGGTTGCAGCCGTAAGGAGTTTCGCTCTCAGCAAGTTGTGCGGCAGCTGCAGTCCTCGCGTTAACTGTATCGTATAACAGTGACACATCACCAAAGTGATTCTTGCATTATTCTTGTCACCACTCATGTTAACCTGAGCACTAGGTACGATGGTTTGAGTGACACTGCTGAAACACAACTCTCCGTTTTGTGGGAGAAGTTGATGCCGATTGATATTATAAGAGCAAAAGTAATTACTACCTGCTTAGGTTAGTAACTAGTATCCAATCCATAACAAGGGTGGCAATGATCATATGTGTTGCAACTGTACTTTGTTTCATTTATTTATTTATTCATGAATTTATTCCACTTGACAACATTAAGGCATTCAGGCCCTACCGTTTCCTAACTGCTATATGAACAGTATATACACTATGTGAACAAAAGTATCCGGATACCTGGCTGAAAATGACTTACAAGTTCGTGGCGCCCTCCGTCGGTAATGTTGGAATTCAATATGGTGTTGGCCCACCCTTAGCCTTGATGTCAGCTTCCACTCTCGCAGGCATACGTTCATTCAGGTGCTGGGAGGTTTCTTGGGGAATGGCAGCCCATTCTTCACGGAGTGCGGCACTGAGGAGAGGTATCGATGTTGGTCGGTGAGCTCTGGCACGAAGTCGACGTACCAAAACGTCCCAGTGGTGTTCTATAGGATTCAGGTCAGGACTCTCTGCAGTCCATTAGAGGGATGTTACTGTCGTGTAACCACTCCGCCATAGACCGTGCATTATGAACATGTGCCCGATCGTGTCGAAAGACGCAATCGAATTGCTCTTCAACAGTGGGAAGCAAGAAGATGCTTGAAATATCAATGTAGGCCTGTGCTGTGATAGTTCCACGCAAAACAACAAGGGATGCAAAACCCCTCCATGGAAATCACAACCACACCATAACACCACCGAGTCCAAATTATACTGTTGGCACTACACACGCTGCCAGATGACGTTCACCGGGCATTCGCCGTACTCACACCCTCCCATCGGATCACCACATTGTACACCGTGACTCGTCACTCCACACAACGTTTTTCCACTGTTCAATCGTTCAATGTTTACGCTCCTTACACCAAGCGAGACGTCGTTTGGCATTTACCGGAGTGATGTGTGACTCATGAGCAGCTACTCGACCATGAAATCCAAGTTTTCTCATCTCCTGCCTAACTGTCACAGTACTTGCAACGGATCTTGATGTAGTTGCAATTCCTGTTCGATGGTCTGGATAGATGTCTGCCTATTACACATTACGACCCTCTTCAATTGTCGGCGGTCTCTGTCAATCAACAGACGAGGTCGGCCCGTACGCTTTTGTGCTGTACGTGTCCCTTCATGTTTCCACGTCACTATCACATCGGAAACCGTGGACCTAGGGATGTTTAGGGTGTGGAGATTTCGCGTACGGACGTATAACACAAGTGACACCCAATCACCTGACCACGTCCGAAGTCCATGAGTTCCGCGGAGCACCCCATTCTGCTCTCTCACGATGTCTAATGACTACTGAGGTCGCTGATATGGAGTAGGTGGCAGCACAATGCACCTAATATGAAAAACGTATGTTTTAGGGGGGGGTGCGGATACTTTTGATCACATAGTGTAATAATAATAATAACATGTATAGAAATGAATATGTGGAATTTAAGAACTTTTAGTCCTATTAACATTAACAACTGTTTGATTACGTTCTTGTCGTATGTGAGTAGTGACATCTAACAGAATAATAAGGCAACAATACAGAAGGAATGAATATGGGGAAGACGCTGTTGTGTCACAAGAAGAGGGAGGTACAACTGCTCAAGATTAGCTGATGAGGTGAAAGCAAGATAACAGAAATAAATAGTTGAAGAGGAAGTGTTAATTAATTAGAAAGAGCTTAAGGCAGTCAATAAGGAGGTATAAATGTAGTTTTTTTTTTTGTTTTCTAGCAAGTCACAGTTCTGTAGGGAGATTTTATTCATTCAGCTTTCTGCTACATTTCTTGGTGCTACCTTTGGCAAGTCGACTCCAACAGCTCCCTAACTGTTTTGAAACTGTTAGGCGCTACGCTTTCGTGAAGTAACTTGGTAGAGAAGTAGAATCTATGATGTTAACAGTAGCGTTAGGGGGGATTTCAGTAAATTTAAGTTCCGTGCATTTAGTGCAAAGTTATTTATATTTTAGCACTCACCATAAAGTAATGAGAGGAAGCGTTGTACCGTTGGTACAAAGCTACGAGCAGTTAAAACCGCTTTCCAGAGTGTCTTAGCGATAACTTGGACAATTTGACAAGATCGCGGCGGTTGACCTCGTCTAGGCGGTACAGCAAACGGCAGCCATCTTCGTGACCATGACTAACATCTGTCCTATTATTGCAGTCCCAGACGTTACTAGCTGAAACAACACGGAGTTTTTATGGGCGTCACGAAGAAAACAGAGAGGCGACTCAATGTCTGCGGGCGTCAGCGCCCAGTTGTTCTGGACGTCTCTTGAACTTTCCGCCTTCTGACAAAATCGCCTTCTACAGCGTCAGATCCACCTCTCCAACCCCACTGAAACGTTCTGATTACTAGCTTTTCACATGACCGGTTTCCTGTTCTTGTTCTTACAGAAATTTGGTATTGTATGTGACTCCTTAAAAAAAATTATTCTGATAAGTGGAATCTTTACGATCAGGTCTTTAATAGTGAGTTTGTACTGAGACGCCCGCTAAAGCCGCTGAGCAGAACAGGTAATAGGAATGTGGAAAGGGCCAAGGGTTGAGGTCAGTTTCTGCTTCTACTTGTCATTTATTGGAATTTAGCAACTCTTCCACGGCTGAAGGCCTTCAACGAGATAAAAATCCAATTAAGATAGCAATAAAATAATTGAAAACAACACACGCAAAGTGCAATACAAATAGCTGACGGCCACAGTTAAGTTCCAGAATTTTAGAATATATTACCATAGACCTTTAAAGGCTGAAGGCCGACAAGAAATCTTAAAACAATAAAAAATTCAACTAAGATAGCAATAAAATAATTTGAAACCCAAAAGCAACATATGCAAGGTGCAACACAAAAGGCTGAGGGCCACAATCAAATTTCATAGCTTCAGAGTATATTACCATAGACCTTTAAAGGCAGAAACCCAGCATGTTTAACAACAAGAAATCTAAAAAAAGCATCAAGATAAAAATCCAATTAAGGTAGCAATAAAATAAATTAAGGAAGCAACATATGTAAGGTGCAATACCAATGGCTCAGGGACACAATCAAACTTCAAAATTTCTAAATATATTACCATAATCTTTAAGGGCAGAAGGCCGCAGTGTTTAAGCTTCAAAGATAAATTTCAAAATTAATTTCGTAAAATTTTTAATAAACAAACAATAAGCAGAAGCCTCAAATTTAAAATAGCTGACAACAGATAATTAAACACCATTGGCACAGAGAACGCCTCCATGGAGGTCGGTCTGCCCTCGTTCACTTAGGCGAGACAACTATACTTGATCCGTCGGAACACAACCAGGGGGGCAGCCACGGACCGAGCGACACAACAACTTGCTTCTCGTCAATCAGTATATGAGAACCCCAACCGGCAATGTTACAAACGTGATAATCCACAATGGAGTACGTATTAGCTGTCAAAATTACACATCATGTTGGACAGCGACCACAGGTGAGGAAAGGACGCTGCCTGAAATTACGTTAGTGGCCAGGGCAGGTAACCGGAACACTAACGGCCGCCCGCATCTCGTGGTCGTGCGGTAGCGTTTTCGCTTCCCACGCCCGGGTTCCCGGGTTCGATTCCCGGCGGGGTCAGGAATTTTCTCTGTCTCGTGATGGCTGGGTGTTGTGTGATGTCCTTAGGTTAGTTAGGATTAGGTAGTTCTCAGTTTTAGGGGACTGATGACTACAGATGTTAAGTCCCATAGTGCTCAGAGCCGTTTGAACCATTTGAACACTAACGGCCACTAAGCAGAAAATTCCGCTGGTACACTTGACTTTGAAACACGGTAATATAATTAACTACACCCAAAACAACACTGCCTTAATTTATGTCGTTGCCCAGGGCAGGTAATCAGAACACTAACGGCCACGAGGCAGAAAGTTCCACTGGTGCACTAGAATTGTAGTCAACCAAAATAGTAAATTGCACAGCATGGCGACTAAATCTCAGAAGTAGAACCACTCTGTGTTGCTCACCGGGAAACCTCCTCAACAGCAAACCACCGAAGCGAACCACCACAACATGAACGGACGTGGCTTGGATAGTTGAAACCACTACTCAACTTTGACGTTCTGAGTCGGCGAAGCACGAAGCTCGCTGCGATCGGACAGCTCCACACGCGCTCCGACACTGCACAGGAGTTGCCAGCGGCCCCAGCTGACTGCACCGCGCGGAGAACTTCCCTCGTCCGCAACTGACCGATTCGTCGCAAATGCCGACAACATCTAAAATAGTCGTCGGACAACTACACACACAACCTGACAAACACTTAGACGAAGACTTGAAAGATACCCAACAGTAACTAAACACACACGAAGACAAATCGGGAGTCGATGCACACACACACAGCCGACTCACGAGCGATCGGCGAGCCAAAACGCGCCGTCCGGTAGGACGACCGACCGCCGATCCACCAAGACCGTGGCCCGGCTCAGGTAATACATGGTCGGGCGAGCCATGTCTATGCAGACCTCACTGCCGCTCCAACCCGGCTGCCCTAGCGCCCTCTTCGCCACTCCGACTGGCAGGTTCGGACTGCGCTCCAGACGCTCTCCTACTGACTGGCAGAGTCGAACTCGACGCGAGCTGACGACGACCTCCCCTACGACAGACAACAACCGGGAGCTAACAGCAGTCATTCAAAGATACTGCGAGAGGGGATATATCGATACGCGCTGCTAACGCCGCTCACGGTCCGGCAAAGCAGCAAATCTCAGCGACAGTAGTAATTTAAATTAGCGTAGTGAGGTGGAAGTACGTTAAAAACAGGATTTAAAATACACGATGGCGGGAACACGAGCCACGCACGGCTCACCTACCTTTGGAACACGGCACAGCAACTATTCTGGGTGATAAGAACTGGAAAAGTCCTTGCTAGGTTCCCGGAGGTAGGTGGCACCAGATGTTTACGCTTAGGTCATGCAGTCCCCATTAAACCACGGGCGGAGGTTTGTCATCAGAGAGATGCAGCCTGATAGCGTCCCATATAAGTCCCATCGCAGTCAGATCAGGCGACTAGGTGGCCAAGACAGCAGTGTGTTTTTTCTCTCTCATCGTCCTCAAAAACCTTAGCACGATTCTGGCCTTCTGCGTGGACAGTTATGTGGAAGTTGCCGTAGCCGTCGGAAAAGACACGAAGATTGAAGGGACGTAGGTGGTGCACAGGAATGGTCACGTTCTCCACAGCTGCCATAGTGCGTTAGATTACCACTACAAGTCCCATAAAAAAAAGTAAATGTCTTGTGACTAGGGCCTCCCGTCGGGTAGACCGTTCGCCGGGTGCAAGTCTTTCGATTTGACACCACTTCGGCAACTTGAGCGACGATGGGGATTAAATGATGATGATTAGGACAACACAACACCCAGTCCCTGAGCGGAGAAAATCTCCGACCCAACTGGGAATCGAACCCGGACCCTCAGGATTGACATTCTGTCGCGCTGACCACTCAGGTACTGGGGCCGGACAAGTCCCATGGAAGCCTACGTGAACGACTCACCCGGCGCAGACTGCTGCCCTGACCGGCGTTCGTGGCGCGTTGCGTGTTCCGAGCAGCTGTTTGGCTGAGGACGGTGTGTCCGGACACGACCATCGACCTGGTGTAACAAAACACGGCATGCGCCCGACCAGGCGACACGTTACCGTTGGTGCACATTCCACTGTCGCTGTTCCCGTGCCTTCGTCAAGCTTAACTGACGACGTGGTTGAGCCAACATGGTCACGCGTATCTGCCGTTTACTGCAGAGCTCGAGGCTGTGTTCCAAAACACTTCTACCTGTACCCTGCCCTCCGATCTGCCACAGCTGTGCAGCTTCGGCATTCCCGGATGCTCTTTCTCAGGTGTCCGGTCAAAGCAATCTGCCCTTTGCCAAAGTCACTTAATCAGTGGATTTCTCCATTTTCGGCTAGAATCATCGCCACCGTGATTCCATATTCGCCTGTGTCCGTAGGGCCATTAAGCGGTGGGCAGTGATCCTAATGTTCGGGCTCATTAACGTGGATCATTATACTCTTAACTATAGTGTAAGGAAACAACACTATAGACAGAGGTCCAAAGTTAGTGAAGCTTGCCGCACTAAATCTGTGAGTGTTCCGTAAAAGACTCAAACACGTCCCGTTTAGTGGCCCTTAGCAATGTTGTGCCCCTCGGGATTAGCCGAGCGGTCTTAGGCGCTGCAGTCATGGACTATGCGGGTGGTCCCGCACGGGTGTGTGTGTTTGTCCTTAGGATAATTTAGGTTAAGTAGTGTGTAAGATTAGGGACTGATGACTTTAGCAGTTAAGTCCCATAAGATTTCACACACATTTGAACATTTAGCAATGTTGTGTAGCAACAGGTGAACACAAATTTGAAAAATTCTATCCCATCGTAGTAGAACTGACTACATCAGCAGGTTTTGGTTCGTTCTGTAGCCCTTCATAGGAGCATTTAGTATTTTTTCCTCAGCTAAGGTTTGCCATCGTCTGAAGGTCATATTGCACTTTGAAACTTCAAGGTGAACTCTGTTCAGAAGTTTACATTAAAGGAAAGGCCAACTGTGCCTCGCTGAAAGTTCTTCCTTCAGTGGAACGAGAGCAGGTTGATCGTCTACTCTCCGGTTCTAATGTCTTTCACACATTGCTGTGCTGTCGTACTGGCTGAGAAACTGTGACATGCGCCAGCACTTCGATGGCCACATCCACCGTGCCCCAAACCTACATAGTCAGAATTACTCGTGTGACAGAAGATCCGAAAATCTCCATTGTAGAAACCAGCATGGGTTCCGATAACAACGATCTTGTGTATCCCAGCTCGCTCTGTTCACCCACGATACCCAGAAAGCAGTGGATACAGGCACCCAGGTAGAGGTTGTGCTCCTTGACATCCGGAGGGCATTAGATACGGTTTCGCACTGCCGCCTGATGAACAAAATTAGAGCACCAACTGCGTAATTAAATTGAAGAGTTTATAGCAACAGAACGCAGCATGTCATTTCTTAACGGACAGAAGTCTTCAAATGTGAAAGTAGCTCTGGGCGTCCCGCAAGAGAGTGTTAAGGCACCATAACTTTTTGCGACATATATACCAGGCGTATTTCGAAAGTAAGGTCCGATCAGGCGTGAAATGGAAATCACTGTAAAAATCTAATGGAACTTGGGACGGATGTGTTGGACAGTGTCTTTGGTGTGCCTGTCCATCGTTTCACGTCGCTCTTTTCAGTTCAGAACGCAAAGTGATCATGTAGAAATGCCTAAAACGACAGTGTCTCTCGCCAAGTATGTGGGTTTGTGAGAGATTTCGCCTGAAGCTATGCAGCGCACAAAACATAAATGTCAAGCATTTCTTTCTTTAAGACAATTTTCAGCAGCATTCTGCAGGGGCAATTAAGGCTCTCCTGTCACCTTTTCGGTGGGAAGTGATTGATCACACAAAATACAGCCCTTAATTGCCTCCCTCTGATGTTCACCTCTACGCATATGAACTTCTGGCTACGAAGACAACACTTTGGCACAAACAACGAAAGTCAGACTAGCGTAGAGAGCTGGCGGGAAGCACAGGCGGCTGCATTCTGTGACGAGGGAACTGGAAAGTTTGTACAACGCCACGACAAATGTCTAAGTCGGAGTGGCGACTATTTAGAGAGGTACCTGTAAAGTGTGGCTAACTCTTGGGAATAAGAAAATTTTTGATTTTCACTGTGGTTTCCATTTCGCGACCGATCTGACCTTACTTTCCGAACAGCCCTCGTAAATGACCCAGTAGATAAGGTCGGGAGTTCCATGAGGTCTTTGTCGGATGTTGGCGTGGTACACAGAGAAGTGGCGACGGTAGAAATTCGTAGCACATTGCAGGAACTCCTGCAGCGGACGAAGCTTGATGCAGGGAGTGGAAACTGACATTCAACATGAACAAAGGTAACGTATTGTGAATACGTAGACAGAACGACCATTTATTCTATGATTGCACGACTGTAGTTTAGGAGTATGAGTACAGAGCAATTTTAAGTGGCGCGATCACATAAGATTAATCACCAGTAAGGCAGACGCCAGACTCAGATTCATTGGAACAATTCTCAGGACATATAGTCCATCAACAAAGGAAGTAGTTTACAAAACACTTGTTCGACGAATACTTGAATATTTGCTCGTCACGCTGGGATCCGCACCAGGTAGGATTAACAGAGGAAATCAAGAAGGAGCCAAGAAGAGAACCACGTTTCGTTAAAGGTTAATTTAATAAGCACCAAAGCCTCACGGACGTTCTTATCCAAATCCATTGGTAGATGCTACAAAAGAAGTGTTGAGTATCATGGTGTGGTTTACAGTTAAGGTGCCAAGAGCGTACGTTTCTAGAAGGGGCAACAAATACAATGCCTCCTCCTGCGTACATCTCACGGAAAGACCACGAAGATAGAATCAGAGAAATCCGATATCACACTGTGGCTTACGAGCAATCTGTATTCCCGCGAACCACTCGCGATTGGAGCAGGAAAAGGGGGAATGACACTGATACACAAAGTACCCTCCGCCCCACACCGAACAGTGGCATGAAGAGTTTAGATGAAGATGTGGATGTGGAAATTAAGTAATATGAGGTGCGGAACCAAAGGTAATGAATATAGGAGGCGGTACATGAGAGCATCCTGATGGAATCGCCTTTTTGGAAATTGCATGTGTTACGTAAGCCTCACCTGCATCTACAAAGGATGCTCACTCAGGAAATACAATGAATAGTCGTCTGTAGTGTGTCCACTCCGAAATTTACTACTGTTTACAGATTGCGGCTGTATAGTGAAAATGAAGCGTTGCTTGCTACAAAAAGTAGCTGACATGCATGTTATCCGGGTGGAGCAGGATGTGCAGAGGAAATTTTCGTGACTGGAATCATCCTAATTGGAAGAACGTAATCTTTACAAACGCTAACTGACGAGCAGCTGAGTCACTCAGGCCACAGAGAGACAGACAGTTCTTCCGATAGTTGTAGTTGAGAAGGCAATGTCGGGTCACATGGGAGAAGATTCATAAATCAATTCACTCTTCATAGAATAAGGGATCAGAGTACTAGTGGAGCGCAAATTACACCCCAATTACAAACATCGTGTGGAAACAATGGGGCCAAATGATCTGTAGCCAAAGGATTATCTAGTAAATTTTCTACTGACCTTTTACGTCACCTCTTTGAACATTTATCATCAGCATAAGCTGTAAGCTGCAAACTTTTTACGCCAATAAAAACGTAATGTTCGTTTCTGACAGTCACTTATTTCAAATACTCGGTTTATGACCCTGTAACATCAGCATATAATTTGGACACAAAAAGATTGGGGCTTCCTGTAGGAGGGGCGTTGTGACTATCGTTTGTTTCTTTCCTTTCGTTTCTGCAGTAACTCTCACACCACTGTGTCGTAATGAGACGTAGTGTTGATGTTGAACAGACCACGTGATGTATGCGCAACGAGAAGAACTAAAAGATTATGAAGCGGAAACATTCTCAGATACATTTCGAAACTTTGTTTTTAATTTTGAAGGAGTGATCAGCTTCAGTGTCTTTTCCATGGCTGAAGCTTAATGACCTAGGGACACAGGACGGGAGAGTATGTTACGATTAAAAACCAACTGAAACTTCTTCCTTCAGGTCGTGACCAGTGGCCAGAGGGACCTGCAGACTTCCGAAGACCTTATTTTACTAGTGCGCTCTCCGATCACTACGTCTCCAGCGGCGCCACCATTGCACTACAGGTCCAGATCGCTGGTGAGTATAAATGAAATTGTCAATCGAAAATAACAATTATGTGAAGTACGTTGCAGCTTGTCTACTATTTCCTGAAGACTTTACTTCTCTGATTCCACTTTCAAAGTGTTTTGTAGCACTACATATATCTGGAAAATAACATATGCAATGAAGCCATTATATTGGAAAATTTTATTCCTCAGAGAGTACTGATGTTGACGGGATTACTACGTCCCAGTCAAAGTTCGTAAACATCTACTGGAAATTTTGGTACATATGATGGCCCCAAGGTGAAAATTTATATTCAAAATGTCTCTCACCTACCCAGGAGTTTCATCGACGTTTTCCGCTTTGGCGGTATAATGGCTTTTGTGATATTCTAAGCATCTGCTGTGTAAAATTCACAAATTTTCGGAATTAACTGGACATATTTTCTCAAGAGGAAAGTAGATAATTCAGGTACTTCGTGTAGGGATAAAGATATTTCAATGTTAAATATAAAATACGTAGAACTAATTTGATGAAGAAGCTAGGAAAGCACATTAATTATTCAAAAACAGTCCCATACATTAGTACTGTTAACTTTCTTTAAAAATATGAAAACACTGACCGAGGTGAATGTTGTAACTCATTGAAAAAGAACGTGTAACTCTTTTGTGGTCGCCTGGGGGTCCATTTTAAAAAGCTGCGGTTTCACATTCACTGAAGATTGGGCTGATGTGCGCAGCCAACTTTTTCACTGGAAGCTCTCAGAATACTAATTAACACTTTGACTATCAAAAGGCAGTTGGCGGCCACAGCTGAGCCTCGCTCAGGACGCTAGTTGAGAAATACCTCACCAAACACACAAATCATACTGCAAATTTGCTCGGAATCATTTCAGCGCAAATGTTATTTAACTGCACGAAGGAAATTAACTCTTAAGTTTCAGTCTAGTAGCAAGCGAAGAACAAGCACGGTAGAGCTATGTACTTCGAAATT